>NC_082659.1:37414336-37714336 GCF_028023285.1 Balaenoptera ricei
CCATGGGCCTGCTAAGCCACATCCAGGCCCGTAGCCCTTTGGAACCACTCTGTGTATGCCGAGTGTAGGACAACAGTCTGCATACTTTCTTGGGACAGCTTGAATACCTCAACACTCCCACAGGTCGTCAAACACCTTTCTAGCAGGTCCAACATACCGTGCAAGTGTGACTCATGGCCCTAGTCTGAGCTGCACTGAGAATAACCCTCGGCTTCGCATTCGATCTGGGACCCCCTGCCTGAAGTCACCCTGCCTCCAGGAGAATGTCAGCTTGCGTTCCGACTGCAACTAAAGCCCAGTTCCTCGTGTAACACTGCAGGCTTTTGAAGAGCCACGGGCCCGGAGGCTTAGCTGGGGCGTTCCTTGGTTGAGGCAGTTTGCTGTTTGCAGAACACCCTGCTTCGACGAGTTGATTCAAGGAAGGAACCACTGGGTAACCTGTGTCTCTTTGGACTTGTTAGAAAGCACAGGGATGCATGCTGCGTGTGCCCGGGGAAATGGGGGTCTGATGGAACTAGCCTTGCTTTCCCATTTGGAAAGCTCCATTCATGCTGCCTTGAAGCTACTTGAAATTGACTGCTGTTGACAGGCCACTAGCCACTGTAGGCATGGCTCTGGGAAGAAAATGAGTTTTCTCCAGGTTAGCCGGGTGCTTCGATGGCCGGGGTGGAGCTCATCCTGCCACGCTCTAGAGCTAAAGGGAAAGTCAACGTGAGTACTGGCCTCGAGGTAAGTCCCTGAGTAGCCGCGCAGAAAGGGAGGCATGCAGCTCTTTCCATGAGGTCTTAGTCGCTGTTCTGCTTTATTATTATTATTTTTTTATTTTTTATTGTTTTTTTAAGACTTATTGATTGATTGATTGATTGCTATGTTGGGTCTTCGTTTCTGTGCTAGGGCTCTCTCCAATTGCGGTAAGTAGGGGCCACTCTTCATCGCGCTGCATAGGCCTCTCATTATCGCGGCCTCTCTTGTTGCGGAGCACAGGCTCCAGCGGCGCAGGCTGAGTAGTTGTGGCTCACGGGCCCAGTTGCTCCACGGCCTGTGGGATCCTCCCAGACCAGGGCTCGAACCCGTGTACCCTGCGTTGGCAGACAGATTCTCAACCACTGCGCCACCAGGGAAGCCCCTGTTCTGCTTTATTTTAAAGGAAGTACCCTTTTCAGGACTCCTAGGCCCCTTGGGTGTGCATCATTTTCCCTCCAAGATCAGTGAGTACCTCCAGACCCCTGTGGGCCTGCTGAGCAACATCGAGGCCCAAAGGTCGGGCCTTCGGAGGCCCTCTGTGTATGCCGAGTGATGGGCAACACACTGCTCGTTCCTTAAGGAGAGCTACATTTCCAGAGCACTGGAACAGCCTCAGGACCACATTTCTAACCAGTGCGACGTGCCATGGAACTGTTCGTCATGGCCCCCGTCTGAGCTGCCATGAGAAAACACTCTGCTTAGGATTCTTCGAGAACCTCGTACCTGAAGTCTCTCTGCTCGAGGAGAAAGTCAGCATCCTACCATGCTGTGTCGCTAACGGGACACTCAGCGTGAGCAGTTGTCTCGAGGTAAGGCCCTGAATTGCCATGCAGAAGCGGAGGCGTGCAGCATTTTCCAGGAGGCCGTAGCCGCTGCTCTGCATTGTTTTAACCTCAGTACGCTCTGCAGGACATCTACGAACCCCGCGTGGGCACCCTATTCCCTGCAAGAACACTGAGTACCCTCAGGCCCCCATGGGCCTGCTAAGCCACATCCAGGCCCGTAGCCCTTTGGAACCACTCTGTGTATGCCGAGTGTAGGGCAACAGTCTGCATTCTTTCTTGGGACAGCTTGAATATCTCAACAATCCCACAGGTCGTCAAACACCTTTCTAGCAGGTCCAACATACCGTGCAAGTGTGACTCATGGCCCTAGTCTGAGCTGCACTGAGAATAACCCTCGGCTTCGCATTCGATCTGGGACCCCCTGCCTGAAGTCACCCTGCCTCCAGGAGAATGTCAGCTTGCGTTCCGACTGCAACTAAAGCCCAGTTCCTCGTGTAACACTGCAGGCTTTTGAAGAGCCACGGGCCCGGAGGCTTAGCTGGGGCGTTCCTTGGTTGAGGCAGTTTGCTGTTTGCAGAACACCCTGCTTCGACGAGTTGATTCAAGGAAGGAACCACTGGGTAACCTGTGTCTCTTTGGACTTGTTAGAAAGCACAGGGATGCATGCTGCGTGTGCCCGGGGAAATGGGGGTCTGATGGAACTAGCCTTGCTTTCCCATTTGGAAAGCTCCATTCATGCTGCCTTGAAGCTACTTGAAATTGACTGCTGTTGACAGGCCACTAGCCACTGTAGGCATGGCTCTGGGAAGAAAATGAGTTTTCTCCAGGTTAGCCGGGTGCTTCGATGGCCGGGGTGGAGCTCATCCTGCCACGCTCTAGAGCTAAAGGGAAAGTCAACGTGAGTACTGGCCTCGAGGTAAGTCCCTGAGTAGCCGCGCAGAAAGGGAGGCATGCAGCTCTTTCCATGAGGTCTTAGTCGCTGTTCTGCTTTATTATTATTATTTTTTTATTTTTTATTGTTTTTTTAAGACTTATTGATTGATTGATTGATTGCTATGTTGGGTCTTCGTTTCTGTGCTAGGGCTCTCTCCAATTGCGGTAAGTAGGGGCCACTCTTCATCGCGCTGCATAGGCCTCTCATTATCGCGGCCTCTCTTGTTGCGGAGCACAGGCTCCAGCGGCGCAGGCTGAGTAGTTGTGGCTCACGGGCCCAGTTGCTCCACGGCCTGTGGGATCCTCCCAGACCAGGGCTCGAACCCGTGTACCCTGCGTTGGCAGACAGATTCTCAACCACTGCGCCACCAGGGAAGCCCCTGTTCTGCTTTATTTTAAAGGAAGTACCCTTTTCAGGACTCCTAGGCCCCTTGGGTGTGCATCATTTTCCCTCCAAGATCAGTGAGTACCTCCAGACCCCTGTGGGCCTGCTGAGCAACATCGAGGCCCAAAGGTCGGGCCTTCGGAGGCCCTCTGTGTATGCCGAGTGATGGGCAACACACTGCTCGTTCCTTAAGGAGAGCTACATTTCCAGAGCACTGGAACAGCCTCAGGACCACATTTCTAACCAGTGCGACGTGCCATGGAACTGTTCGTCATGGCCCCCGTCTGAGCTGCCATGAGAAAACACTCTGCTTAGGATTCTTCGAGAACCTCGTACCTGAAGTCTCTCTGCTCGAGGAGAAAGTCAGCATCCTACCATGCTGTGTCGCTAACGGGACACTCAGCGTGAGCAGTTGTCTCGAGGTAAGGCCCTGAATTGCCATGCAGAAGCGGAGGCGTGCAGCATTTTCCAGGAGGCCGTAGCCGCTGCTCTGCATTGTTTTAACCTCAGTACGCTCTGCAGGACATCTACGAACCCCGCGTGGGCACCCTATTCCCTGCAAGAACACTGAGTACCCTCAGGCCCCCATGGGCCTGCTAAGCCACATCCAGGCCCGTAGCCCTTTGGAACCACTCTGTGTATGCCGAGTGTAGGGCAACAGTCTGCATTCTTTCTTGGGACAGCTTGAATACCTCAACACTCCCACAGGTCGTCAAACACCTTTCTAGCAGGTCCAACATACCGTGCAAGTGTGACTCATGGCCCTAGTCTGAGCTGCACTGAGAATAACCCTCGGCTTCGCATTCGATCTGGGACCCCCTGCCTGAAGTCACCCTGCCTCCAGGAGAATGTCAGCTTGCGTTCCGACTGCAACTAAAGCCCAGTTCCTCGTGTAACACTGCAGGCTTTTGAAGAGCCACGGGCCCGGAGGCTTAGCTGGGGCGTTCCTTGGTTGAGGCAGTTTGCTGTTTGCAGAACACCCTGCTTCGACGAGTTGATTCAAGGAAGGAACCACTGGGTAACCTGTGTCTCTTTGGACTTGTTAGAAAGCACAGGGATGCATGCTGCGTGTGCCCGGGGAAATGGGGGTCTGATGGAACTAGCCTTGCTTTCCCATTTGGAAAGCTCCATTCATGCTGCCTTGAAGCTACTTGAAATTGACTGCTGTTGACAGGCCACTAGCCACTGTAGGCATGGCTCTGGGAAGAAAATGAGTTTTCTCCAGGTTAGCCGGGTGCTTCGATGGCCGGGGTGGAGCTCATCCTGCCACGCTCTAGAGCTAAAGGGAAAGTCAACGTGAGTACTGGCCTCGAGGTAAGTCCCTGAGTAGCCGCGCAGAAAGGGAGGCATGCAGCTCTTTCCATGAGGTCTTAGTCGCTGTTCTGCTTTATTATTATTATTTTTTTTATTTTTTATTGTTTTTTTAAGACTTATTGATTGATTGATTGATTGCTATGTTGGGTCTTCGTTTCTGTGCTAGGGCTCTCTCCAATTGCGGTAAGTAGGGGCCACTCTTCATCGCGCTGCATAGGCCTCTCATTATCGCGGCCTCTCTTGTTGCGGAGCACAGGCTCCAGCGGCGCAGGCTGAGTAGTTGTGGCTCACGGGCCCAGTTGCTCCACGGCCTGTGGGATCCTCCCAGACCAGGGCTCGAACCCGTGTACCCTGCGTTGGCAGACAGATTCTCAACCACTGCGCCACCAGGGAAGCCCCTGTTCTGCTTTATTTTAAAGGAAGTACCCTTTTCAGGACTCCTAGGCCCCTTGGGTGTGCATCATTTTCCCTCCAAGATCAGTGAGTACCTCCAGACCCCTGTGGGCCTGCTGAGCAACATCGAGGCCCAAAGGTCGGGCCTTCGGAGGCCCTCTGTGTATGCCGAGTGATGGGCAACACACTGCTCGTTCCTTAAGGAGAGCTACATTTCCAGAGCACTGGAACAGCCTCAGGACCACATTTCTAACCAGTGCGACGTGCCATGGAACTGTTCGTCATGGCCCCCGTCTGAGCTGCCATGAGAAAACACTCTGCTTAGGATTCTTCGAGAACCTCGTACCTGAAGTCTCTCTGCTCGAGGAGAAAGTCAGCATCCTACCATGCTGTGTCGCTAACGGGACACTCAGCGTGAGCAGTTGTCTCGAGGTAAGGCCCTGAATTGCCATGCAGAAGCGGAGGCGTGCAGCATTTTCCATGAGGCCGTAGCCGCTGCTCTGCATTGTTTTAACCTCAGTACGCTCTGCAGGACATCTACGAACCCCACGAGGGCACCCTATTCCCTGCAAGAACACTGAGTACCCTCAGGCCCCCATGGGCCTGCTAAGCCACATCCAGGCCCGTAGCCCTTTGGAACCACTCTGTGTATGCCGAGTGTAGGACAACAGTCTGCATACTTTCTTGGGACAGCTTGAATACCTCAACACTCCCACAGGTCGTCAAACACCTTTCTAGCAGGTCCAACATACCGTGCAAGTGTGACTCATGGCCCTAGTCTGAGCTGCACTGAGAATAACCCTCGGCTTCGCATTCGATCTGGGACCCCCTGCCTGAAGTCACCCTGCCTCCAGGAGAATGTCAGCTTGCGTTCCGACTGCAACTAAAGCCCAGTTCCTCGTGTAACACTGCAGGCTTTTGAAGAGCCACGGGCCCGGAGGCTTAGCTGGGGCGTTCCTTGGTTGAGGCAGTTTGCTGTTTGCAGAACACCCTGCTTCGACGAGTTGATTCAAGGAAGGAACCACTGGGTAACCTGTGTCTCTTTGGACTTGTTAGAAAGCACAGGGATGCATGCTGCGTGTGCCCGGGGAAATGGGGGTCTGATGGAACTAGCCTTGCTTTCCCATTTGGAAAGCTCCATTCATGCTGCCTTGAAGCTACTTGAAATTGACTGCTGTTGACAGGCCACTAGCCACTGTAGGCATGGCTCTGGGAAGAAAATGAGTTTTCTCCAGGTTAGCCGGGTGCTTCGATGGCCGGGGTGGAGCTCATCCTGCCACGCTCTAGAGCTAAAGGGAAAGTCAACGTGAGTACTGGCCTCGAGGTAAGTCCCTGAGTAGCCGCGCAGAAAGGGAGGCATGCAGCTCTTTCCATGAGGTCTTAGTCGCTGTTCTGCTTTATTATTATTATTTTTTTTATTTTTTATTGTTTTTTTAAGACTTATTGATTGATTGATTGATTGCTATGTTGGGTCTTCGTTTCTGTGCTAGGGCTCTCTCCAATTGCGGTAAGTAGGGGCCACTCTTCATCGCGCTGCATAGGCCTCTCATTATCGCGGCCTCTCTTGTTGCGGAGCACAGGCTCCAGCGGCGCAGGCTGAGTAGTTGTGGCTCACGGGCCCAGTTGCTCCACGGCCTGTGGGATCCTCCCAGACCAGGGCTCGAACCCGTGTACCCTGCGTTGGCAGACAGATTCTCAACCACTGCGCCACCAGGGAAGCCCCTGTTCTGCTTTATTTTAAAGGAAGTACCCTTTTCAGGACTCCTAGGCCCCTTGGGTGTGCATCATTTTCCCTCCAAGATCAGTGAGTACCTCCAGACCCCTGTGGGCCTGCTGAGCAACATCGAGGCCCAAAGGTCGGGCCTTCGGAGGCCCTCTGTGTATGCCGAGTGATGGGCAACACACTGCTCGTTCCTTAAGGAGAGCTACATTTCCAGAGCACTGGAACAGCCTCAGGACCACATTTCTAACCAGTGCGACGTGCCATGGAACTGTTCGTCATGGCCCCCGTCTGAGCTGCCATGAGAAAACACTCTGCTTAGGATTCTTCGAGAACCTCGTACCTGAAGTCTCTCTGCTCGAGGAGAAAGTCAGCATCCTACCATGCTGTGTCGCTAACGGGACACTCAGCGTGAGCAGTTGTCTCGAGGTAAGGCCCTGAATTGCCATGCAGAAGCGGAGGCGTGCAGCATTTTCCATGAGGCCGTAGCCGCTGCTCTGCATTGTTTTAACCTCAGTACGCTCTGCAGGACATCTACGAACCCCACGAGGGCACCCTATTCCCTGCAAGAACACTGAGTACCCTCAGGCCCCCATGGGCCTGCTAAGCCACATCCAGGCCCGTAGCCCTTTGGAACCACTCTGTGTATGCCGAGTGTAGGACAACAGTCTGCATACTTTCTTGGGACAGCTTGAATACCTCAACACTCCCACAGGTCGTCAAACACCTTTCTAGCAGGTCCAACATACCGTGCAAGTGTGACTCATGGCCCTAGTCTGAGCTGCACTGAGAATAACCCTCGGCTTCGCATTCGATCTGGGACCCCCTGCCTGAAGTCACCCTGCCTCCAGGAGAATGTCAGCTT
This sequence comes from Balaenoptera ricei, assembly GCF_028023285.1. Taxonomy (NCBI): domain Eukaryota; kingdom Metazoa; phylum Chordata; class Mammalia; order Artiodactyla; family Balaenopteridae; genus Balaenoptera; species Balaenoptera ricei. Next base: position 37,421,476 of record NC_082659.1, read on the forward strand.
GCGTTCCGACTGCAACTAAAGCCCAGTTCCTCGTGTAACACTGCAGGCTTTTGAAGAGCCACGGGCCCGGAGGCTTAGCTGGGGCGTTCCTTGGTTGAGGCAGTTTGCTGTTTGCAGAACACCCTGCTTCGACGAGTTGATTCAAGGAAGGAACCACTGGGTAACCTGTGTCTCTTTGGACTTGTTAGAAAGCACAGGGATGCATGCTGCGTGTGCCCGGGGAAATGGGGGTCTGATGGAACTAGCCTTGCTTTCCCATTTGGAAAGCTCCATTCATGCTGCCTTGAAGCTACTTGAAATTGACTGCTGTTGACAGGCCACTAGCCACTGTAGGCATGGCTCTGGGAAGAAAATGAGTTTTCTCCAGGTTAGCCGGGTGCTTCGATGGCCGGGGTGGAGCTCATCCTGCCACGCTCTAGAGCTAAAGGGAAAGTCAACGTGAGTACTGGCCTCGAGGTAAGTCCCTGAGTAGCCGCGCAGAAAGGGAGGCATGCAGCTCTTTCCATGAGGTCTTAGTCGCTGTTCTGCTTTATTATTATTATTTTTTTATTTTTTATTGTTTTTTTAAGACTTATTGATTGATTGATTGATTGCTATGTTGGGTCTTCGTTTCTGTGCTAGGGCTCTCTCCAATTGCGGTAAGTAGGGGCCACTCTTCATCGCGCTGCATAGGCCTCTCATTATCGCGGCCTCTCTTGTTGCGGAGCACAGGCTCCAGCGGCGCAGGCTGAGTAGTTGTGGCTCACGGGCCCAGTTGCTCCACGGCCTGTGGGATCCTCCCAGACCAGGGCTCGAACCCGTGTACCCTGCGTTGGCAGACAGATTCTCAACCACTGCGCCACCAGGGAAGCCCCTGTTCTGCTTTATTTTAAAGGAAGTACCCTTTTCAGGACTCCTAGGCCCCTTGGGTGTGCATCATTTTCCCTCCAAGATCAGTGAGTACCTCCAGACCCCTGTGGGCCTGCTGAGCAACATCGAGGCCCAAAGGTCGGGCCTTCGGAGGCCCTCTGTGTATGCCGAGTGATGGGCAACACACTGCTCGTTCCTTAAGGAGAGCTACATTTCCAGAGCACTGGAACAGCCTCAGGACCACATTTCTAACCAGTGCGACGTGCCATGGAACTGTTCGTCATGGCCCCCGTCTGAGCTGCCATGAGAAAACACTCTGCTTAGGATTCTTCGAGAACCTCGTACCTGAAGTCTCTCTGCTCGAGGAGAAAGTCAGCATCCTACCATGCTGTGTCGCTAACGGGACACTCAGCGTGAGCAGTTGTCTCGAGGTAAGGCCCTGAATTGCCATGCAGAAGCGGAGGCGTGCAGCATTTTCCAGGAGGCCGTAGCCGCTGCTCTGCATTGTTTTAACCTCAGTACGCTCTGCAGGACATCTAGGAACCCCGCGTGGGCACCCTATTCCCTGCAAGAACACTGAGTACCCTCAGGCCCCCATGGGCCTGCTAAGCCACATCCAGGCCCGTAGCCCTTTGGAACCACTCTGTGTATGCCGAGTGTAGGGCAACAGTCTGCATTCTTTCTTGGGACAGCTTGAATACCTCAACACTCCCACAGGTCGTCAAACACCTTTCTAGCAGGTCCAACATACCGTGCAAGTGTGACTCATGGCCCTAGTCTGAGCTGCACTGAGAATAACCCTCGGCTTCGCATTCGATCTGGGACCCCCTGCCTGAAGTCACCCTGCCTCCAGGAGAATGTCAGCTTGCGTTCCGACTGCAACTAAAGCCCAGTTCCTCGTGTAACACTGCAGGCTTTTGAAGAGCCACGGGCCCGGAGGCTTAGCTGGGGCGTTCCTTGGTTGAGGCAGTTTGCTGTTTGCAGAACACCCTGCTTCGACGAGTTGATTCAAGGAAGGAACCACTGGGTAACCTGTGTCTCTTTGGACTTGTTAGAAAGCACAGGGATGCATGCTGCGTGTGCCCGGGGAAATGGGGGTCTGATGGAACTAGCCTTGCTTTCCCATTTGGAAAGCTCCATTCATGCTGCCTTGAAGCTACTTGAAATTGACTGCTGTTGACAGGCCACTAGCCACTGTAGGCATGGCTCTGGGAAGAAAATGAGTTTTCTCCAGGTTAGCCGGGTGCTTCGATGGCCGGGGTGGAGCTCATCCTGCCACGCTCTAGAGCTAAAGGGAAAGTCAACGTGAGTACTGGCCTCGAGGTAAGTCCCTGAGTAGCCGCGCAGAAAGGGAGGCATGCAGCTCTTTCCATGAGGTCTTAGTCGCTGTTCTGCTTTATTATTATTATTTTTTTTATTTTTTATTGTTTTTTTAAGACTTATTGATTGATTGATTGATTGCTATGTTGGGTCTTCGTTTCTGTGCTAGGGCTCTCTCCAATTGCGGTAAGTAGGGGCCACTCTTCATCGCGCTGCATAGGCCTCTCATTATCGCGGCCTCTCTTGTTGCGGAGCACAGGCTCCAGCGGCGCAGGCTGAGTAGTTGTGGCTCACGGGCCCAGTTGCTCCACGGCCTGTGGGATCCTCCCAGACCAGGGCTCGAACCCGTGTACCCTGCGTTGGCAGACAGATTCTCAACCACTGCGCCACCAGGGAAGCCCCTGTTCTGCTTTATTTTAAAGGAAGTACCCTTTTCAGGACTCCTAGGCCCCTTGGGTGTGCATCATTTTCCCTCCAAGATCAGTGAGTACCTCCAGACCCCTGTGGGCCTGCTGAGCAACATCGAGGCCCAAAGGTCGGGCCTTCGGAGGCCCTCTGTGTATGCCGAGTGATGGGCAACACACTGCTCGTTCCTTAAGGAGAGCTACATTTCCAGAGCACTGGAACAGCCTCAGGACCACATTTCTAACCAGTGCGACGTGCCATGGAACTGTTCGTCATGGCCCCCGTCTGAGCTGCCATGAGAAAACACTCTGCTTAGGATTCTTCGAGAACCTCGTACCTGAAGTCTCTCTGCTCGAGGAGAAAGTCAGCATCCTACCATGCTGTGTCGCTAACGGGACACTCAGCGTGAGCAGTTGTCTCGAGGTAAGGCCCTGAATTGCCATGCAGAAGCGGAGGCGTGCAGCATTTTCCATGAGGCCGTAGCCGCTGCTCTGCATTGTTTTAACCTCAGTACGCTCTGCAGGACATCTACGAACCCCACGAGGGCACCCTATTCCCTGCAAGAACACTGAGTACCCTCAGGCCCCCATGGGCCTGCTAAGCCACATCCAGGCCCGTAGCCCTTTGGAACCACTCTGTGTATGCCGAGTGTAGGACAACAGTCTGCATACTTTCTTGGGACAGCTTGAATACCTCAACACTCCCACAGGTCGTCAAACACCTTTCTAGCAGGTCCAACATACCGTGCAAGTGTGACTCATGGCCCTAGTCTGAGCTGCACTGAGAATAACCCTCGGCTTCGCATTCGATCTGGGACCCCCTGCCTGAAGTCACCCTGCCTCCAGGAGAATGTCAGCTTGCGTTCCGACTGCAACTAAAGCCCAGTTCCTCGTGTAACACTGCAGGCTTTTGAAGAGCCACGGGCCCGGAGGCTTAGCTGGGGCGTTCCTTGGTTGAGGCAGTTTGCTGTTTGCAGAACACCCTGCTTCGACGAGTTGATTCAAGGAAGGAACCACTGGGTAACCTGTGTCTCTTTGGACTTGTTAGAAAGCACAGGGATGCATGCTGCGTGTGCCCGGGGAAATGGGGGTCTGATGGAACTAGCCTTGCTTTCCCATTTGGAAAGCTCCATTCATGCTGCCTTGAAGCTACTTGAAATTGACTGCTGTTGACAGGCCACTAGCCACTGTAGGCATGGCTCTGGGAAGAAAATGAGTTTTCTCCAGGTTAGCCGGGTGCTTCGATGGCCGGGGTGGAGCTCATCCTGCCACGCTCTAGAGCTAAAGGGAAAGTCAACGTGAGTACTGGCCTCGAGGTAAGTCCCTGAGTAGCCGCGCAGAAAGGGAGGCATGCAGCTCTTTCCATGAGGTCTTAGTCGCTGTTCTGCTTTATTATTATTATTTTTTTATTTTTTATTGTTTTTTTAAGACTTATTGATTGATTGATTGATTGCTATGTTGGGTCTTCGTTTCTGTGCTAGGGCTCTCTCCAATTGCGGTAAGTAGGGGCCACTCTTCATCGCGCTGCATAGGCCTCTCATTATCGCGGCCTCTCTTGTTGCGGAGCACAGGCTCCAGCGGCGCAGGCTGAGTAGTTGTGGCTCACGGGCCCAGTTGCTCCACGGCCTGTGGGATCCTCCCAGACCAGGGCTCGAACCCGTGTACCCTGCGTTGGCAGACAGATTCTCAACCACTGCGCCACCAGGGAAGCCCCTGTTCTGCTTTATTTTAAAGGAAGTACCCTTTTCAGGACTCCTAGGCCCCTTGGGTGTGCATCATTTTCCCTCCAAGATCAGTGAGTACCTCCAGACCCCTGTGGGCCTGCTGAGCAACATCGAGGCCCAAAGGTCGGGCCTTCGGAGGCCCTCTGTGTATGCCGAGTGATGGGCAACACACTGCTCGTTCCTTAAGGAGAGCTACATTTCCAGAGCACTGGAACAGCCTCAGGACCACATTTCTAACCAGTGCGACGTGCCATGGAACTGTTCGTCATGGCCCCCGTCTGAGCTGCCATGAGAAAACACTCTGCTTAGGATTCTTCGAGAACCTCGTACCTGAAGTCTCTCTGCTCGAGGAGAAAGTCAGCATCCTACCATGCTGTGTCGCTAACGGGACACTCAGCGTGAGCAGTTGTCTCGAGGTAAGGCCCTGAATTGCCATGCAGAAGCGGAGGCGTGCAGCATTTTCCAGGAGGCCGTAGCCGCTGCTCTGCATTGTTTTAACCTCAGTACGCTCTGCAGGACATCTACGAACCCCGCGTGGGCACCCTATTCCCTGCAAGAACACTGAGTACCCTCAGGCCCCCATGGGCCTGCTAAGCCACATCCAGGCCCGTAGCCCTTTGGAACCACTCTGTGTATGCCGAGTGTAGGGCAACAGTCTGCATTCTTTCTTGGGACAGCTTGAATACCTCAACACTCCCACAGGTCGTCAAACACCTTTCTAGCAGGTCCAACATACCGTGCAAGTGTGACTCATGGCCCTAGTCTGAGCTGCACTGAGAATAACCCTCGGCTTCGCATTCGATCTGGGACCCCCTGCCTGAAGTCACCCTGCCTCCAGGAGAATGTCAGCTTGCGTTCCGACTGCAACTAAAGCCCAGTTCCTCGTGTAACACTGCAGGCTTTTGAAGAGCCACGGGCCCGGAGGCTTAGCTGGGGCGTTCCTTGGTTGAGGCAGTTTGCTGTTTGCAGAACACCCTGCTTCGACGAGTTGATTCAAGGAAGGAACCACTGGGTAACCTGTGTCTCTTTGGACTTGTTAGAAAGCACAGGGATGTATGCTGTGTGTGCCCGTGGAAATGGGGGCCTGATGGAACTAGCCTTGCTTTCCCATTTGGAAAGCTCCATTCATGCTGCCTTGAAGCTACTTGAAATTGACTGCTGTTGACAGGCCACTAGCCACTGTAGGCATGGCTCTGGGAAGAAAATGAGTTTTCTCCAGGTTAGCCGGGTGCTTCGATGGCCGGGGTGGAGCTCATCCTGCCACGCTCTAGAGCTAAAGGGAAAGTCAACGTGAGTACTGGCCTCGAGGTAAGTCCCTGAGTAGCCGCGCAGAAAGGGAGGCATGCAGCTCTTTCCATGAGGTCTTAGTCGCTGTTCTGCTTTATTATTATTATTTTTTTTATTTTTTATTTTTTTAAGACTTATTGATTGATTGATTGATTGCTATGTTGGGTCTTCGTTTCTGTGCTAGGGCTCTCTCCAATTGCGGTAAGTATGGGCCACTCTTCATCGCGCTGCATAGGCCTCTCATTATCGCGGCCTCTCTTGTTGCGGAGCACAGGCTCCAGCGGCGCAGGCTGAGTAGTTGTGGCTCACGGGCCCAGTTGCTCCACGGCCTGTGGGATCCTCCCAGACCAGGGCTCGAACCCGTGTACCCTGCGTTGGCAGACAGATTCTCAACCACTGCGCCACCAGGGAAGCCCCTGTTCTGCTTTATTTTAAAGGAAGTACCCTTTTCAGGACTCCTAGGCCCCTTGGGTGTGCATCATTTTCCCTCCAAGATCAGTGAGTACCTCCAGACCCCTGTGGGCTTGCTGAGCAACATCGAGGCCCAAAGGTCGGGCCTTCGGAGGCCCTCTGTGTATGCCGAGTGATGGGCAACACACTGCTCGTTCCTTAAGGAGAGCTACATTTCCAGAGCACTGGAACAGCCTCAGGACCACATTTCTAACCAGTGCGACGTGCCATGGAACTGTTCGTCATGGCCCCCGTCTGAGCTGCCATGAGAAAACACTCTGCTTAGGATTCTTCGAGAACCTCGTACCTGAAGTCTCTCTGCTCGAGGAGAAAGTCAGCATCCTACCATGCTGTGTCGCTAACGGGACACTCAGCGTGAGCAGTTGTCTCGAGGTAAGGCCCTGAATTGCCATGCAGAAGCGGAGGCGTGCAGCATTTTCCATGAGGCCGTAGCCGCTGCTCTGCATTGTTTTAACCTCAGTACGCTCTGCAGGACATCTACGAACCCCGCGTGGGCACCCTATTCCCTGCAAGAACACTGAGTACCCTCAGGCCCCCATGGGCCTGCTAAGCCACATCCAGGCCCGTAGCCCTTTGGAACCACTCTGTGTATGCCGAGTGTAGGGCAACAGTCTGCATTCTTTCTTGGGACAGCTTGAATACCTCAACACTCCCACAGGTTGTCAAACACCTTTCTAGCAGGTCCAACATACCGTGCAAGTGTGACTCATTGCCCTAGTCTGAGCTGCACTGAGAATAACCCTCGGCTTCGCATTCGATCTGGGACCCCCTGCCTGAAGTCACCCTGCCTCCAGGAGAATGTCAGCTTGCGTTCCGACTGCAACTAAAGCCCAGTTCCTCGTGTAACACTGCAGGCTTTTGAAGAGCCACGGGCCCGGAGGCTTAGCTGGGGCGTTCCTTGGTTGAGGCAGTTTGCTGTTTGCAGAACACCCTGCTTCGACGAGTTGATTCAAGGAAGGAACCACTGGGTAACCTGTGTCTCTTTGGACTTGTTAGAAAGCACAGGGATGCATGCTGCGTGTGCCCGGGGAAATGGGGGTCTGATGGAACTAGCCTTGCTTTCCCATTTGGAAAGCTCCATTCATGCTGCCTTGAAGCTACTTGAAATTGACTGCTGTTGACAGGCCACTAGCCACTGTAGGCATGGCTCTGGGAAGAAAATGAGTTTTCTCCAGGTTAGCCGGGTGCTTCGATGGCCGGGGTGGAGCTCATCCTGCCACGCTCTAGAGCTAAAGGGAAAGTCAACGTGAGTACTGGCCTCGAGGTAAGTCCCTGAGTAGCCGCGCAGAAAGGGAGGCATGCAGCTCTTTCCATGAGGTCTTAGTCGCTGTTCTGCTTTATTATTATTATTTTTTTTATTTTTTATTGTTTTTTTAAGACTTATTGATTGATTGATTGATTGCTATGTTGGGTCTTCGTTTCTGTGCTAGGGCTCTCTCCAATTGCGGTAAGTAGGGGCCACTCTTCATCGCGCTGCATAGGCCTCTCATTATCGCGGCCTCTCTTGTTGCGGAGCACAGGCTCCAGCGGCGCAGGCTGAGTAGTTGTGGCTCACGGGCCCAGTTGCTCCACGGCCTGTGGGATCCTCCCAGACCAGGGCTCGAACCCGTGTACCCTGCGTTGGCAGACAGATTCTCAACCACTGCGCCACCAGGGAAGCCCCTGTTCTGCTTTATTTTAAAGGAAGTACCCTTTTCAGGACTCCTAGGCCCCTTGGGTGTGCATCATTTTCCCTCCAAGATCAGTGAGTACCTCCAGACCCCTGTGGGCCTGCTGAGCAACATCGAGGCCCAAAGGTCGGGCCTTCGGAGGCCCTCTGTGTATGCCGAGTGATGGGCAACACACTGCTCGTTCCTTAAGGAGAGCTACATTTCCAGAGCACTGGAACAGCCTCAGGACCACATTTCTAACCAGTGCGACGTGCCATGGAACTGTTCGTCATGGCCCCCGTCTGAGCTGCCATGAGAAAACACTCTGCTTAGGATTCTTCGAGAACCTCGTACCTGAAGTCTCTCTGCTCGAGGAGAAAGTCAGCATCCTACCATGCTGTGTCGCTAACGGGACACTCAGCGTGAGCAGTTGTCTCGAGGTAAGGCCCTGAATTGCCATGCAGAAGCGGAGGCGTGCAGCATTTTCCAGGAGGCCGTAGCCGCTGCTCTGCATTGTTTTAACCTCAGTACGCTCTGCAGGACATCTAGGAACCCCGCGTGGGCACCCTATTCCCTGCAAGAACACTGAGTACCCTCAGGCCCCCATGGGCCTGCTAAGCCACATCCAGGCCCGTAGCCCTTTGGAACCACTCTGTGTATGCCGAGTGTAGGGCAACAGTCTGCATTCTTTCTTGGGACAGCTTGAATACCTCAACACTCCCACAGGTCGTCAAACACCTTTCTAGCAGGTCCAACATACCGTGCAAGTGTGACTCATGGCCCTAGTCTGAGCTGCACTGAGAATAACCCTCGGCTTCGCATTCGATCTGGGACCCCCTGCCTGAAGTCACCCTGCCTCCAGGAGAATGTCAGCTTGCGTTCCGACTGCAACTAAAGCCCAGTTCCTCGTGTAACACTGCAGGCTTTTGAAGAGCCACGGGCCCGGAGGCTTAGCTGGGGCGTTCCTTGGTTGAGGCAGTTTGCTGTTTGCAGAACACCCTGCTTCGACGAGTTGATTCAAGGAAGGAACCACTGGGTAACCTGTGTCTCTTTGGACTTGTTAGAAAGCACAGGGATGTATGCTGTGTGTGCCCGTGGAAATGGGGGCCTGATGGAACTAGCCTTGCTTTCCCATTTGGAAAGCTCCATTCATGCTGCCTTGAAGCTACTTGAAATTGACTGCTGTTGACAGGCCACTAGCCACTGTAGGCATGGCTCTGGGAAGAAAATGAGTTTTCTCCAGGTTAGCCGGGTGCTTCGATGGCCGGGGTGGAGCTCATCCTGCCACGCTCTAGAGCTAAAGGGAAAGTCAACGTGAGTACTGGCCTCGAGGTAAGTCCCTGAGTAGCCGCGCAGAAAGGGAGGCATGCAGCTCTTTCCATGAGGTCTTAGTCGCTGTTCTGCTTTATTATTATTATTTTTTTTATTTTTTATTGTTTTTTTAAGACTTATTGATTGATTGATTGATTGCTATGTTGGGTCTTCGTTTCTGTGCTAGGGCTCTCTCCAATTGCGGTAAGTAGGGGCCACTCTTCATCGCGCTGCATAGGCCTCTCATTATCGCGGCCTCTCTTGTTGCGGAGCACAGGCTCCAGCGGCGCAGGCTGAGTAGTTGTGGCTCACGGGCCCAGTTGCTCCACGGCCTGTGGGATCCTCCCAGACCAGGGCTCGAACCTGTGTACCCTGCGTTGGCAGACAGATTCTCAACCACTGCGCCACCAGGGAAGCCCCTGTTCTGCTTTATTTTAAAGGAAGTACCCTTTTCAGGACTCCTAGGCCCCTTGGGTGTGCATCATTTTCCCTCCAAGATCAGTGAGTACCTCCAGACCCCTGTGGGCCTGCTGAGCAACATCGAGGCCCAAAGGTCGGGCCTTCGGAGGCCCTCTGTGTATGCCGAGTGATGGGCAACACACTGCTCGTTCCTTAAGGAGAGCTACATTTCCAGAGCACTGGAACAGCCTCAGGACCACATTTCTAACCAGTGCGACGTGCCATGGAACTGTTCGTCATGGCCCCCGTCTGAGCTGCCATGAGAAAACACTCTGCTTAGGATTCTTCGAGAACCTCGTACCTGAAGTCTCTCTGCTCGAGGAGAAAGTCAGCATCCTACCATGCTGTGTCGCTAACGGGACACTCAGCGTGAGCAGTTGTCTCGAGGTAAGGCCCTGAATTGCCATGCAGAAGCGGAGGCGTGCAGCATTTTCCATGAGGCCGTAGCCGCTGCTCTGCATTGTTTTAACCTCAGTACGCTCTGCAGGACATCTACGAACCCCGCGTGGGCACCCTATTCCCTGCAAGAACACTGAGTACCCTCAGGGCCCCATGGGCCTGCTAAGCCACATCCAGGCCCGTAGCCCTTTGGAACCACTCTGTGTATGCCGAGTGTAGGGCAACAGTCTGCATTCTTTCTTGGGACAGCTTGAATACCTCAACACTCCCATAGGACGTCAAACACCTTTCTAGCAGGTCCAACATACCATGCAAGTGTGACTCATGGCCCTAGTCTGAGCTGCACTGAGAATAACCCTCGGCTTCACATTCGATCTGGGACCCCCTGCCTGAAGTCACCCTGCCTCCAGGAGAATGTCAGCTTGCGTTCCGACTGCAACTAAAGCCCAGTTCCTCGTGTAACACTGCAGGCTTTTGAAGAGCCACGGGCCCGGAGGCTTAGCTGGGGCGTTCCTTGGTTGAGGCAGTTTGCTGTTTGCAGAACACCCTGCTTCGACGAGTTGATTCAAGGAAGGAACCACTGGGTAACCTGTGTCTCTTTGGACTTGTTAGCACAGGGATGCATGCTGCGTGTGCCCTTGGAAATGGGGGTCTGATGGAACTAGACTTGCTTTCCCATTTGGAAAGCTCCATTCATGCTGCCTTGAAGCTACTTGAAATTGACTGCTGTTGACAGGCCACTAGCCACTGTAGGCATGGCTCTGGGAAGAAAATGAGTTTTCTCCAGGTTAGCCGGGTGCTTCGATGGCCGGGGTGGAGCTCATCCTGCCACGCTCTAGAGCTAAAGGGAAAGTCAACGTGAGTACTGGCCTCGAGGTAAGTCCCTGAGTAGCCGCGCAGAAAGGGAGGCATGCAGCTCTTTCCATGAGGTCTTAGTCGCTGTTCTGCTTTATTATTATTTTTTTTTTATTTTTTATTGTTTTTTTAAGACTTATTGATTGATTGATTGATTGCTATTTTGGGTCTTCGTTTCTGTGCTAGGGCTCTCTCCAATTGCGGTAAGTAGGGGCCACTCTTCATCGCGCTGCATAGGCCTCTCATTATCGCGGCCTCTCTTGTTGCGGACCACAGGCTCCAGCGGCGCAGGCTCAGTAGTTGTGGCTCACAGGCCCAGTTGCTCCACGGCCTGTGGGATCCTCCCAGACCAGGGCTCGAACCCGTGTACCCTGCGTTGGCAGACAGATTCTCAACCACTGCGCCACCAGGGAAGCCCCTGTTCTGCTTTATTTTAAAGGAAGTACCCTTTTCAGGACTCCTAGGCCCCTTGGGTGTGCATCATTTTCCCTCCAAGATCAGTGAGTACCTCCAGACCCCTGTGGGCCTGCTGAGCAACATCGAGGCCCAAAGGTCGGGCCTTCGGAGGCCCTCTGTGTATGCCGAGTGATGGGCAACACACTGCTCGTTCCTTAAGGAGAGCTACATTTCCAGAGCACTGGAACAGCCTCAGGACCACATTTCTAACCAGTGCGACGTGCCATGGAACTGTTCGTCATGGCCCCCGTCTGAGCTGCCATGAGAAAACACTCTGCTTAGGATTCTTCGAGAACCTCGTACCTGAAGTCTCTCTGCTCGAGGAGAAAGTCAGCATCCTACCATGCTGTGTCGCTAACGGGACACTCAGCGTGAGCAGTTGTCTCGAGGTAAGGCCCTGAATTGCCATGCAGAAGCGGAGGCGTGCAGCATTTTCCATGAGGCCGTAGCCGCTGCTCTGCATTGTTTTAACCTCAGTACGCTCTGCAGGACATCTACGAACCCCGCGTGGGCACCCTATTCCCTGCAAGAACACTGAGTACCCTCAGGGCCCCATGGGCCTGCTAAGCCACATCCAGGCCCGTAGCCCTTTGGAACCACTCTGTGTATGCCGAGTGTAGGGCAACAGTCTGCATTCTTTCTTGGGACAGCTTGAATACCTCAACACTCCCATAGGACGTCAAACACCTTTCTAGCAGGTCCAACATACCATGCAAGTGTGACTCATGGCCCTAGTCTGAGCTGCACTGAGAATAACCCTCGGCTTCGCATTCGATCTGGGACCCCCTGCCTGAAGTCACCCTGCCTCCAGGAGAATGTCAGCTTGCGTTCCGACTGCAACTAAAGCCCAGTTCCTCGTGTAACACTGCAGGCTTTTGAAGAGCCACGGGCCCGGAGGCTTAGCTGGGGCGTTCCTTTGTTGAGGCAGTTTGCTGTTTGCAGAACACCCTGCTTCGACGAGTTGATTCAAGGAAGGAACCACTGGGTAACCTGTGTCTCTTTGGACTTGTTAGCACAGGGATGCATGCTGCGTGTGCCCTTGGAAATGGGGGTCTGATGGAACTAGACTTGCTTTCCCATTTGGAAAGCTCCATTCATGCTGCCTTGAAGCTACTTGAAATTGACTGCTGTTGACAGGCCACTAGCCACTGTAGGCATGGCTCTGGGAAGAAAATGAGTTTTCTCCAGGTTAGCCGGGTGCTTCGATGGCCGGGTTGGAGCTCATCCTGCCACGCTCTAGAGCTAAAGGGAAAGTCAACGTGAGTACTGGCCTCGAGGTAAGTCCCTGAGTAGCCGCTCAGAAAGGGAGGCATGCAGCTCTTTCCATGAGGTCTTAGTTGCTGTTCTGCTTTATTATTATTATTTTTTTATTTTTTATTGTTTTTTTAAGACTTATTGATTGATTGATTGATTGCTATGTTGGGTCTTCGTTTCTGTGCTAGGGCTCTCTCCAATTGCGGTAAGTAGGGGCCACTCTTCATCGCGGTGCATAGGCCTCTCATTATCGCGGCCTCTCTTGTTGCGGAGCACAGGCTCCAGCGGCGGAGGCTCAGTAGTTGTGGCTCACGGGCCCAGTTGCTCCACGGCCTGTGGGATCCTCCCAGACCAGGGCTCGAACCCGTGTACCCTGCGTTGGCAGACAGATTCTCAACCACTGCGCCACCAGGGAAGCCCCTGTTCTGCTTTATTTTAAAGGAAGTACCTTTTTCAGGACTCCTAGCCCCCTTGGGTGTGCATCATTTTCCCTCCAAGATCAGTGAGTACCTCCAGACCCCTGTGGGCCTGCTGAGCAACATCGAGGCCCAAAGGTCGGGCCTTCGGAGGCCCTCTGTGTATGCCGAGTGATGGGCAACACACTGCTCGTTCCTTAAGGAGAGCTACATTTCCAGAGCACTGGAACAGCCTCAGGACCACATTTCTAACCAGTGCGACGTGCCATGGAACTGTTCGTCATGGCCCCCGTCTGAGCTGCCATGAGAAAACACTCTGCTTAGGATTCTTCGAGAACCTCGTACCTGAAGTCTCTCTGCTCGAGGAGAAAGTCAGCATCCTACCATGCTGTGTCGCTAACGGGACACTCAGCGTGAGCAGTTGTCTCGAGGTAAGGCCCTGAATTGCCATGCAGAAGCGGAGGCGTGCAGCATTTTCCATGAGGCCGTAGCCGCTGCTCTGCATTGTTTTAACCTCAGTACGCTCTGCAGGACATCTACGAACCCCGCGTGGGCACCCTATTCCCTGCAAGAACACTGAGTACCCTCAGGCCCCCATGGGCCTGCTAAGCCACATCCAGGCCCGTAGCCCTTTGGAACCACTCTGTGTATGCCGAGTGTAGGGCAACAGTCTGCATTCTTTCTTGGGACAGCTTGAATACCTCAACACTCCCACAGGTCGTCAAACACCTTTCTAGCAGGTCCAACATATCGTGCAAGTGTGACTCATTGCCCTAGTCTGAGCTGCACTGAGAATAACCCTCGGCTTCGCATTCGATCTGGGACCCCCTGCCTGAAGTCACCCTGCCTCCAGGAGAATGTCAGCTTGCGTTCCGACTGCAACTAAAGCCCAGTTCCTCGTGTAACACTGCAGGCTTTTGAAGAGCCACGGGCCCGGAGGCTTAGCTGGGGCGTTCCTTGGTTGAGGCAGTTTGCTGTTTGCAGAACACCCTGCTTCGACGAGTTGATTCAAGGAAGGAACCACTGGGTAACCTGTGTCTCTTTGGACTTGTTAGAAAGCACAGGGATGCATGCTGCGTGTGCCCGTGGAAATGGGGGCCTGATGGAACTAGCCTTGCTTTCCCATTTGGAAAGCTCCATTCATGCTGCCTTGAAGCTACTTGAAATTGACTGCTGTTGACAGGCCACTAGCCACTGTAGGCATGGCTCTGGGAAGAAAATGAGTTTTCTCCAGGTTAGCCGGGGGTTCGATGGCCGGGGTGGAGCTCATCCTGCCACGCTCTAGAGCTAAAGGGAAAGTCAACGTGAGTACTGGCCTCGAGGTAAGTCCCTGAGTAGCCGCGCAGAAAGGGAGGCATGCAGCTCTTTCCATGAGGTCTTAGTCGCTGTTCTGCTTTATTATTATTTTTTTTTTATTTTTTATTGTTTTTTTAAGACTTATTGATTGATTGATTGATTGCTATTTTGGGTCTTCGTTTCTGTGCTAGGGCTCTCTCCAATTGCGGTAAGTAGGGGCCACTCTTCATCGCGCTGCATAGGCCTCTCATTATCGCGGCCTCTCTTGTTGCGGACCACAGGCTCCAGCGGCGCAGGCTCAGTAGTTGTGGCTCACAGGCCCAGTTGCTCCACGGCCTGTGGGATCCTCCCAGACCAGGGCTCGAACCCGTGTACCCTGCGTTGGCAGACAGATTCTCAACCACTGCGCCACCAGGGAAGCCCCTGTTCTGCTTTATTTTAAAGGAAGTACCCTTTTCAGGACTCCTAGGCCCCTTGGGTGTGCATCATTTTCCCTCCAAGATCAGTGAGTACCTCCAGACCCCTGTGGGCCTGCTGAGCAACATCGAGGCCCAAAGGTCGGGCCTTCGGAGGCCCTCTGTGTATGCCGAGTGATGGGCAACACACTGCTCGTTCCTTAAGGAGAGCTACATTTCCAGAGCACTGGAACAGCCTCAGGACCACATTTCTAACCAGTGCGACGTGCCATGGAACTGTTCGTCATGGCCCCCGTCTGAGCTGCCCTGAGAAAACACTCTGCTTAGGATTCTTCGAGAACCTCGTACCTGAAGTCTCTCTGCTCGAGGAGAAAGTCAGCATCCTACCATGCTGTGTCGCTAACGGGACACTCAGCGTGAGCAGTTGTCTCGAGGTAAGGCCCTGAATTGCCATGCAGAAGCGGAGGCGTGCAGCATTTTCCATGAGGCCGTAGCCGCTGCTCTGCATTGTTTTAACCTCAGTACGCTCTGCAGGACATCTACGAACCCCGCGTGGGCACCCTATTCCCTGCAAGAACACTGAGTACCCTCAGGGCCCCATGGGCCTGCTAAGCCACATCCAGGCCCGTAGCCCTTTGGAACCACTCTGTGTATGCCGAGTGTAGGGCAACAGTCTGCATTCTTTCTTGGGACAGCTTGAATACCTCAACACTCCCATAGGACGTCAAACACCTTTCTAGCAGGTCCAACATACCATGCAAGTGTGACTCATGGCCCTAGTCTGAGCTGCACTGAGAATAACCCTCGGCTTCGCATTCGATCTGGGACCCCCTGCCTGAAGTCACCCTGCCTCCAGGAGAATGTCAGCTTGCGTTCCGACTGCAACTAAAGCCCAGTTCCTCGTGTAACACTGCAGGCTTTTGAAGAGCCACGGGCCCGGAGGCTTAGCTGGGGCGTTCCTTGGTTGAGGCAGTTTGCTGTTTGCAGAACACCCTGCTTCGACGAGTTGATTCAAGGAAGGAACCACTGGGTAACCTGTGTCTCTTTGGACTTGTTAGAAAGCACAGGGATGTATGCTGTGTGTGCCCGTGGAAATGGGGGCCTGATGGAACTAGCCTTGCTTTCCCATTTGGAAAGCTCCATTCATGCTGCCTTGAAGCTACTTGAAATTGACTGCTGTTGACAGGCCACTAGCCACTGTAGGCATGGCTCTGGGAAGAAAATGAGTTTTCTCCAGGTTAGCCGGGTGCTTCGATGGCCGGGGTGGAGCTCATCCTGCCACGCTCTAGAGCTAAAGGGAAAGTCAACGTGAGTACTGGCCTCGAGGTAAGTCCCTGAGTAGCCGCGCAGAAAGGGAGGCATGCAGCTCTTTCCATGAGGTCTTAGTCGCTGTTCTGCTTTATTATTATTATTTTTTTATTTTTTATTGTTTTTTTAAGACTTATTGATTGATTGATTGATTGCTATGTTGGGTCTTCGTTTCTGTGCTAGGGCTCTCTCCAATTGCGGTAAGTAGGGGCCACTCTTCATCGCGCTGCATAGGCCTCTCATTATCGCGGCCTCTCTTGTTGCGGAGCACAGGCTCCAGCGGCGCAGGCTGAGTAGTTGTGGCTCACGGGCCCATTTGCACCACGGCCTGTGGGATCCTCCCAGACCAGGGCTCGAACCCGTGTACCCTGCGTTGGCAGACAGATTCTCAACCACTGCGCCACCAGGGAAGCCCCTGTTCTGCTTTATTTTAAAGGAAGTACCCTTTTCAGGACTCCTAGGCCCCTTGGGTGTGCATCCTTTTCCCTCCATGATCAGTGAGTACCTCCAGACCCCTGTGGGCCTGCTGAGCAACATCGAGGCCCAAAGGTCGGGCCTTCGGAGGCCCTCTGTGTATGCCGAGTGATGGGCAACACACTGCTCGTTCCTTAAGGAGAGCTACATTTCCAGAGCACTGGAACAGCCTCAGGACCACATTTCTAACCAGTGCGACGTGCCATGGAACTGTTCGTCATGGCCCCCGTCTGAGCTGCCATGAGAAAACACTCTGCTTAGGATTCTTCGAGAACCTCGTACCTGAAGTCTCTCTGCTCGAGGAGAAAGTCAGCATCCTACCATGCTGTGTCGCTAACGGGACACTCAGCGTGAGCAGTTGTCTCGAGGTAAGGCCCTGAATTGCCATGCAGAAGCGGAGGCGTGCAGCATTTTCCATGAGGCCGTAGCCGCTGCTCTGCATTGTTTTAACCTCAGTACGCTCTGCAGGACATCTACGAACCCCGCGTGGGCACCCTATTCCCTGCAAGAACACTGAGTACCCTCAGGGCCCCATGGGCCGGCTAAGCCACATCCAGGCCCGTAGCCCTTTGGAACCACTCTGTGTATGCCGAGTGTAGGGCAACAGTCTGCATTCTTTCTTGGGACAGCTTGAATACCTCAACACTCCCACAGGTCGTCAAACACCTTTCTAGCAGGTCCAACATACCGTGCAAGTGTGACTCATGGCCCTAGTCTGAGCTGCACTGAGAATAACCCTCGGCTTCGCATTCGATCTGGGAGCCCCTGCCTGAAGTCACCCTGCCTCCAGGAGAATGTCAGCTTGCGTTCCGACTGCAACTAAAGCCCAGTTCCTCGTGTAACACTGCAGGCTTTTGAAGAGCCACGGGCCCGGAGGCTTAGCTGGGGCGTTCCTTGGTTGAGGCAGTTTGCTGTTTGCAGAACACCCTGCTTCGACGAGTTGATTCAAGGAAGGAACCACTGGGTAACCTGTGTCTCTTTGGACTTGTTAGAAAGCACAGGGATGCATGCTGCGTGTGCCCGTGGAAATGGGGGCCTGATGGAACTAGCCTTGCTTTCCCATTTGGAAAGCTCCATTCATGCTGCCTTGAAGCTACTTGAAATTGACTGCTGTTGACAGGCCACTAGCCACTGTAGGCATGGCTCTGGGAAGAAAATGAGTTTTCTCCAGGTTAGCCGGGTGCTTCGATGGCCGGGGTGGAGCTCATCCTGCCACGCTCTAGAGCTAAAGGGAAAGTCAACGTGAGTACTGGCCTCGAGGTAAGTCCCTGACTAGCCGCGCAGAAAGGGAGGCATGCAGCTCTTTCCATGAGGTCTTAGTCGCTGTTCTGCTTTATTATTATTATTTTTTTTATTTTTTATTGTTTTTTTAAGACTTATTGATTGATTGATGGATTGCTATGTTGGGTCTTCGTTTCTGTGCTAGGGCTCTCTCCAATTGCGGTAAGTAGGGGCCACTCTTCATCGCGCTGCATAGGCCTCTCATTATCGCGGCCTCTCTTGTTGCGGAGCACAGGCTCCAGCGGCGCAGGCTGAGTAGTTGTGGCTCACGGGCCCAGTTGCTCCACGGCCTGTGGGATCCTCCCAGACCAGGGCTCGAACCCGTGTACCCTGCGTTGGCAGACAGATTCTCAACCACTGCGCCACCAGGGAAGCCCCTGTTCTGCTTTATTTTAAAGGAAGTACCCTTTTTAGGACTCCTAGCCCCCTTGGGTGTGCATCATTTTCCCTCCAAGATCAGTGAGTACCTCCAGACCCCTGTGGGCCTGCTGAGCAACATCGAGGCCCAAAGGTCGGGCCTTCGGAGGCCCTCTGTGTATGCCGAGTGATGGGCAACACACTGCTCGTTCCTTAAGGAGAGCTACATTTCCAGAGCACTGGAACAGCCTCAGGACCACATTTCTAACCAGTGCGACGTGCCATGGAACTGTTCGTCATGGCCCCCGTCTGAGCTGCCATGAGAAAACACTCTGCTTAGGATTCTTCGAGAACCTCGTACCTGAAGTCTCTCTGCTCGAGGAGAAAGTCAGCATCCTACCATGCTGTGTCGCTAACGGGACACTCAGCGTGAGCAGTTGTCTCGAGGTAAGGCCCTGAATTGCCATGCGGAAGCGGAGGCGTGCAGCATTTTCCATGAGGCCGTAGCCGCTGCTCTGCATTGTTTTAACCTCAGTACGCTCTGCAGGACATCTACGAACCCCGCGTGGGCACCCTATTCCCTGCAAGAACACTGAGTACCCTCAGGCCCCCATGGGCCTGCTAAGCCACATCCAGGCCCGTAGCCCTTTGGAACCACTCTGTGTATGCCGAGTGTAGGGCAACAGTCTGCATTCTTTCTTGGGACAGCTTGAATACCTCAACACTCCCACAGGTCGTCAAACACCTTTCTAGCAGGTCCAACATACCGTGCAAGTGTGACTCATGGCCCTAGTCTGAGCTGCACTGAGAATAACCCTCGGCTTCGCATTCGATCTGGGACCCCCTGCCTAAAGTCACCCTGCCTCCAGGAGAATGTCAGCTTGCGTTCCGACTGCAACTAAAGCCCAGTTCCTCGTGTAACACTGCAGGCTTTTGAAGAGCCACGGGCCCGGAGGCTTAGCTGGGGCGTTCCTTGGTTGAGGTAGTTTGCTGTTTGCAGAACACCCTGCTTCGACGAGTTGATTCAAGGAAGGAACCACTGGGTAACCTGTGTCTCTTTGGACTTGTTAGAAAGCACAGGGATGCATGCTGCGTGTGCCCGTGGAAATGGGGGCCTGATGGAACTAGCCTTGCTTTCCCATTTGGAAAGCTCCATTCATGCTGCCTTGAAGCTACTTGAAATTGACTGCTGCTGACAGGCCACTAGCCACTGTAGGCATGGCTCTGGGAAGAAAATGAGTTTTCTCCAGGTTAGCCGGGGGTTCGATGGCCGGGGTGGAGCTCATCCTGCCACGCTCTAGAGCTAAAGGGAAACTCAACGTAAGTACTGGCCTTGAGGTAAGTCCCTGAGTAGCCGCGCAGAAAGGGAGGCATGCAACTCTTTCCATGAGGTCTTAGTCGCTGTTCTGCTTTAGTATTATTATTTTTTTATTTTTTATTGTTTTTTTAAGAGTTAGTGATTGATTGATGGATTGCTATGTTGGGTCTTCGTTTCTGTGCTAGGGCTCTCTCCAATTGCGGTAAGTAGGGGCCACTCTTCATCGCGGTGCATAGGCCTCTCATTATCGTGGCCTCTCTTGTTGCGGAGCACAGGCTCCAGCGGCGCAGGCTGAGTAGTTGTGGCTCACGGGCCCAGTTGCTCCACGGCCTGTGGGATCCTCCCAGACCAGGGCTCGAACCCGTGTACCCTGCGTTGGCAGACAGATTCTCAACCACTGCGCCACCAGGGAAGCCCCTGTTCTGTTTTATTTTAAAGGAAGTACCCTTTTCAGGCCTCCTAGTCCCCTTGGGTGTGCATCATTTTCCCTCCAAGATCAGTGAGTACCTCCAGACCCCTGTGGGCCTGCTGAGCAACATCGAGGCCCAAAGGTCGGGCCTTCGGAGGCCCTCTGTGTATGCCGAGTGATGGGCAACACACTGCTCGTTCCTTAAGGAGAGCTACATTTCCAGAGCACTGGAACAGCCTCAGGACCACATTTCTAACCAGTGCGACGTGCCATGGAACTGTTCGTCATGGCCCCCGTCTGAGCTGCCATGAGAAAACACTCTGCTTAGGATTCTTCGAGAACCTCGTACCTGAAGTCTCTCTGCTCGAGGAGAAAGTCAGCATCCTACCATGCTGTGTCGCTAACGGGACACTCAGCGTGAGCAGTTGTCTCGAGGTAAGGCCCTGAATTGCCATGCAGAAGCGGAGGCGTGCAGCATTTTCCAGGAGGCCGTAGCCGCTGCTCTGCATTGTTTTAACCTCAGTACGCTCTGCAGGACATCTAGGAACCCCGCGTGGGCACCCTATTCCCTGCAAGAACACTGAGTACCCTCAGGCCCCCATGGGCCTGCTAAGCCACATCCAGGCCCGTAGCCCTTTGGAACCACTCTGTGTATGCCGAGTGTAGGGCAACAGTCTGCATTCTTTCTTGGGACAGCTTGAATATCTCAACACTCCCACAGGTCATCAAACACCTTTCTAGCAGGTCCAACATACCGTGCAAGTGTGACTCATGGCCCTAGTCTGAGCTGTACTGAGAATAACCCTCGGCTTTGCATTCGATCTGGGTCCCCCTGCCTAAAGTCACCCTGCCTCCAGGAGAATGTCAGCTTGCGTTCCGACTGCAACTAAAGCCCAGTTCCTCGTGTAACACTGCAGGCTTTTGAAGACCACGGGCCCGGAGGCTTAGCTGGGGCGTTCCTTGGTTGAGGCAGTTTGCTGTTTGCAGAACACCCTGCTTCGACGAGTTGATTCAAGGAAGGAACCACTGGGTAACCTGTGTCTCTTTGGACTTGTTAGAAAGCACAGGGATGCATGCTGCGTGTGCCCGTGGAAATGGGGGCCTGATGGAACTAGCCTTGCTTTCCCATTTGGAAAGCTCCATTCATGCTGCCTTGAAGCTACTTGAAATTGACTGCTGCTGACAGGCCACTAGCCACTGTAGGCATGGCTCTGGGAAGAAAATGAGTTTTCTCCAGGTTAGCCGGGGGTTCGATGGCCGGGGTGGAGCTCATCCTGCCACGCTCTAGAGCTAAAGGGAAAGTCAACGTGAGTACTGGCCTCGAGGTAAGTCCCTGAGTAGCCGCGCAGAAAGGGAGGCATGCAGCTCTTTCCATGAGGTCTTAGTCGCTGTTCTGCTTTATTATTATTATTTTTTTATTTTTTATTGTTTTTTTAAGACTTATTGATTGATTGATTGATTGCTATGTTGGGTCTTCGTTTCTGTGCTAGGGCTCTCTCCAATTGCGGTAAGTAGGGGCCACTCTTCATCGCGCTGCATAGGCCTCTCATTATCGCGGCCTCTCTTGTTGCGGAGCACAGGCTCCAGCGGCGCAGGCTGAGTAGTTGTGGCTCACGGGCCCAGTTGCTCCACGGCCTGTGGGATCCTCCCAGACCAGGGCTCGAACCCGTGTACCCTGCGTTGGCAGACAGATTCTCAACCACTGCGCCACCAGGGAAGCCCCTGTTCTGCTTTATTTTAAAGGAAGTACCCTTTTCAGGACTCCTAGGCCCCTTGGGTGTGCATCATTTTCCCTCCAAGATCAGTGAGTACCTCCAGACCCCTGTGGGCCTGCTGAGCAACATCGAGGCCCAAAGGTCGGGCCTTCGGAGGCCCTCTGTGTATGCCGAGTGATGGGCAACACACTGCTCGTTCCTTAAGGAGAGCTACATTTCCAGAGCACTGGAACAGCCTCAGGACCACATTTCTAACCAGTGCGACGTGCCATGGAACTGTTCGTCATGGCCCCCGTCTGAGCTGCCATGAGAAAACACTCTGCTTAGGATTCTTCGAGAACCTCGTACCTGAAGTCTCTCTGCTCGAGGAGAAAGTCAGCATCCTACCATGCTGTGTCGCTAACGGGACACTCAGCGTGAGCAGTTGTCTCGAGGTAAGGCCCTGAATTGCCATGCAGAAGCGGAGGCGTGCAGCATTTTCCATGAGGCCGTAGCCACTGCTCTGCATTATTTTAACCTCAGTACGCTCTGCAGGACATCTACGAACCCCGCGTGGGCACCCTATTCCCTGCAAGAACACTGAGTACCCTCAGGCCCCCATGGGCCTGCTAAGCCACATCCAGGCCCGTAGCCCTTTGGAACCACTCTGTGTATGCCGAGTGTAGGGCAACAGTCTGCATTCTTTCTTGGGACAGCTTGAATACCTCAACACTCCCACAGGTCGTCAAACACCTTTCTAGCAGGTCCAACATACCGTGCAAGTGTGACTCATGGCCCTAGTCTGAGCTGCACTGAGAATAACCCTCGGCTTCGCATTCGATCTGGGACCCCCTGCCTGAAGTCACCCTGCCTCCAGGAGAATGTCAGCTTGCGTTCCGACTGCAACTAAAGCCCAGTTCCTCGTGTAACACTGCAGGCTTTTGAAGAGCCACGGGCCCAGAGGCTTAGCTGGGGCGTTCCTTGGTTGAGGTAGTTTGCTGTTTGCAGAACACTCTGCTTCGACGAGTTGATTCAAGGAAGGAACCACTGGGTAACCTGTGTCTCTTTGGACTTGTTAGAAAGCACAGGGATGCATGCTGCGTGTGCCCGTGGAAATGGGGGCCTGATGGAACTAGCCTTGCTTTCCCATTTGGAAAGCTCCATTCATGCTGCCTTGAAGCTACTTGAAATTGACTGCTGTTGACAGGCCACTAGCCACTGTAGGCATGGCTCTGGGAAGAAAATGAGTTTTCTCCAGGTTAGCCGGGGGTTCGATGGCCGGGGTGGAGCTCATCCTGCCACGCTCTAGCGCTAAAGGGAAAGTCAACGTGAGTACTGGCCTCGAGGTAAGTCCCTGAGTAGCCGCGCAGAAAGGGAGGCATGCAGCTCTTTCCATGAGGTCTTAGTCGCTGTTCTGCTTTATTATTATTATTTTTTTATTTTTTATTGTTTTTTTAAGACTTATTGATTGATTGATTGATTGCTATGTTGGGTCTTCGTTTCTGTGCTAGGGCTCTCTCCAATTGCGGTAAGTAGGGGCCACTCTTCATCGCGCTGCATAGGCCTCTCATTATCGCGGCCTCTCTTGTTGCGGAGCACAGGCTCCAGCGGCGCAGGCTCAGTAGTTGTGGCTCACGGGCCCAGTTGCTCCACGGCCTGTGGGATCCTCCCAGACCAGGGCTCGAACCCGTGTACCCTGCGTTGGCAGACAGATTCTCAACCACTGCGCCACCAGGGAAGCCCCTGTTCTGCTTTATTTTAAAGGAAGTACCCTTTTCAGGACTCCTAGGCCCCTTGGGTGTGCATCATTTTCCCTCCAAGATCAGTGAGTACCTCCAGACCCCTGTGGGCCTGCTGAGCAACATCGAGGCCCAAAGGTCGGGCCTTCGGAGGCCCTCTGTGTATGCCGAGTGATGGGCAACACACTGCTCGTTCCTTAAGGAGAGCTACATTTCCAGAGCACTGGAACAGCCTCAGGACCACATTTCTAACCAGTGCGACGTGCCATGGAACTGTTCGTCATGGCCCCCGTCTGAGCTGCCATGAGAAAACACTCTGCTTAGGATTCTTCGAGAACCTCGTACCTGAAGTCTCTCTGCTCGAGGAGAAAGTCAGCATCCTACCATGCTGTGTCGCTAACGGGACACTCAGCGTGAGCAGTTGTCTCGAGGTAAGGCCCTGAATTGCCATGCAGAAGCGGAGGCGTGCAGCATTTTCCATGAGGCCGTAGCCACTGCTCTGCATTATTTTAACCTCAGTACGCTCTGCAGGACATCTAGGAACCCCGCGTGGGCACCCTATTCCCTGCAAGAACACTGAGTACCCTCAGGCCCCCATGGGCCTGCTAAGCCACATCCAGGCCCGTAGCCCTTTGGAACCACTCTGTGTATGCCGAGTGTAGGGCAACAGTCTGCATTCTTTCTTGGGACAGCTTGAATACCTCAACACTCCCACAGGTCGTCAAACACCTTTCTAGCAGGTCCAACATACCGTGCAAGTGTGACTCATTGCCCTAGTCTGAGCTGCACTGAGAATAACTCTCGGCTTCGCATTCGATCTGGGACCCCCTGCCTGAAGTCACCCTGCCTCCAGGAGAATGTCAGCTTGCGTTCCGACTGCAACTAAAGCCCAGTTCCTCGTGTAACACTGCAGGCTTTTGAAGAGCCACGGGCCCGGAGGCTTAGCTGGGGCGTTCCTTGGTTGAGGCAGTTTGCTGTTTGCAGAACACCCTGCTTCGACGAGTTGATTCAAGGAAGGAACCACTGGGTAACCTGTGTCTCTTTGGACTTGTTAGAAAGCACAGGGATGCATGCTGCGTCTGCCCGGGGAAATGGGGGCCTGATGGAACTAGCCTTGCTTTCCCATTTGGAAAGCTCCATTCATGCTGCCTTGAAGCTACTTGAAATTGACTGCTGTTGACAGGCCACTAGCCACTGTAGGCATGGCTCTGGGAAGAAAATGAGTTTTCTCCAGGTTAGCCGGGTGCTTCGATGGCCGGGGTGGAGCTCATCCTGCCACGCTCTAGAGCTAAAGGGAAAGTCAACGTGAGTACTGGCCTCGAGGTAAGTCCCTGAGTAGCCGCACAGAAAGGGAGGCATGCAGCTCTTTCCATGAGGTCTTAGTCGCTGTTCTGCTTTATTATTATTATTTTTTTATTTTTTATTGTTTTTTTAAGACTTATTGATTGATTGATTGATTGCTATGTTGGGTCTTCGTTTCTGTGCTAGGGCTCTCTCCAATTGCGGTAAGTAGGGGCCACTCTTCATCGCGCTGCATAGGCCTCTCATCGCGGCCTCTCTTGTTGCGGAGCACAGGCTCCAGCGGCGCAGGCTGAGTAGTTGTGGCTCACGGGCCCAGTTGCTCCACGGCCTGTGGGATCCTCCCAGACCAGGGCTCGAACCCGTGTACCCTGCGTTGGCAGACAGATTCTCAACCACTGCGCCACCAGGGAAGCCCCTGTTCTGCTTTATTTTAAAGGAAGTACCCTTTTCAGGACTCCTAGGCCCCTTGGGTGTGCATCCTTTTCCCTCCATGATCAGTGAGTACCTCCAGACCCCTGTGGGCCTGCTGAGCAACATCGAGGCCCAAAGGTCGGGCCTTCGGAGGCCCTCTGTGTATGCCGAGTGATGGGCAACACACTGCTCGTTCCTTAAGGAGAGCTACATTTCCAGAGCACTGGAACAGCCTCAGGACCACATTTCTAACCAGTGCGACGTGCCATGGAACTGTTCGTCATGGCCCCCGTCTGAGCTGCCATGAGAAAACACTCTGCTTAGGATTCTTCGAGAACCTCGTACCTGAAGTCTCTCTGCTCGAGGAGAAAGTCAGCATCCTACCATGCTGTGTCGCTAACGGGACACTCAGCGTGAGCAGTTGTCTCGAGGTAAGGCCCTGAATTGCCATGCAGAAGCGGAGGCGTGCAGCATTTTCCATGAGGCCGTAGCCGCTGCTCTGCATTGTTTTAACCTCAGTACGCTCTGCAGGACATCTACGAACCCCGCGTGGGCACCCTATTCCCTGCAAGAACACTGAGTACCCTCAGGGCCCCATGGGCCGGCTAAGCCACATCCAGGCCCGTAGCCCTTTGGAACCACTCTGTGTATGCCGAGTGTAGGGCAACAGTCTGCATTCTTTCTTGGGACAGCTTGAATACCTCAACACTCCCACAGGTCGTCAAACACCTTTCTAGCAGGTCCAACATACCGTGCAAGTGTGACTCATGGCCCTAGTCTGAGCTGCACTGAGAATAACCCTCGGCTTCGCATTCGATCTGGGAGCCCCTGCCTGAAGTCACCCTGCCTCCAGGAGAATGTCAGCTTGCGTTCCGACTGCAACTAAAGCCCAGTTCCTCGTGTAACACTGCAGGCTTTTGAAGAGCCACGGGCCCGGAGGCTTAGCTGGGGCGTTCCTTGGTTGAGGCAGTTTGCTGTTTGCAGAACACCCTGCTTCGACGAGTTGATTCAAGGAAGGAACCACTGGGTAACCTGTGTCTCTTTGGACTTGTTAGCACAGGGATGCATGCTGCGTGTGCCCGGGGAAATGGGGGTCTGATGGAACTAGCCTTGCTTTCCCATTTGGAAAGCTCCATTCATGCTGCCTTGAAGCTACTTGAAATTGACTGCTGTTGACAGGCCACTAGCCACTGTAGGCATGGCTCTGGGAAGAAAATGAGTTTTCTCCAGGTTAGCCGGGTGCTTCGATGGCCGGGGTGGAGCTCATCCTGCCACGCTCTAGAGCTAAAGGGAAAGTCAACGTGAGTACTGGCCTCGAGGTAAGTCCCTGAGTAGCCGCGCAGAAAGGGAGGCATGCAGCTCTTTCCATGAGGTCTTAGTCGCTGTTCTGCTTTATTATTATTATTTTTTTATTTTTTATTGTTTTTTTAAGACTTATTGATTGATTGATTGATTGCTATGTTGGGTCTTCGTTTCTGTGCTAGGGCTCTCTCCAATTGCGGTAAGTAGGGGCCACTCTTCATCGCGGTGCATAGGCCTCTCATTATCGCGGCCTCTCTTGTTGCGGACCACAGGCTCCAGCGGCGGAGGCTGAGTAGTTGTGGCTCACGGGCCCAGTTGCTCCACGGCCTGTGGGATCCTCCCAGACCAGGGCTCGAACCCGTGTACCCTGCGTTGGCAGACAGATTCTCAACCACTGCGCCACCAGGGAAGCCCCTGTTCTGCTTTATTTTAAAGGAAGTACCCTTTTCAGGACTCCTAGGCCCCTTGGGTGTGTATCATTTTCCCTCCAAGATCAGTGAGTACCTCCAGACCCCTGTGGGCCTGCTGAGCAACATCGAGGCCCAAAGGTCGGGCCTTCAGAGGCCCTCTGTGTATGCCGAGTGATGGGCAACACACTGCTCGTTCCTTAAGGAGAGCTACATTTCCAGAGCACTGGAACAGCCTCAGGACCACATTTCTAACCAGTGCGACGTGCAATGGAACTGTTCGTCATGGTCCCCGTCGGAGCTGCCATGAGAAATCCCTCTGCTTCGGATTCTTCGAGGACGTCGTACCTGAAGTCTCTCTGCTCGAGGAGAAAGTCAGCATCCTACCATGCTGTGTCGCTAACGGGACACTCAGCGTGAGCAGTTGTCTCGAGGTAAGGCCCTGAATTGCCATGCAGAAGCGGAGGCGTGCAGCATTTTCCATGAGGCCGTAGCCGCTGCTCGGCATTGTTTTAACATCAGTACGCTCTGCAGGACATCTAGGAACCCCGCGTGGGCACCCTATTCCCTGCAAGAACACTGAGTACCCTCAGGCCCCCATGGGCCTGCTAAGCCACATCCAGGCCCGTAGCCCTTTGGAACCACTCTGTGTATGCCGAGTGTAGGGCAACAGTCTGCATTCTTTCTTGGGACAGCTTGAATACCTCAACACTCCCACAGGTCGTCAAACACCTTTCTAGCAGGTCCAACATACCGTGCAAGTGTGACTCATGGCCCTAGTCTGAGCTGCACTGAGAATAACCCTCGGCTTCGCATTCGATCTGGGACCCCCTGCCTGAAGTCACCCTGCCTCCAGGAGAATGTCAGCTTGCGTTCCGACTGCAACTAAAGCCCAGTTCCTCGTGTAACACTGCAGGCTTTTGAAGAGCCACGGGCCCGGAGGCTTAGCTGGGGCGTTCCTTGGTTGAGGCAGTTTGCTGTTTGCAGAACACCCTGCTTCGACGAGTTGATTCAAGGAAGGAACCACTGGGTAACCTGTGTCTCTTTGGACTTGTTAGAAAGCACAGGGATGCATGCTGCGTCTGCCCGGGGAAATGGGGGCCTGATGGAACTAGCCTTGCTTTCCCATTTGGAAAGCTCCATTCATGCTGCCTTGAAGCTACTTGAAATTGACTGCTGTTGACAGGCCACTAGCCACTGTAGGCATGGCTCTGGGAAGAAAATGAGTTTTCTCCAGGTTAGCCGGGTGCTTCGATGGCCGGGGTGGAGCTCATCCTGCCACGCTCTAGAGCTAAAGGGAAAGTCAACGTGAGTACTGGCCTCGAGGTAAGTCCCTGAGTAGCCGCGCAGAAAGGGAGGCATGCAGCTCTTTCCATGAGGTCTTAGTCGCTGTTCTGCTTTATTATTATTATTTTTTTTATTTTTTATTGTTTTTTTAAGACTTATTGATTGATTGATGGATTGCTATGTTGGGTCTTCGTTTCTGTGCTAGGGCTCTCTCCAATTGCGGTAAGTAGGGGCCACTCTTCATCGCGGTGCATAGGCCTCTCATTATCGCGGCCTCTCTTGTTGCGGAGCACAGGCTCCAGCGGCGCAGGCTCAGTAGTTGTGGCTCACGGGCCCAGTTGCTCCACGGCCTGTGGGATCCTCCCAGACCAGGGCTCGAACCCGTGTACCCTGCGTTGGCAGACAGATTCTCAACCACTGCGCCACCAGGGAAGCCCCTGTTCTGCTTTATTTTAAAGGAAGTACCCTTTTCAGGACTCCTAGCCCCCTTGGGTGTGCATCATTTTCCCTCCAAGATCAGTGAGTACCTCCAGACCCCTGTGGGCCTGCTGAGCAACATCGAGGCCCAAAGGTCGGGCCTTCGGAGGCCCTCTGTGTATGCCGAGTGATGGGCAACACACTGCTCGTTCCTTAAGGAGAGCTACATTTCCAGAGCACTGGAACAGCCTCAGGACCACATTTCTAACCAGTGCGACGTGCCATGGAACTGTTCGTCATGGCCCCCGTCTGAGCTGCCATGAGAAAACACTCTGCTTAGGATTCTTCGAGAACCTCGTACCTGAAGTCTCTCTGCTCGAGGAGAAAGTCAGCATCCTACCATGCTGTGTCGCTAACGGGACACTCAGCGTGAGCAGTTGTCTCGAGGTAAGGCCCTGAATTGCCATGCGGAAGCGGAGGCGTGCAGCATTTTCCATGAGGCCGTAGCCGCTGCTCTGCATTGTTTTAACCTCAGTACGCTCTGCAGGACATCTACGAACCCCGCGTGGGCACCCTATTCCCTGCAAGAACACTGAGTACCCTCAGGCCCCCATGGGCCTGCTAAGCCACATCCAGGCCCGTAGCCCTTTGGAACCACTCTGTGTATGCCGAGTGTAGGGCAACAGTCTGCATTCTTTCTTGGGACAGCTTGAATACCTCAACACTCCCACAGGTCGTCAAACACCTTTCTAGCAGGTCCAACATACCGTGCAAGTGTGACTCATGGCCCTAGTCTGAGCTGCACTGAGAATAACCCTCGGCTTCGCATTCGATCTGGGACCCCCTGCCTGAAGTCACCCTGCCTCCAGGAGAATGTCAGCTTGCGTTCCGACTGCAACTAAAGCCCAGTTCCTCGTGTAACACTGCAGGCTTTTGAAGAGCCACGGGCCCGGAGGCTTAGCTGGGGCGTTCCTTGGTTGAGGTAGTTTGCTGTTTGCAGAACACCCTGCTTCGACGAGTTGATTCAAGGAAGGAACCACTGGGTAACCTGTGTCTCTTTGGACTTGTTAGAAAGCACAGGGATGCATGCTGCGTGTGCCCGTGGAAATGGGGGCCTGATGGAACTAGCCTTGCTTTCCCATTTGGAAAGCTCCATTCATGCTGCCTTGAAGCTACTTGAAATTGACTGCTGCTGACAGGCCACTAGCCACTGTAGGCATGGCTCTGGGAAGAAAATGAGTTTTCTCCAGGTTAGCCGGGGGTTCGATGGCCGGGGTGGAGCTCATCCTGCCACGCTCTAGAGCTAAAGGGAAACTCAACGTAAGTACTGGCCTTGAGGTAAGTCCCTGAGTAGCCGCGCAGAAAGGGAGGCATGCAACTCTTTCCATGAGGTCTTAGTCGCTGTTCTGCTTTAGTATTATTATTTTTTTATTTTTTATTGTTTTTTTAAGAGTTAGTGATTGATTGATGGATTGCTATGTTGGGTCTTCGTTTCTGTGCTAGGGCTCTCTCCAATTGCGGTAAGTAGGGGCCACTCTTCATCGCGGTGCATAGGCCTCTCATTATCGTGGCCTCTCTTGTTGCGGAGCACAGGCTCCAGCGGCGCAGGCTGAGTAGTTGTGGCTCACGGGCCCAGTTGCTCCACGGCCTGTGGGATCCTCCCAGACCAGGGCTCGAACCCGTGTACCCTGCGTTGGCAGACAGATTCTCAACCACTGCGCCACCAGGGAAGCCCCTGTTCTGCTTTATTTTAAAGGAAGTACCCTTTTCAGGACTCCTAGGCCCCTTGGGTGTGCATCATTTTCCCTCCAAGATCAGTGAGTACCTCCAGACCCCTGTGGGCCTGCTGAGCAACATCGAGGCCCAAAGGTCGGGCCTTCGGAGGCCCTCTGTGTATGCCGAGTGATGGGCAACACACTGCTCGTTCCTTAAGGAGAGCTACATTTCCAGAGCACTGGAACAGCCTCAGGACCACATTTCTAACCAGTGCGACGTGCCATGGAACTGTTCGTCATGGCCCCCGTCTGAGCTGCCATGAGAAAACACTCTGCTTAGGATTCTTCGAGAACCTCGTACCTGAAGTCTCTCTGCTCGAGGAGAAAGTCAGCATCCTACCATGCTGTGTCGCTAACGGGACACTCAGCGTGAGCAGTTGTCTCGAGGTAAGGCCCTGAATTGCCATGCAGAAGCGGAGGCGTGCAGCATTTTCCAGGAGGCCGTAGCCGCTGCTCTGCATTGTTTTAACCTCAGTACGCTCTGCAGGACATCTAGGAACCCCGCGTGGGCACCCTATTCCCTGCAAGAACACTGAGTACCCTCAGGCCCCCATGGGCCTGCTAAGCCACATCCAGGCCCGTAGCCCTTTGGAACCACTCTGTGTATGCCGAGTGTAGGGCAACAGTCTGCATTCTTTCTTGGGACAGCTTGAATATCTCAACACTCCCACAGGTCATCAAACACCTTTCTAGCAGGTCCAACATACCGTGCAAGTGTGACTCATGGCCCTAGTCTGAGCTGTACTGAGAATAACCCTCGGCTTTGCATTCGATCTGGGTCCCCCTGCCTAAAGTCACCCTGCCTCCAGGAGAATGTCAGCTTGCGTTCCGACTGCAACTAAAGCCCAGTTCCTCGTGTAACACTGCAGGCTTTTGAAGACCACGGGCCCGGAGGCTTAGCTGGGGCGTTCCTTGGTTGAGGCAGTTTGCTGTTTGCAGAACACCCTGCTTCGACGAGTTGATTCAAGGAAGGAACCACTGGGTAACCTGTGTCTCTTTGGACTTGTTAGAAAGCACAGGGATGCATGCTGCGTGTGCCCGTGGAAATGGGGGCCTGATGGAACTAGCCTTGCTTTCCCATTTGGAAAGCTCCATTCATGCTGCCTTGAAGCTACTTGAAATTGACTGCTGCTGACAGGCCACTAGCCACTGTAGGCATGGCTCTGGGAAGAAAATGAGTTTTCTCCAGGTTAGCCGGGGGTTCGATGGCCGGGGTGGAGCTCATCCTGCCACGCTCTAGAGCTAAAGGGAAAGTCAACGTGAGTACTGGCCTCGAGGTAAGTCCCTGAGTAGCCGCACAGAAAGGGAGGCATGCAGCTCTTTCCATGAGGTCTTAGTCGCTGTTCTGCTTTATTATTATTATTTTTTTATTTTTTATTGTTTTTTTAAGACTTATTGATTGATTGATTGATTGCTATGTTGGGTCTTCGTTTCTGTGCTAGGGCTCTCTCCAATTGCGGTAAGTAGGGGCCACTCTTCATCGCGCTGCATAGGCCTCTCATTATCGCGGCCTCTCTTGTTGCGGAGCACAGGCTCCAGCGGCGCAGGCTGAGTAGTTGTGGCTCACGGGCCCAGTTGCTCCACGGCCTGTGGGATCCTCCCAGACCAGGGCTCGAACCCGTGTACCCTGCGTTGGCAGACAGATTCTCAACCACTGCGCCACCAGGGAAGCCCCTGTTCTGCTTTATTTTAAAGGAAGTACCCTTTTCAGGACTCCTAGGCCCCTTGGGTGTGCATCATTTTCCCTCCAAGATCAGTGAGTACCTCCAGACCCCTGTGGGCCTGCTGAGCAACATCGAGGCCCAAAGGTCGGGCCTTCGGAGGCCCTCTGTGTATGCCGAGTGATGGGCAACACACTGCTCGTTCCTTAAGGAGAGCTACATTTCCAGAGCACTGGAACAGCCTCAGGACCACATTTCTAACCAGTGCGACGTGCCATGGAACTGTTCGTCATGGCCCCCGTCTGAGCTGCCATGAGAAAACACTCTGCTTAGGATTCTTCGAGAACCTCGTACCTGAAGTCTCTCTGCTCGAGGAGAAAGTCAGCATCCTACCATGCTGTGTCGCTAACGGGACACTCAGCGTGAGCAGTTGTCTCGAGGTAAGGCCCTGAATTGCCATGCAGAAGCGGAGGCGTGCAGCATTTTCCATGAGGCCGTAGCCACTGCTCTGCATTATTTTAACCTCAGTACGCTCTGCAGGACATCTACGAACCCCGCGTGGGCACCCTATTCCATGCAAGAACACTGAGTACCCTCAGGCCCCCATGGGCCTGCTAAGCCACATCCAGGCCCGTAGCCCTTTGGAACCACTCTGTGTATGCCGAGTGTAGGGCAACAGTCTGCATTCTTTCTTGGGACAGCTTGAATACCTCAACACTCCCACAGGTCGTCAAACACCTTTCTAGCAGGTCCAACATACCGTGCAAGTGTGACTCATGGCCCTAGTCTGAGCTGCACTGAGAATAACCCTCGGCTTCGCATTCGATCTGGGACCCCCTGCCTGAAGTCACCCTGCCTCCAGGAGAATGTCAGCTTGCGTTCCGACTGCAACTAAAGCCCAGTTCCTCGTGTAACACTGCAGGCTTTTGAAGAGCCACGGGCCCAGAGGCTTAGCTGGGGCGTTCCTTGGTTGAGGTAGTTTGCTGTTTGCAGAACACTCTGCTTCGACGAGTTGATTCAAGGAAGGAACCACTGGGTAACCTGTGTCTCTTTGGACTTGTTAGAAAGCACAGGGATGCATGCTGCGTGTGCCCGTGGAAATGGGGGCCTGATGGAACTAGCCTTGCTTTCCCATTTGGAAAGCTCCATTCATGCTGCCTTGAAGCTACTTGAAATTGACTGCTGTTGACAGGCCACTAGCCACTGTAGGCATGGCTCTGGGAAGAAAATGAGTTTTCTCCAGGTTAGCCGGGGGTTCGATGGCCGGGGTGGAGCTCATCCTGCCACGCTCTAGCGCTAAAGGGAAAGTCAACGTGAGTACTGGCCTCGAGGTAAGTCCCTGAGTAGCCGCGCAGAAAGGGAGGCATGCAGCTCTTTCCATGAGGTCTTAGTCGCTGTTCTGCTTTATTATTATTATTTTTTTATTTTTTATTGTTTTTTTAAGACTTATTGATTGATTGATTGATTGCTATGTTGGGTCTTCGTTTCTGTGCTAGGGCTCTCTCCAATTGCGGTAAGTAGGGGCCACTCTTCATCGCGCTGCATAGGCCTCTCATTATCGCGGCCTCTCTTGTTGCGGAGCACAGGCTCCAGCGGCGCAGGCTCAGTAGTTGTGGCTCACGGGCCCAGTTGCTCCACGGCCTGTGGGATCCTCCCAGACCAGGGCTCGAACCCGTGTACCCTGCGTTGGCAGACAGATTCTCAACCACTGCGCCACCAGGGAAGCCCCTGTTCTGCTTTATTTTAAAGGAAGTACCCTTTTCAGGACTCCTAGGCCCCTTGGGTGTGCATCATTTTCCCTCCAAGATCAGTGAGTACCTCCAGACCCCTGTGGGCCTGCTGAGCAACATCGAGGCCCAAAGGTCGGGCCTTCGGAGGCCCTCTGTGTATGCCGAGTGATGGGCAACACACTGCTCGTTCCTTAAGGAGAGCTACATTTCCAGAGCACTGGAACAGCCTCAGGACCACATTTCTAACCAGTGCGACGTGCCATGGAACTGTTCGTCATGGCCCCCGTCTGAGCTGCCATGAGAAAACACTCTGCTTAGGATTCTTCGAGAACCTCGTACCTGAAGTCTCTCTGCTCGAGGAGAAAGTCAGCATCCTACCATGCTGTGTCGCTAACGGGACACTCAGCGTGAGCAGTTGTCTCGAGGTAAGGCCCTGAATTGCCATGCAGAAGCGGAGGCGTGCAGCATTTTCCATGAGGCCGTAGCCACTGCTCTGCATTATTTTAACCTCAGTACGCTCTGCAGGACATCTAGGAACCCCGCGTGGGCACCCTATTCCCTGCAAGAACACTGAGTACCCTCAGGCCCCCATGGGCCTGCTAAGCCACATCCAGGCCCGTAGCCCTTTGGAACCACTCTGTGTATGCCGAGTGTAGGGCAACAGTCTGCATTCTTTCTTGGGACAGCTTGAATACCTCAACACTCCCACAGGTCGTCAAACACCTTTCTAGCAGGTCCAACATACCGTGCAAGTGTGACTCATTGCCCTAGTCTGAGCTGCACTGAGAATAACTCTCGGCTTCGCATTCGATCTGGGACCCCCTGCCTGAAGTCACCCTGCCTCCAGGAGAATGTCAGCTTGCGTTCCGACTGCAACTAAAGCCCAGTTCCTCGTGTAACACTGCAGGCTTTTGAAGAGCCACGGGCCCGGAGGCTTAGCTGGGGCGTTCCTTGGTTGAGGCAGTTTGCTGTTTGCAGAACACCCTGCTTCGACGAGTTGATTCAAGGAAGGAACCACTGGGTAACCTGTGTCTCTTTGGACTTGTTAGAAAGCACAGGGATGCATGCTGCGTCTGCCCGGGGAAATGGGGGCCTGATGGAACTAGCCTTGCTTTCCCATTTGGAAAGCTCCATTCATGCTGCCTTGAAGCTACTTGAAATTGACTGCTGTTGACAGGCCACTAGCCACTGTAGGCATGGCTCTGGGAAGAAAATGAGTTTTCTCCAGGTTAGCCGGGTGCTTCGATGGCCGGGGTGGAGCTCATCCTGCCACGCTCTAGAGCTAAAGGGAAAGTCAACGTGAGTACTGGCCTCGAGGTAAGTCCCTGAGTAGCCGCACAGAAAGGGAGGCATGCAGCTCTTTCCATGAGGTCTTAGTCGCTGTTCTGCTTTATTATTATTATTTTTTTATTTTTTATTGTTTTTTTAAGACTTATTGATTGATTGATTGATTGCTATGTTGGGTCT
Organism: Balaenoptera ricei; assembly: GCF_028023285.1. Taxonomy (NCBI): domain Eukaryota; kingdom Metazoa; phylum Chordata; class Mammalia; order Artiodactyla; family Balaenopteridae; genus Balaenoptera; species Balaenoptera ricei. The sequence continues at coordinate 37,456,381 of NC_082659.1, forward strand.
TCGTTTCTGTGCTAGGGCTCTCTCCAATTGCGGTAAGTAGGGGCCACTCTTCATCGCGCTGCATAGGCCTCTCATTATCGCGGCCTCTCTTGTTGCGGAGCACAGGCTCCAGCGGCACAGGCTCAGTAGTTGTGGCTCACGGGCCCAGTTGCTCCACGGCCACTGGTATCCTCCCAGACCAGGGCTCGAACCCGTGTACCCTGCGTTGGCAGACAGATTCTCAACCACTGCGCCACCAGGGAAGCCCCTGTTCTGCTTTATTTTAAAGGAAGTACCTTTTTCAGGACTCCTAGCCCCCTTGGGTGTGCATCATTTTCCCTCCAAGATCAGTGAGTACCTCCAGACCCCTGTGGGCCTGCTGAGCAACATCGAGGCCCAAAGGTCGGGCCTTCGGAGGCCCTCTGTGTATGCCGAGTGATGGGCAACACACTGCTCGTTCCTTAAGGAGAGCTACATTTCCAGAGCACTGGAACAGCCTCAGGACCACATTTCTAACCAGTGCGACGTGCCATGGAACTGTTCGTCATGGCCCCCGTCTGAGCTGCCATGAGAAAACACTCTGCTTAGGATTCTTCGAGAACCTCGTACCTGAAGTCTCTCTGCTCGAGGAGAAAGTCAGCATCCTACCATGCTGTGTCGCTAATGGGACACTCAGCGTGAGCAGTTGTCTCGAGGTAAGGCCCTGAATTGCCATGCAGAAGCGGAGGCGTGCAGCATTTTCCAGGAGGCCGTAGCCGCTGCTCTGCATTGTTTTAACCTCAGTACGCTCTGCAGGACATCTACGAACCCCGCGTGGGCACCCTATTCCCTGCAAGAACACTGAGTACCCTCAGGCCCCCATGGGCCTGCTAAGCCACATCCAGGCCCGTAGCCCTTTGGAACCACTCTGTGTATGCCGAGTGTAGGGCAACAGTCTGCATTCTTTCTTGGGACAGCTTGAGTACCTCAACACTCCCACAGGTCGTCAAACACCTTTCTAGCAGGTCCAACATACTGTGCAAGTGTGACTCATGGCCCTAGTCTGAGCTGTACTGAGAATAACCCTCGGCTTTGCATTCGATCTGGGTCCCCCTGCCTAAAGTCACCCTGCCTCCAGGAGAATGTCAGCTTGCGTTCCGACTGCAACTAAAGCCCAGTTACTCGTGTAAAACTGCAGGCTTTTGAAGAGCCACGGGCCCGGAGGCTTAGCTGGGGCGTTCCTTGGTTGAGGTAGTTTGCTGTTTGCAGAACACCCTGCTTCGACGAGTTGATTCAAGGAAGGAACCACTGGGTAACCTGTGTCTCTTTGGACTTGTTAGAAAGCACAGGGATGCATGCTGCGTGTGCCCATGGAAATGGAGCCCTGATGGAACTAGCCTTGCTTTCCCATTTGGAAAGCTCCATTCATGCTGCCTTGAAGCTACTTGAAATTGACTGCTGTTGACAGGCCACTAGCCACTGTAGGCATGGCTCTGGGAAGAAAATGAGTTTTCTCCAGGTTAGCCGGGTGCTTCGATGGCCGGGTTGGAGCTCATCCTGCCACGCTCTAGAGCTAAAGGGAAAGTCAACGTGAGTACTGGCCTCGAGGTAAGTCCCTGAGTAGCCGCTCAGAAAGGGAGGCATGCAGCTCTTTCCATGAGGTCTTAGTTGCTGTTCTGCTTTATTATTATTATTTTTTTATTTTTTATTGTTTTTTTAAGACTTATTGATTGATTGATTGATTGCTATGTTGGGTCTTCGTTTCTGTGCTAGGGCTCTCTCCAATTGCGGTAAGTAGGGGCCACTCTTCATCGCGGTGCATAGGCCTCTCATTATCGCGGCCTCTCTTGTTGCGGAGCACAGGCTCCAGCGGCGGAGGCTCAGTAGTTGTGGCTCACGGGCCCAGTTGCTCCACGGCCTGTGGGATCCTCCCAGACCAGGGCTCGAACCCGTGTACCCTGCGTTGGCAGACAGATTCTCAACCACTGCGCCACCAGGGAAGCCCCTGTTCTGCTTTATTTTAAAGGAAGTACCTTTTTCAGGACTCCTAGCCCCCTTGGGTGTGCATCATTTTCCCTCCAAGATCAGTGAGTACCTCCAGACCCCTGTGGGCCTGCTGAGCAACATCGAGGCCCAAAGGTCGGGCCTTCGGAGGCCCTCTGTGTATGCCGAGTGATGGGCAACACACTGCTCGTTCCTTAAGGAGAGCTACATTTCCAGAGCACTGGAACAGCCTCAGGACCACATTTCTAACCAGTGCGACGTGCCATGGAACTGTTCGTCATGGCCCCCGTCTGAGCTGCCATGAGAAAACACTCTGCTTAGGATTCTTCGAGAACCTCGTACCTGAAGTCTCTCTGCTCGAGGAGAAAGTCAGCATCCTACCATGCTGTGTCGCTAACGGGACACTCAGCGTGAGCAGTTGTCTCGAGGTAAGGCCCTGAATTGCCATGCAGAAGCGGAGGCGTGCAGCATTTTCCATGAGGCCGTAGCCGCTGCTCTGCATTGTTTTAACCTCAGTACGCTCTGCAGGACATCTACGAACCCCGCGTGGGCACCCTATTCCCTGCAAGAACACTGAGTACCCTCAGGCCCCCATGGGCCTGCTAAGCCACATCCAGGCCCGTAGCCCTTTGGAACCACTCTGTGTATGCCGAGTGTAGGGCAACAGTCTGCATTCTTTCTTGGGACAGCTTGAATACCTCAACACTCCCACAGGTCGTCAAACACCTTTCTAGCAGGTCCAACATATCGTGCAAGTGTGACTCATTGCCCTAGTCTGAGCTGCACTGAGAATAACCCTCGGCTTCGCATTCGATCTGGGACCCCCTGCCTGAAGTCACCCTGCCTCCAGGAGAATGTCAGCTTGCGTTCCGACTGCAACTAAAGCCCAGTTCCTCGTGTAACACTGCAGGCTTTTGAAGAGCCACGGGCCCGGAGGCTTAGCTGGGGCGTTCCTTGGTTGAGGCAGTTTGCTGTTTGCAGAACACCCTGCTTCGACGAGTTGATTCAAGGAAGGAACCACTGGGTAACCTGTGTCTCTTTGGACTTGTTAGAAAGCACAGGGATGCATGCTGCGTGTGCCCGTGGAAATGGGGGCCTGATGGAACTAGCCTTGCTTTCCCATTTGGAAAGCTCCATTCATGCTGCCTTGAAGCTACTTGAAATTGACTGCTGTTGACAGGCCACTAGCCACTGTAGGCATGGCTCTGGGAAGAAAATGAGTTTTCTCCAGGTTAGCCGGGGGTTCGATGGCCGGGGTGGAGCTCATCCTGCCACGCTCTAGAGCTAAAGGGAAAGTCAACGTGAGTACTGGCCTCGAGGTAAGTCCCTGAGTAGCCGCGCAGAAAGGGAGGCATGCAGCTCTTTCCATGAGGTCTTAGTCGCTGTTCTGCTTTATTATTATTATTTTTTTATTTTTTATTGTTTTTTTAAGACTTATTGATTGATTGATTGATTGCTATGTTGGGTCTTCGTTTCTGTGCTAGGGCTCTCTCCAATTGCGGTAAGTAGGGGCCACTCTTCATCGCGCTGCATAGGCCTCTCATTATCGCGGCCTCTCTTGTTGCGGAGCACAGGCTCCAGCGGCGCAGGCTCAGTAGTTGTGGCTCACGGGCCCAGTTGCTCCACGGCCACTGGTATCCTCCCAGACCAGGGCTCGAACCCGTGTACCCTGCGTTGGCAGACAGATTCTCAACCACTGCGCCACCAGGGAAGCCCCTGTTCTGCTTTATTTTAAAGGAAGTACCTTTTTCAGGACTCCTAGCCCCCTTGGGTGTGCATCATTTTCCCTCCAAGATCAGTGAGTACCTCCAGACCCCTGTGGGCCTGCTGAGCAACATCGAGGCCCAAAGGTCGGGCCTTCGGAGGCCCTCTGTGTATGCCGAGTGATGGGCAACACACTGCTCGTTCCTTAAGGAGAGCTACATTTCCAGAGCACTGGAACAGCCTCAGGACCACATTTCTAACCAGTGCGACGTGCCATGGAACTGTTCGTCATGGCCCCCGTCTGAGCTGCCATGAGAAAACACTCTGCTTAGGATTCTTCGAGAACCTCGTACCTGAAGTCTCTCTGCTCGAGGAGAAAGTCAGCATCCTACCATGCTGTGTCGCTAACGGGACACTCAGCGTGAGCAGTTGTCTCGAGGTAAGGCCCTGAATTGCCATGCAGAAGCGGAGGCGTGCAGCATTTTCCAGGAGGCCGTAGCCGCTGCTCTGCATTGTTTTAACCTCAGTACGCTCTGCAGGACATCTAGGAACCCCGCGTGGGCACCCTATTCCCTGCAAGAACACTGAGTACCCTCAGGCCCCCATGGGCCTGCTAAGCCACATCCAGGCCCGTAGCCCTTTGGAACCACTCTGTGTATGCCGAGTGTAGGGCAACAGTCTGCATTCTTTCTTGGGACAGCTTGAATACCTCAACACTCCCACAGGTCGTCAAACACCTTTCTAGCAGGTCCAACATACCGTGCAAGTGTGACTCATTGCCCTAGTCTGAGCTGCACTGAGAATAACCCTCGGCTTCGCATTCGATCTGGGACCCCCTGCCTGAAGTCACCCTGCCTCCAGGAGAATGTCAGCTTGCGTTCCGACTGCAACTAAAGCCCAGTTCCTCGTGTAACACTGCAGGCTTTTGAAGAGCCACGGGCCCGGAGGCTTAGCTGGGGCGTTCCTTGGTTGAGGCAGTTTGCTGTTTGCAGAACACCCTGCTTCGACGAGTTGATTCAAGGAAGGAACCACTGGGTAACCTGTGTCTCTTTGGACTTGTTAGAAAGCACAGGGATGCATGCTGCGTGTGCCCGTGGAAATGGGGGCCTGATGGAACTAGCCTTGCTTTCCCATTTGGAAAGCTCCATTCATGCTGCCTTGAAGCTACTTGAAATTGACTGCTGTTGACAGGCCACTAGCCACTGTAGGCATGGCTCTGGGAAGAAAATGAGTTTTCTCCAGGTTAGCCGGGGGTTCGATGGCCGGGGTGGAGCTCATCCTGCCACGCTCTAGAGCTAAAGGGAAAGTCAACGTGAGTACTGGCCTCGAGGTAAGTCCCTGAGTAGCCGCGCAGAAAGGGAGGCATGCAGCTCTTTCCATGAGGTCTTAGTCGCTGTTCTGCTTTATTATTATTATTTTTTTATTTTTTATTGTTTTTTTAAGACTTATTGATTGATTGATTGATTGCTATGTTGGGTCTTCGTTTCTGTGCTAGGGCTCTCTCCAATTGCGGTAAGTAGGGGCCACTCTTCATCGCGCTGCATAGGCCTCTCATTATCGCGGCCTCTCTTGTTGCGGAGCACAGGCTCCAGCGGCGCAGGCTCAGTAGTTGTGGCTCACGGGCCCAGTTGCTCCACGGCCACTGGTATCCTCCCAGACCAGGGCTCGAACCCGTGTACCCTGCGTTGGCAGACAGATTCTCAACCACTGCGCCACCAGGGAAGCCCCTGTTCTGCTTTATTTTAAAGGAAGTACCTTTTTCAGGACTCCTAGCCCCCTTGGGTGTGCATCATTTTCCCTCCAAGATCAGTGAGTACCTCCAGACCCCTGTGGGCCTGCTGAGCAACATCGAGGCCCAAAGGTCGGGCCTTCGGAGGCCCTCTGTGTATGCCGAGTGATGGGCAACACACTGCTCGTTCCTTAAGGAGAGCTACATTTCCAGAGCACTGGAACAGCCTCAGGACCACATTTCTAACCAGTGCGACGTGCCATGGAACTGTTCGTCATGGCCCCCGTCTGAGCTGCCATGAGAAAACACTCTGCTTAGGATTCTTCGAGAACCTCGTACCTGAAGTCTCTCTGCTCGAGGAGAAAGTCAGCATCCTACCATGCTGTGTCGCTAACGGGACACTCAGCGTGAGCAGTTGTCTCGAGGTAAGGCCCTGAATTGCCATGCAGAAGCGGAGGCGTGCAGCATTTTCCAGGAGGCCGTAGCCGCTGCTCTGCATTGTTTTAACCTCAGTACGCTCTGCAGGACATCTAGGAACCCCGCGTGGGCACCCTATTCCCTGCAAGAACACTGAGTACCCTCAGGCCCCCATGGGCCTGGTAAACCACATCCAGGCCCGTAGCCCTTTGGAACCACTCTGTGTATGCCGAGTGTAGGGCAACAGTCTGCATTCTTTCTTGGGACAGCTTGAATACCTCAACACTCCCACAGGTCGTCAAACACCTTTCTAGCAGGTCCAACATACTGTGCAAGTGTGACTCATGGCCCTAGTCTGAGCTGTACTGAGAATAACCCTCGGCTTTGCATTCGATCTGGGTCCCCCTGCCTAAAGTCACCCTGCCTCCAGGAGAATGTCAGCTTGCGTTCCGACTGCAACTAAAGCCCAGTTCCTCGTGTAAAACTGCAGGCTTTTGAAGAGCCACGGGCCCGGAGGCTTAGCTGGGGCGTTCCTTGGTTGAGGTAGTTTGCTGTTTGCAGAACACCCTGCTTCGACGAGTTGATTCAAGGAAGGAACCACTGGGTAACCTGTGTCTCTTTGGACTTGTTAGAAAGCACAGGGATGCATGCTGCGTGTGCCCATGGAAATGGGGCCCTGATGGAACTAGCCTTGCTTTCCCATTTGGAAAGCTCCATTCATGCTGCCTTGAAGCTACTTGAAATTGACTGCTGTTGACAGGCCACTAGCCACTGTAGGCATGGCTCTGGGAAGAAAATGAGTTTTCTCCAGGTTAGCCGGGTGCTTCGATGTCCGGGTTGGAGCTCATCCTGCCACGCTCTAGAGCTAAAGGGAAAGTCAACGTGAGTACTGGCCTCGAGGTAAGTCCCTGAGTAGCCGCGCAGAAAGGGAGGCATGCAGCTCTTTTCATGAGGTCTTAGTCGCTGTTCTGCTTTATTATTATTATTTTTTTATTTTTTATTGTTTTTTTAAGACTTATTGATTGATTGATTGATTGATTGCTATGTTGGGTCTTCGTTTCTGTGCTAGGGCTCTCTCCAATTGCGGTAAGTAGGGGCCACTCTTCATCGCGGTGCATAGGCCTCTCATTATCGCGGCCTCTCTTGTTGCGGAGCACAGGCTCCAGCGGCGCAGGCTCAGTAGTTGTGGCTCACGGGCCCAGTTGCTCCACGACCTCTGGGATCCTCCCAGACCAGGGCTCGAACCCGTGTACCCTGCGTTGGCAGACAGATTCTCAACCACTGCGCCACCAGGGAAGCCCCTGTTCTGCTTTATTTTAAAGGAAGTACCTTTTTCAGGACTCCTAGCCCCCTTGGGTGTGCATCATTTTCCCTCCAAGATCAGTGAGTACCTCCAGACCCCTGTGGGCCTGCTGAGCAACATCGAGGCCCAAAGGTCGGGCCTTCGGAGGCCCTCTGTGTATGCCGAGTGATGGGCAACACACTGCTCGTTCCTTAAGGAGAGCTACATTTCCAGAGCACTGGAACAGCCTCAGGACCACATTTCTAACCAGTGCGACGTGCCATGGAACTGTTCGTCATGGCCCCCGTCTGAGCTGCCATGAGAAAACACTCTGCTTAGGATTCTTCGAGAACCTCGTACCTGAAGTCTCTCTGCTCGAGGAGAAAGTCAGCATCCTACCATGCTGTGTCGCTAACGGGACACTCAGCGTGAGCAGTTGTCTCGAGGTAAGGCCCTGAATTGCCATGCAGAAGCGGAGGCGTGCAGCATTTTCCATGAGGCCGTAGCCACTGCTCTGCATTATTTTAACCTCAGTACGCTCTGCAGGACATCTAGGAACCCCGCGTGGGCACCCTATTCCCTGCAAGAACACTGAGTACCCTCAGGCCCCCATGGGCCTGCTAAGCCACATCCAGGCCCGTAGCCCTTTGGAACCACTCTGTGTATGCCGAGTGTAGGGCAACAGTCTGCATTCTTTCTTGGGACAGCTTGAATACCTCAACACTCCCACAGGTCGTCAAACACCTTTCTAGCAGGTCCAACATACCGTGCAAGTGTGACTCATTGCCCTAGTCTGAGCTGCACTGAGAATAACTCTCGGCTTCGCATTCGATCTGGGACCCCCTGCCTGAAGTCACCCTGCCTCCAGGAGAATGTCAGCTTGCGTTCCGACTGCAACTAAAGCCCAGTTCCTCGTGTAACACTGCAGGCTTTTGAAGAGCCACGGGCCCGGAGGCTTAGCTGGGGCGTTCCTTGGTTGAGGCAGTTTGCTGTTTGCAGAACACCCTGCTTCGACGAGTTGATTCAAGGAAGGAACCACTGGGTAACCTGTGTCTCTTTGGACTTGTTAGAAAGCACAGGGATGCATGCTGCGTGTGCCCGTGGAAATGGGGGCCTGATGGAACTAGCCTTGCTTTCCCATTTGGAAAGCTCCATTCATGCTGCCTTGAAGCTACTTGAAATTGACTGCTGTTGACAGGCCACTAGCCACTGTAGGCATGGCTCTGGGAAGAAAATGAGTTTTCTCCAGGTTAGCCGGGTGCTTCGATGGCCGGGGTGGAGCTCATCCTGCCACGCTCTAGAGCTAAAGGGAAAGTCAACGTGAGTACTGGCCTCGAGGTAAGTCCCTGAGTAGCCGCACAGAAAGGGAGGCATGCAGCTCTTTCCATGAGGTCTTAGTCGCTGTTCTGCTTTATTATTATTATTTTTTTATTTTTTATTGTTTTTTTAAGACTTATTGATTGATTGATTGATTGCTATGTTGGGTCTTCGTTTCTGTGCTAGGGCTCTCTCCAATTGCGGTAAGTAGGGGCCATTCTTCATCGCGCTGCATAGGCCTCTCATTATCGCGGCCTCTCTTGTTGCGGAGCACAGGCTCCAGCGGCGCAGGCTCAGTAGTTGTGGCTCACGGGCCCAGTTGCTCCACGGCCACTGGTATCCTCCCAGACCAGGGCTCGAACCCGTGTACCCTGCGTTGGCAGACAGATTCTCAACCACTGCGCCACCAGGGAAGCCCCTGTTCTGCTTTATTTTAAAGGAAGTACCTTTTTCAGGACTCCTAGCCCCCTTGGGTGTGCATCATTTTCCCTCCAAGATCAGTGAGTACCTCCAGACCCCTGTGGGCCTGCTGAGCAACATCGAGGCCCAAAGGTCGGGCCTTCGGAGGCCCTCTGTGTATGCCGAGTGATGGGCAACACACTGCTCGTTCCTTAAGGAGAGCTACATTTCCAGAGCACTGGAACAGCCTCAGGACCACATTTCTAACCAGTGCGACGTGCCATGGAACTGTTCGTCATGGCCCCCGTCTGAGCTGCCATGAGAAAACACTCTGCTTAGGATTCTTCGAGAACCTCGTACCTGAAGTCTCTCTGCTCGAGGAGAAAGTCAGCATCCTACCATGCTGTGTCGCTAACGGGACACTCAGCGTGAGCAGTTGTCTCGAGGTAAGGCCCTGAATTGCCATGCAGAAGCGGAGGCGTGCAGCATTTTCCATGAGGCCGTAGCCGCTGCTCTGCATTGTTTTAACCTCAGTACACTCTGCAGGACATCTACGAACCCCGCGTGGGCACCCTATTCCCTGCAAGAACACTGAGTACCCTCAGGCCCCCATGGGCCTGCTAAGCCACATCCAGGCCCGTAGCCCTTTGGAACCACTCTGTGTATGCCGAGTGTAGGGCAACAGTCTGCATTCTTTCTTGGGACAGCTTGAATACCTCAACACTCCCACAGGTCGTCAAACACCTTTCTAGCAGGTCCAACATATCGTGCAAGTGTGACTCATTGCCCTAGTCTGAGCTGCACTGAGAATAACCCTCGGCTTCGCATTCGATCTGGGACCCCCTGCCTGAAGTCACCCTGCCTCCAGGAGAATGTCAGCTTGCGTTCCGACTGCAACTAAAGCCCAGTTCCTCGTGTAACACTGCAGGCTTTTGAAGAGCCACGGGCCCGGAGGCTTAGCTGGGGCGTTCCTTGGTTGAGGCAGTTTGCTGTTTGCAGAACACCCTGCTTCGACGAGTTGATTCAAGGAAGGAACCACTGGGTAACCTGTGTCTCTTTGGACTTGTTAGAAAGCACAGGGATGCATGCTGCGTGTGCCCGTGGAAATGGGGGCCTGATGGAACTAGCCTTGCTTTCCCATTTGGAAAGCTCCATTCATGCTGCCTTGAAGCTACTTGAAATTGACTGCTGTTGACAGGCCACTAGCCACTGTAGGCATGGCTCTGGGAAGAAAATGAGTTTTCTCCAGGTTAGCCGGGGGTTCGATGGCCGGGGTGGAGCTCATCCTGCCACGCTCTAGAGCTAAAGGGAAAGTCAACATGAGTACTGGCCTCGAGGTAAGTCCCTGAGTAGCCGCGCAGAAAGGGAGGCATGCAGCTCTTTCCATGAGGTCTTAGTCGCTGTTCTGCTTTATTATTATTATTTTTTTATTTTTTATTGTTTTTTTAAGACTTATTGATTGATTGATTGATTGCTATGTTGGGTCTTCGTTTCTGTGCTAGGGCTCTCTCCAATTGCGGTAAGTAGGGGCCACTCTTCATCGCGCTGCATAGGCCTCTCATTATCGCGGCCTCTCTTGTTGCGGAGCACAGGCTCCAGCGGCGCAGGCTCAGTAGTTGTGGCTCACGGGCCCAGTTGCTCCACGGCCTGTGGGATCCTCCCAGACCAGGGCTCGAACCCGTGTACCCTGCGTTGGCAGACAGATTCTCAACCACTGCGCCACCAGGGAAGCCCCTGTTCTGCTTTATTTTAAAGGAAGTACCTTTTTCAGGACTCCTAGCCCCCTTGGGTGTGCATCATTTTCCCTCCAAGATCAGTGAGTACCTCCAGACCCCTGTGGGCCTGCTGAGCAACATCGAGGCCCAAAGGTCGGGCCTTCGGAGGCCCTCTGTGTATGCCGAGTGATGGGCAACACACTGCTCGTTCCTTAAGGAGAGCTACATTTCCAGAGCACTGGAACAGCCTCAGGACCACATTTCTAACCAGTGCGACGTGCCATGGAACTGTTCGTCATGGCCCCCGTCTGAGCTGCCATGAGAAAACACTCTGCTTAGGATTCTTCGAGAACCTCGTACCTGAAGTCTCTCTGCTCGAGGAGAAAGTCAGCATCCTACCATGCTGTGTCGCTAACGGGACACTCAGCGTGAGCAGTTGTCTCGAGGTAAGGCCCTGAATTGCCATGCAGAAGCGGAGGCGTGCAGCATTTTCCAGGAGGCCGTAGCCGCTGCTCTGCATTGTTTTAACCTCAGTACGCTCTGCAGGACATCTAGGAACCCCGCGTGGGCACCCTATTCCCTGCAAGAACACTGAGTACCCTCAGGCCCCCATGGGCCTGGTAAACCACATCCAGGCCCGTAGCCCTTTGGAACCACTCTGTGTATGCCGAGTGTAGGGCAACAGTCTGCATTCTTTCTTGGGACAGCTTGAATACCTCAACACTCCCACAGGTCGTCAAACACCTTTCTAGCAGGTCCAACATACTGTGCAAGTGTGACTCATGGCCCTAGTCTGAGCTGTACTGAGAATAACCCTCGGCTTTGCATTCGATCTGGGTACCCCTGCCTAAAGTCACCCTGCCTCCAGGAGAATGTCAGCTTGCGTTCCGACTGCAACTAAAGCCCAGTTCCTCGTGTAAAACTGCAGGCTTTTGAAGAGCCACGGGCCCGGAGGCTTAGCTGGGGCGTTCCTTGGTTGAGGTAGTTTGCTGTTTGCAGAACACCCTGCTTCGACGAGTTGATTCAAGGAAGGAACCACTGGGTAACCTGTGTCTCTTTGGACTTGTTAGAAAGCACAGGGATGCATGCTGCGTGTGCCCATGGAAATGGGGCCCTGATGGAACTAGCCTTGCTTTCCCATTTGGAAAGCTCCATTCATGCTGCCTTGAAGCTACTTGAAATTGACTGCTGTTGACAGGCCACTAGCCACTGTAGGCATGGCTCTGGGAAGAAAATGAGTTTTCTCCAGGTTAGCCGGGTGCTTCGATGGCCGGGTTGGAGCTCATCCTGCCACGCTCTAGAGCTAAAGGGAAAGTCAACGTGAGTACTGGCCTCGAGGTAAGTCCCTGAGTAGCCGCGCAGAAAGGGAGGCATGCAGCTCTTTTCATGAGGTCTTAGTCGCTGTTCTGCTTTATTATTATTATTTTTTTATTTTTTATTGTTTTTTTAAGACTTATTGATTGATTGATTGATTGATTGCTATGTTGGGTCTTCGTTTCTGTGCTAGGGCTCTCTCCAATTGCGGTAAGTAGGGGCCACTCTTCATCGCGGTGCATAGGCCTCTCATTATCGCGGCCTCTCTTGTTGCGGAGCACAGGCTCCAGCGGCGCAGGCTCAGTAGTTGTGGCTCACGGGCCCAGTTGCTCCACGACCTCTGGGATCCTCCCAGACCAGGGCTCGAACCCGTGTACCCTGCGTTGGCAGACAGATTCTCAACCACTGCGCCACCAGGGAAGCCCCTGTTCTGCTTTATTTTAAAGGAAGTACCTTTTTCAGGACTCCTAGCCCCCTTGGGTGTGCATCATTTTCCCTCCAAGATCAGTGAGTACCTCCAGACCCCTGTGGGCCTGCTGAGCAACATCGAGGCCCAAAGGTCGGGCCTTCGGAGGCCCTCTGTGTATGCCGAGTGATGGGCAACACACTGCTCGTTCCTTAAGGAGAGCTACATTTCCAGAGCACTGGAACAGCCTCAGGACCACATTTCTAACCAGTGCGACGTGCCATGGAACTGTTCGTCATGGCCCCCGTCTGAGCTGCCATGAGAAAACACTCTGCTTAGGATTCTTCGAGAACCTCGTACCTGAAGTCTCTCTGCTCGAGGAGAAAGTCAGCATCCTACCATGCTGTGTCGCTAACGGGACACTCAGCGTGAGCAGTTGTCTCGAGGTAAGGCCCTGAATTGCCATGCAGAAGCGGAGGCGTGCAGCATTTTCCATGAGGCCATAGCCGCTGCTCTGCATTGTTTTAACCTCAGTACGCTCTGCAGGACATCTACGAACCCCGCGTGGGCACCCTATTCCCTGCAAGAACACTGAGTACCCTCAGGCCCCCATGGGCCTGCTAAGCCACATCCAGGCCCGTAGCCCTTTGGAACCACTCTGTGTATGCCGAGTGTAGGGCAACAGTCTGCATTCTTTCTTGGGACAGCTTGAATACCTCAACACTCCCACAGGTCGTCAAACACCTTTCTAGCAGGTCCAACATATCGTGCAAGTGTGACTCATTGCCCTAGTCTGAGCTGCACTGAGAATAACCCTCGGCTTCGCATTCGATCTGGGACCCCCTGCCTGAAGTCACCCTGCCTCCAGGAGAATGTCAGCTTGCGTTCCGACTGCAACTAAAGCCCAGTTCCTCGTGTAACACTGCAGGCTTTTGAAGAGCCACGGGCCCGGAGGCTTAGCTGGGGCGTTCCTTGGTTGAGGCAGTTTGCTGTTTGCAGAACACCCTGCTTCGACGAGTTGATTCAAGGAAGGAACCACTGGGTAACCTGTGTCTCTTTGGACTTGTTAGAAAGCACAGGGATGCATGCTGCGTGTGCCCGTGGAAATGGGGGCCTGATGGAACTAGCCTTGCTTTCCCATTTGGAAAGCTCCATTCATGCTGCCTTGAAGCTACTTGAAATTGACTGCTGTTGACAGGCCACTAGCCACTGTAGGCATGGCTCTGGGAAGAAAATGAGTTTTCTCCAGGTTAGCCGGGTGCTTCGATGGCCGGGGTGGAGCTCATCCTGCCACGCTCTAGAGCTAAAGGGAAAGTCAACGTGAGTACTGGCCTCGAGGTAAGTCCCTGAGTAGCCGCACAGAAAGGGAGGCATGCAGCTCTTTCCATGAGGTCTTAGTCGCTGTTCTGCTTTATTATTATTATTTTTTTATTTTTTATTGTTTTTTTAAGACTTATTGATTGATTGATTGATTGCTATGTTGGGTCTTCGTTTCTGTGCTAGGGCTCTCTCCAATTGCGGTAAGTAGGGGCCATTCTTCATCGCGCTGCATAGGCCTCTCATTATCGCGGCCTCTCTTGTTGCGGAGCACAGGCTCCAGCGGCGCAGGCTCAGTAGTTGTGGCTCACGGGCCCAGTTGCTCCACGGCCACTGGTATCCTCCCAGACCAGGGCTCGAACCCGTGTACCCTGCGTTGGCAGACAGATTCTCAACCACTGCGCCACCAGGGAAGCCCCTGTTCTGCTTTATTTTAAAGGAAGTACCTTTTTCAGGACTCCTAGCCCCCTTGGGTGTGCATCATTTTCCCTCCAAGATCAGTGAGTACCTCCAGACCCCTGTGGGCCTGCTGAGCAACATCGAGGCCCAAAGGTCGGGCCTTCGGAGGCCCTCTGTGTATGCCGAGTGATGGGCAACACACTGCTCGTTCCTTAAGGAGAGCTACATTTCCAGAGCACTGGAACAGCCTCAGGACCACATTTCTAACCAGTGCGACGTGCCATGGAACTGTTCGTCATGGCCCCCGTCTGAGCTGCCATGAGAAAACACTCTGCTTAGGATTCTTCGAGAACCTCGTACCTGAAGTCTCTCTGCTCGAGGAGAAAGTCAGCATCCTACCATGCTGTGTCGCTAACGGGACACTCAGCGTGAGCAGTTGTCTCGAGGTAAGGCCCTGAATTGCCATGCAGAAGCGGAGGCGTGCAGCATTTTCCATGAGGCCGTAGCCGCTGCTCTGCATTGTTTTAACCTCAGTACACTCTGCAGGACATCTACGAACCCCGCGTGGGCACCCTATTCCCTGCAAGAACACTGAGTACCCTCAGGCCCCCATGGGCCTGCTAAGCCACATCCAGGCCCGTAGCCCTTTGGAACCACTCTGTGTATGCCGAGTGTAGGGCAACAGTCTGCATTCTTTCTTGGGACAGCTTGAATACCTCAACACTCCCACAGGTCGTCAAACACCTTTCTAGCAGGTCCAACATATCGTGCAAGTGTGACTCATTGCCCTAGTCTGAGCTGCACTGAGAATAACCCTCGGCTTCGCATTCGATCTGGGACCCCCTGCCTGAAGTCACCCTGCCTCCAGGAGAATGTCAGCTTGCGTTCCGACTGCAACTAAAGCCCAGTTCCTCGTGTAACACTGCAGGCTTTTGAAGAGCCACGGGCCCGGAGGCTTAGCTGGGGCGTTCCTTGGTTGAGGCAGTTTGCTGTTTGCAGAACACCCTGCTTCGACGAGTTGATTCAAGGAAGGAACCACTGGGTAACCTGTGTCTCTTTGGACTTGTTAGAAAGCACAGGGATGCATGCTGCGTGTGCCCGTGGAAATGGGGGCCTGATGGAACTAGCCTTGCTTTCCCATTTGGAAAGCTCCATTCATGCTGCCTTGAAGCTACTTGAAATTGACTGCTGTTGACAGGCCACTAGCCACTGTAGGCATGGCTCTGGGAAGAAAATGAGTTTTCTCCAGGTTAGCCGGGGGTTCGATGGCCGGGGTGGAGCTCATCCTGCCACGCTCTAGAGCTAAAGGGAAAGTCAACATGAGTACTGGCCTCGAGGTAAGTCCCTGAGTAGCCGCGCAGAAAGGGAGGCATGCAGCTCTTTCCATGAGGTCTTAGTCGCTGTTCTGCTTTATTATTATTATTTTTTTATTTTTTATTGTTTTTTTAAGACTTATTGATTGATTGATTGATTGCTATGTTGGGTCTTCGTTTCTGTGCTAGGGCTCTCTCCAATTGCGGTAAGTAGGGGCCACTCTTCATCGCGCTGCATAGGCCTCTCATTATCGCGGCCTCTCTTGTTGCGGAGCACAGGCTCCAGCGGCGCAGGCTCAGTAGTTGTGGCTCACGGGCCCAGTTGCTCCACGGCCTGTGGGATCCTCCCAGACCAGGGCTCGAACCCGTGTACCCTGCGTTGGCAGACAGATTCTCAACCACTGCGCCACCAGGGAAGCCCCTGTTCTGCTTTATTTTAAAGGAAGTACCTTTTTCAGGACTCCTAGCCCCCTTGGGTGTGCATCATTTTCCCTCCAAGATCAGTGAGTACCTCCAGACCCCTGTGGGCCTGCTGAGCAACATCGAGGCCCAAAGGTCGGGCCTTCGGAGGCCCTCTGTGTATGCCGAGTGATGGGCAACACACTGCTCGTTCCTTAAGGAGAGCTACATTTCCAGAGCACTGGAACAGCCTCAGGACCACATTTCTAACCAGTGCGACGTGCCATGGAACTGTTCGTCATGGCCCCCGTCTGAGCTGCCATGAGAAAACACTCTGCTTAGGATTCTTCGAGAACCTCGTACCTGAAGTCTCTCTGCTCGAGGAGAAAGTCAGCATCCTACCATGCTGTGTCGCTAACGGGACACTCAGCGTGAGCAGTTGTCTCGAGGTAAGGCCCTGAATTGCCATGCAGAAGCGGAGGCGTGCAGCATTTTCCAGGAGGCCGTAGCCGCTGCTCTGCATTGTTTTAACCTCAGTACGCTCTGCAGGACATCTAGGAACCCCGCGTGGGCACCCTATTCCCTGCAAGAACACTGAGTACCCTCAGGCCCCCATGGGCCTGGTAAACCACATCCAGGCCCGTAGCCCTTTGGAACCACTCTGTGTATGCCGAGTGTAGGGCAACAGTCTGCATTCTTTCTTGGGACAGCTTGAATACCTCAACACTCCCACAGGTCGTCAAACACCTTTCTAGCAGGTCCAACATACTGTGCAAGTGTGACTCATGGCCCTAGTCTGAGCTGTACTGAGAATAACCCTCGGCTTTGCATTCGATCTGGGTACCCCTGCCTAAAGTCACCCTGCCTCCAGGAGAATGTCAGCTTGCGTTCCGACTGCAACTAAAGCCCAGTTCCTCGTGTAAAACTGCAGGCTTTTGAAGAGCCACGGGCCCGGAGGCTTAGCTGGGGCGTTCCTTGGTTGAGGTAGTTTGCTGTTTGCAGAACACCCTGCTTCGACGAGTTGATTCAAGGAAGGAACCACTGGGTAACCTGTGTCTCTTTGGACTTGTTAGAAAGCACAGGGATGCATGCTGCGTGTGCCCATGGAAATGGGGCCCTGATGGAACTAGCCTTGCTTTCCCATTTGGAAAGCTCCATTCATGCTGCCTTGAAGCTACTTGAAATTGACTGCTGTTGACAGGCCACTAGCCACTGTAGGCATGGCTCTGGGAAGAAAATGAGTTTTCTCCAGGTTAGCCGGGTGCTTCGATGGCCGGGTTGGAGCTCATCCTGCCACGCTCTAGAGCTAAAGGGAAAGTCAACGTGAGTACTGGCCTCGAGGTAAGTCCCTGAGTAGCCGCGCAGAAAGGGAGGCATGCAGCTCTTTTCATGAGGTCTTAGTCGCTGTTCTGCTTTATTATTATTATTTTTTTATTTTTTATTGTTTTTTTAAGACTTATTGATTGATTGATTGATTGATTGCTATGTTGGGTCTTCGTTTCTGTGCTAGGGCTCTCTCCAATTGCGGTAAGTAGGGGCCACTCTTCATCGCGGTGCATAGGCCTCTCATTATCGCGGCCTCTCTTGTTGCGGAGCACAGGCTCCAGCGGCGCAGGCTCAGTAGTTGTGGCTCACGGGCCCAGTTGCTCCACGACCTCTGGGATCCTCCCAGACCAGGGCTCGAACCCGTGTACCCTGCGTTGGCAGACAGATTCTCAACCACTGCGCCACCAGGGAAGCCCCTGTTCTGCTTTATTTTAAAGGAAGTACCTTTTTCAGGACTCCTAGCCCCCTTGGGTGTGCATCATTTTCCCTCCAAGATCAGTGAGTACCTCCAGACCCCTGTGGGCCTGCTGAGCAACATCGAGGCCCAAAGGTCGGGCCTTCGGAGGCCCTCTGTGTATGCCGAGTGATGGGCAACACACTGCTCGTTCCTTAAGGAGAGCTACATTTCCAGAGCACTGGAACAGCCTCAGGACCACATTTCTAACCAGTGCGACGTGCCATGGAACTGTTCGTCATGGCCCCCGTCTGAGCTGCCATGAGAAAACACTCTGCTTAGGATTCTTCGAGAACCTCGTACCTGAAGTCTCTCTGCTCGAGGAGAAAGTCAGCATCCTACCATGCTGTGTCGCTAACGGGACACTCAGCGTGAGCAGTTGTCTCGAGGTAAGGCCCTGAATTGCCATGCAGAAGCGGAGGCGTGCAGCATTTTCCATGAGGCCATAGCCGCTGCTCTGCATTGTTTTAACCTCAGTACGCTCTGCAGGACATCTACGAACCCCGCGTGGGCACCCTATTCCCTGCAAGAACACTGAGTACCCTCAGGCCCCCATGGGCCTGCTAAGCCACATCCAGGCCCGTAGCCCTTTGGAACCACTCTGTGTATGCCGAGTGTAGGGCAACAGTCTGCATTCTTTCTTGGGACAGCTTGAATACCTCAACACTCCCACAGGTCGTCAAACACCTTTCTAGCAGGTCCAACATATCGTGCAAGTGTGACTCATTGCCCTAGTCTGAGCTGCACTGAGAATAACCCTCGGCTTCGCATTCGATCTGGGACCCCCTGCCTGAAGTCACCCTGCCTCCAGGAGAATGTCAGCTTGCGTTCCGACTGCAACTAAAGCCCAGTTCCTCGTGTAACACTGCAGGCTTTTGAAGAGCCACGGGCCCGGAGGCTTAGCTGGGGCGTTCCTTGGTTGAGGCAGTTTGCTGTTTGCAGAACACCCTGCTTCGACGAGTTGATTCAAGGAAGGAACCACTGGGTAACCTGTGTCTCTTTGGACTTGTTAGAAAGCACAGGGATGCATGCTGCGTGTGCCCGTGGAAATGGGGGCCTGATGGAACTAGCCTTGCTTTCCCATTTGGAAAGCTCCATTCATGCTGCCTTGAAGCTACTTGAAATTGACTGCTGTTGACAGGCCACTAGCCACTGTAGGCATGGCTCTGGGAAGAAAATGAGTTTTCTCCAGGTTAGCCGGGTGCTTCGATGGCCGGGTTGGAGCTCATCCTGCCACGCTCTAGAGCTAAAGGGAAAGTCAACGTGAGTACTGGCCTCGAGGTAAGTCCCTGAGTAGCCGCGCAGAAAGGGAGGCATGCAGCTCTTTCCATGAGGTCTTAGTCGCTGTTCTGCTTTATTATTATTATTTTTTTATTTTTTATTGTTTTTTTAAGACTTATTGATTGATTGATTGATTGCTATGTTGGGTCTTCGTTTCTGTGCTAGGGCTCTCTCCAATTGCGGTAAGTAGGGGCCACTCTTCATCGCGCTGCATAGGCCTCTCATTATCGCGGCCTCTCTTGTTGCGGAGCACAGGCTCCAGCGGCGCAGGCTCAGTAGTTGTGGCTCACGGGCCCAGTTGCTCCACGGCCACTGGTATCCTCCCAGACCAGGGCTCGAACCCGTGTACCCTGCGTTGGCAGACAGATTCTCAACCACTGCGCCACCAGGGAAGCCCCTGTTCTGCTTTATTTTAAAGGAAGTACCTTTTTCAGGACTCCTAGCCCCCTTGGGTGTGCATCATTTTCCCTCCAAGATCAGTGAGTACCTCCAGACCCCTGTGGGCCTGCTGAGCAACATCGAGGCCCAAAGGTCGGGCCTTCGGAGGCCCTCTGTGTATGCCGAGTGATGGGCAACACACTGCTCGTTCCTTAAGGAGAGCTACATTTCCAGAGCACTGGAACAGCCTCAGGACCACATTTCTAACCAGTGCGACGTGCCATGGAACTGTTCGTCATGGCCCCCGTCTGAGCTGCCATGAGAAAACACTCTGCTTAGGATTCTTCGAGAACCTCGTACCTGAAGTCTCTCTGCTCGAGGAGAAAGTCAGCATCCTACCATGCTGTGTCGCTAACGGGACACTCAGCGTGAGCAGTTGTCTCGAGGTAAGGCCCTGAATTGCCATGCAGAAGCGGAGGCGTGCAGCATTTTCCAGGAGGCCGTAGCCGCTGCTCTGCATTGTTTTAACCTCAGTACGCTCTGCAGGACATCTAGGAACCCCGCGTGGGCACCCTATTCCCTGCAAGAACACTGAGTACCCTCAGGCCCCCATGGGCCTGGTAAACCACATCCAGGCCCGTAGCCCTTTGGAACCACTCTGTGTATGCCGAGTGTAGGGCAACAGTCTGCATTCTTTCTTGGGACAGCTTGAATACCTCAACACTCCCACAGGTCGTCAAACACCTTTCTAGCAGGTCCAACATACTGTGCAAGTGTGACTCATGGCCCTAGTCTGAGCTGTACTGAGAATAACCCTCGGCTTTGCATTCGATCTGGGTCCCCCTGCCTAAAGTCACCCTGCCTCCAGGAGAATGTCAGCTTGCGTTCCGACTGCAACTAAAGCCCAGTTCCTCGTGTAAAACTGCAGGCTTTTGAAGAGCCACGGGCCCGGAGGCTTAGCTGGGGCGTTCCTTGGTTGAGGTAGTTTGCTGTTTGCAGAACACCCTGCTTCGACGAGTTGATTCAAGGAAGGAACCACTGGGTAACCTGTGTCTCTTTGGACTTGTTAGAAAGCACAGGGATGCATGCTGCGTGTGCCCATGGAAATGGAGCCCTGATGGAACTAGCCTTGCTTTCCCATTTGGAAAGCTCCATTCATGCTGCCTTGAAGCTACTTGAAATTGACTGCTGTTGACAGGCCACTAGCCACTGTAGGCATGGCTCTGGGAAGAAAATGAGTTTTCTCCAGGTTAGCCGGGTGCTTCGATGGCCGGGTTGGAGCTCATCCTGCCACGCTCTAGAGCTAAAGGGAAAGTCAACGTGAGTACTGGCCTCGAGGTAAGTCCCTGAGTAGCCGCTCAGAAAGGGAGGCATGCAGCTCTTTCCATGAGGTCTTAGTTGCTGTTCTGCTTTATTATTATTATTTTTTTATTTTTTATTGTTTTTTTAAGACTTATTGATTGATTGATTGATTGCTATGTTGGGTCTTCGTTTCTGTGCTAGGGCTCTCTCCAATTGCGGTAAGTAGGGGCCACTCTTCATCGCGGTGCATAGGCCTCTCATTATCGCGGCCTCTCTTGTTGCGGAGCACAGGCTCCAGCGGCGGAGGCTCAGTAGTTGTGGCTCACGGGCCCAGTTGCTCCACGGCCTGTGGGATCCTCCCAGACCAGGGCTCGAACCCGTGTACCCTGCGTTGGCAGACAGATTCTCAACCACTGCGCCACCAGGGAAGCCCCTGTTCTGCTTTATTTTAAAGGAAGTACCTTTTTCAGGACTCCTAGCCCCCTTGGGTGTGCATCATTTTCCCTCCAAGATCAGTGAGTACCTCCAGACCCCTGTGGGCCTGCTGAGCAACATCGAGGCCCAAAGGTCGGGCCTTCGGAGGCCCTCTGTGTATGACGAGTGATGGGCAACACACTGCTCGTTCCTTAAGGAGAGCTACATTTCCAGAGCACTGGAACAGCCTCAGGACCACATTTCTAACCAGTGCGACGTGCCATGGAACTGTTCGTCATGGCCCCCGTCTGAGCTGCCATGAGAAAACACTCTGCTTAGGATTCTTCGAGAACCTCGTACCTGAAGTCTCTCTGCTCGAGGAGAAAGTCAGCATCCTACCATGCTGTGTCGCTAACGGGACACTCAGCGTGAGCAGTTGTCTCGAGGTAAGGCCCTGAATTGCCATGCAGAAGCGGAGGCGTGCAGCATTTTCCATGAGGCCGTAGCCGCTGCTCTGCATTGTTTTAACCTCAGTACGCTCTGCAGGACATCTACGAACCCCGCGTGGGCACCCTATTCCCTGCAAGAACACTGAGTACCCTCAGGCCCCCATGGGCCTGCTAAGCCACATCCAGGCCCGTAGCCCTTTGGAACCACTCTGTGTATGCCGAGTGTAGGGCAACAGTCTGCATTCTTTCTTGGGACAGCTTGAATACCTCAACACTCCCACAGGTCGTCAAACACCTTTCTAGCAGGTCCAACATATCGTGCAAGTGTGACTCATTGCCCTAGTCTGAGCTGCACTGAGAATAACCCTCGGCTTCGCATTCGATCTGGGACCCCCTGCCTGAAGTCACCCTGCCTCCAGGAGAATGTCAGCTTGCGTTCCGACTGCAACTAAAGCCCAGTTCCTCGTGTAACACTGCAGGCTTTTGAAGAGCCACGGGCCCGGAGGCTTAGCTGGGGCGTTCCTTGGTTGAGGCAGTTTGCTGTTTGCAGAACACCCTGCTTCGACGAGTTGATTCAAGGAAGGAACCACTGGGTAACCTGTGTCTCTTTGGACTTGTTAGAAAGCACAGGGATGCATGCTGCGTGTGCCCGTGGAAATGGGGGCCTGATGGAACTAGCCTTGCTTTCCCATTTGGAAAGCTCCATTCATGCTGCCTTGAAGCTACTTGAAATTGACTGCTGTTGACAGGCCACTAGCCACTGTAGGCATGGCTCTGGGAAGAAAATGAGTTTTCTCCAGGTTAGCCGGGGGTTCGATGGCCGGGGTGGAGCTCATCCTGCCACGCTCTAGAGCTAAAGGGAAAGTCAACGTGAGTACTGGCCTCGAGGTAAGTCCCTGAGTAGCCGCGCAGAAAGGGAGGCATGCAGCTCTTTCCATGAGGTCTTAGTCGCTGTTCTGCTTTATTATTATTATTTTTTTATTTTTTATTGTTTTTTTAAGACTTATTGATTGATTGATTGATTGCTATGTTGGGTCTTCGTTTCTGTGCTAGGGCTCTCTCCAATTGCGGTAAGTAGGGGCCACTCTTCATCGCGCTGCATAGGCCTCTCATTATCGCGGCCTCTCTTGTTGCGGAGCACAGGCTCCAGCGGCGCAGGCTCAGTAGTTGTGGCTCACGGGCCCAGTTGCTCCACGGCCACTGGTATCCTCCCAGACCAGGGCTCGAACCCGTGTACCCTGCGTTGGCAGACAGATTCTCAACCACTGCGCCACCAGGGAAGCCCCTGTTCTGCTTTATTTTAAAGGAAGTACCTTTTTCAGGACTCCTAGCCCCCTTGGGTGTGCATCATTTTCCCTCCAAGATCAGTGAGTACCTCCAGACCCCTGTGGGCCTGCTGAGCAACATCGAGGCCCAAAGGTCGGGCCTTCGGAGGCCCTCTGTGTATGCCGAGTGATGGGCAACACACTGCTCGTTCCTTAAGGAGAGCTACATTTCCAGAGCACTGGAACAGCCTCAGGACCACATTTCTAACCAGTGCGACGTGCCATGGAACTGTTCGTCATGGCCCCCGTCTGAGCTGCCATGAGAAAACACTCTGCTTAGGATTCTTCGAGAACCTCGTACCTGAAGTCTCTCTGCTCGAGGAGAAAGTCAGCATCCTACCATGCTGTGTCGCTAACGGGACACTCAGCGTGAGCAGTTGTCTCGAGGTAAGGCCCTGAATTGCCATGCAGAAGCGGAGGCGTGCAGCATTTTCCAGGAGGCCGTAGCCGCTGCTCTGCATTGTTTTAACCTCAGTACGCTCTGCAGGACATCTAGGAACCCCGCGTGGGCACCCTATTCCCTGCAAGAACACTGAGTACCCTCAGGCCCCCATGGGCCTGGTAAACCACATCCAGGCCCGTAGCCCTTTGGAACCACTCTGTGTATGCCGAGTGTAGGGCAACAGTCTGCATTCTTTCTTGGGACAGCTTGAATACCTCAACACTCCCACAGGTCGTCAAACACCTTTCTAGCAGGTCCAACATACTGTGCAAGTGTGACTCATGGCCCTAGTCTGAGCTGTACTGAGAATAACCCTCGGCTTTGCATTCGATCTGGGTCCCCCTGCCTAAAGTCACCCTGCCTCCAGGAGAATGTCAGCTTGCGTTCCGACTGCAACTAAAGCCCAGTTCCTCGTGTAAAACTGCAGGCTTTTGAAGAGCCACGGGCCCGGAGGCTTAGCTGGGGCGTTCCTTGGTTGAGGTAGTTTGCTGTTTGCAGAACACCCTGCTTCGACGAGTTGATTCAAGGAAGGAACCACTGGGTAACCTGTGTCTCTTTGGACTTGTTAGAAAGCACAGGGATGCATGCTGCGTGTGCCCATGGAAATGGGGCCCTGATGGAACTAGCCTTGCTTTCCCATTTGGAAAGCTCCATTCATGCTGCCTTGAAGCTACTTGAAATTGACTGCTGTTGACAGGCCACTAGCCACTGTAGGCATGGCTCTGGGAAGAAAATGAGTTTTCTCCAGGTTAGCCGGGTGCTTCGATGGCCGGGTTGGAGCTCATCCTGCCACGCTCTAGAGCTAAAGGGAAAGTCAACGTGAGTACTGGCCTCGAGGTAAGTCCCTGAGTAGCCGCGCAGAAAGGGAGGCATGCAGCTCTTTTCATGAGGTCTTAGTCGCTGTTCTGCTTTATTATTATTATTTTTTTATTTTTTATTGTTTTTTTAAGACTTATTGATTGATTGATTGATTGATTGCTATGTTGGGTCTTCGTTTCTGTGCTAGGGCTCTCTCCAATTGCGGTAAGTAGGGGCCACTCTTCATCGCGGTGCATAGGCCTCTCATTATCGCGGCCTCTCTTGTTGCGGAGCACAGGCTCCAGCGGCGCAGGCTCAGTAGTTGTGGCTCACGGGCCCAGTTGCTCCACGACCTCTGGGATCCTCCCAGACCAGGGCTCGAACCCGTGTACCCTGCGTTGGCAGACAGATTCTCAACCACTGCGCCACCAGGGAAGCCCCTGTTCTGCTTTATTTTAAAGGAAGTACCTTTTTCAGGACTCCTAGCCCCCTTGGGTGTGCATCATTTTCCCTCCAAGATCAGTGAGTACCTCCAGACCCCTGTGGGCCTGCTGAGCAACATCGAGGCCCAAAGGTCGGGCCTTCGGAGGCCCTCTGTGTATGCCGAGTGATGGGCAACACACTGCTCGTTCCTTAAGGAGAGCTACATTTCCAGAGCACTGGAACAGCCTCAGGACCACATTTCTAACCAGTGCGACGTGCCATGGAACTGTTCGTCATGGCCCCCGTCTGAGCTGCCATGAGAAAACACTCTGCTTAGGATTCTTCGAGAACCTCGTACCTGAAGTCTCTCTGCTCGAGGAGAAAGTCAGCATCCTACCATGCTGTGTCGCTAACGGGACACTCAGCGTGAGCAGTTGTCTCGAGGTAAGGCCCTGAATTGCCATGCAGAAGCGGAGGCGTGCAGCATTTTCCATGAGGCCATAGCCGCTGCTCTGCATTGTTTTAACCTCAGTACGCTCTGCAGGACATCTACGAACCCCGCGTGGGCACCCTATTCCCTGCAAGAACACTGAGTACCCTCAGGCCCCCATGGGCCTGCTAAGCCACATCCAGGCCCGTAGCCCTTTGGAACCACTCTGTGTATGCCGAGTGTAGGGCAACAGTCTGCATTCTTTCTTGGGACAGCTTGAATACCTCAACACTCCCACAGGTCGTCAAACACCTTTCTAGCAGGTCCAACATATCGTGCAAGTGTGACTCATTGCCCTAGTCTGAGCTGCACTGAGAATAACCCTCGGCTTCGCATTCGATCTGGGACCCCCTGCCTGAAGTCACCCTGCCTCCAGGAGAATGTCAGCTTGCGTTCCGACTGCAACTAAAGCCCAGTTCCTCGTGTAACACTGCAGGCTTTTGAAGAGCCACGGGCCCGGAGGCTTAGCTGGGGCGTTCCTTGGTTGAGGCAGTTTGCTGTTTGCAGAACACCCTGCTTCGACGAGTTGATTCAAGGAAGGAACCACTGGGTAACCTGTGTCTCTTTGGACTTGTTAGAAAGCACAGGGATGCATGCTGCGTGTGCCCGTGGAAATGGGGGCCTGATGGAACTAGCCTTGCTTTCCCATTTGGAAAGCTCCATTCATGCTGCCTTGAAGCTACTTGAAATTGACTGCTGTTGACAGGCCACTAGCCACTGTAGGCATGGCTCTGGGAAGAAAATGAGTTTTCTCCAGGTTAGCCGGGGGTTCGATGGCCGGGGTGGAGCTCATCCTGCCACGCTCTAGAGCTAAAGGGAAAGTCAACGTGAGTACTGGCCTCGAGGTAAGTCCCTGAGTAGCCGCGCAGAAAGGGAGGCATGCAGCTCTTTCCATGAGGTCTTAGTCGCTGTTCTGCTTTATTATTATTATTTTTTTATTTTTTATTGTTTTTTTAAGACTTATTGATTGATTGATTGATTGCTATGTTGGGTCTTCGTTTCTGTGCTAGGGCTCTCTCCAATTGCGGTAAGTAGGGGCCACTCTTCATCGCGCTGCATAGGCCTCTCATTATCGCGGCCTCTCTTGTTGCGGAGCACAGGCTCCAGCGGCGCAGGCTCAGTAGTTGTGGCTCACGGGCCCAGTTGCTCCACGGCCACTGGTATCCTCCCAGACCAGGGCTCGAACCCGTGTACCCTGCGTTGGCAGACAGATTCTCAACCACTGCGCCACCAGGGAAGCCCCTGTTCTGCTTTATTTTAAAGGAAGTACCTTTTTCAGGACTCCTAGCCCCCTTGGGTGTGCATCATTTTCCCTCCAAGATCAGTGAGTACCTCCAGACCCCTGTGGGCCTGCTGAGCAACATCGAGGCCCAAAGGTCGGGCCTTCGGAGGCCCTCTGTGTATGCCGAGTGATGGGCAACACACTGCTCGTTCCTTAAGGAGAGCTACATTTCCAGAGCACTGGAACAGCCTCAGGACCACATTTCTAACCAGTGCGACGTGCCATGGAACTGTTCGTCATGGCCCCCGTCTGAGCTGCCATGAGAAAACACTCTGCTTAGGATTCTTCGAGAACCTCGTACCTGAAGTCTCTCTGCTCGAGGAGAAAGTCAGCATCCTACCATGCTGTGTCGCTAACGGGACACTCAGCGTGAGCAGTTGTCTCGAGGTAAGGCCCTGAATTGCCATGCAGAAGCGGAGGCGTGCAGCATTTTCCAGGAGGCCGTAGCCGCTGCTCTGCATTGTTTTAACCTCAGTACGCTCTGCAGGACATCTAGGAACCCCGCGTGGGCACCCTATTCCCTGCAAGAACACTGAGTACCCTCAGGCCCCCATGGGCCTGGTAAACCACATCCAGGCCCGTAGCCCTTTGGAACCACTCTGTGTATGCCGAGTGTAGGGCAACAGTCTGCATTCTTTCTTGGGACAGCTTGAATACCTCAACACTCCCACAGGTCGTCAAACACCTTTCTAGCAGGTCCAACATACTGTGCAAGTGTGACTCATGGCCCTAGTCTGAGCTGTACTGAGAATAACCCTCGGCTTTGCATTCGATCTGGGTCCCCCTGCCTAAAGTCACCCTGCCTCCAGGAGAATGTCAGCTTGCGTTCCGACTGCAACTAAAGCCCAGTTCCTCGTGTAAAACTGCAGGCTTTTGAAGAGCCACGGGCCCGGAGGCTTAGCTGGGGCGTTCCTTGGTTGAGGTAGTTTGCTGTTTGCAGAACACCCTGCTTCGACGAGTTGATTCAAGGAAGGAACCACTGGGTAACCTGTGTCTCTTTGGACTTGTTAGAAAGCACAGGGATGCATGCTGCGTGTGCCCATGGAAATGGGGCCCTGATGGAACTAGCCTTGCTTTCCCATTTGGAAAGCTCCATTCATGCTGCCTTGAAGCTACTTGAAATTGACTGCTGTTGACAGGCCACTAGCCACTGTAGGCATGGCTCTGGGAAGAAAATGAGTTTTCTCCAGGTTAGCCGGGTGCTTCGATGGCCGGGTTGGAGCTCATCCTGCCACGCTCTAGAGCTAAAGGGAAAGTCAACGTGAGTACTGGCCTCGAGGTAAGTCCCTGAGTAGCCGCGCAGAAAGGGAGGCATGCAGCTCTTTTCATGAGGTCTTAGTCGCTGTTCTGCTTTATTATTATTATTTTTTTATTTTTTATTGTTTTTTTAAGACTTATTGATTGATTGATTGATTGATTGCTATGTTGGGTCTTCGTTTCTGTGCTAGGGCTCTCTCCAATTGCGGTAAGTAGGGGCCACTCTTCATCGCGGTGCATAGGCCTCTCATTATCGCGGCCTCTCTTGTTGCGGAGCACAGGCTCCAGCGGCGCAGGCTCAGTAGTTGTGGCTCACGGGCCCAGTTGCTCCACGACCTCTGGGATCCTCCCAGACCAGGGCTCGAACCCGTGTACCCTGCGTTGGCAGACAGATTCTCAACCACTGCGCCACCAGGGAAGCCCCTGTTCTGCTTTATTTTAAAGGAAGTACCTTTTTCAGGACTCCTAGCCCCCTTGGGTGTGCATCATTTTCCCTCCAAGATCAGTGAGTACCTCCAGACCCCTGTGGGCCTGCTGAGCAACATCGAGGCCCAAAGGTCGGGCCTTCGGAGGCCCTCTGTGTATGCCGAGTGATGGGCAACACACTGCTCGTTCCTTAAGGAGAGCTACATTTCCAGAGCACTGGAACAGCCTCAGGACCACATTTCTAACCAGTGCGACGTGCCATGGAACTGTTCGTCATGGCCCCCGTCTGAGCTGCCATGAGAAAACACTCTGCTTAGGATTCTTCGAGAACCTCGTACCTGAAGTCTCTCTGCTCGAGGAGAAAGTCAGCATCCTACCATGCTGTGTCGCTAACGGGACACTCAGCGTGAGCAGTTGTCTCGAGGTAAGGCCCTGAATTGCCATGCAGAAGCGGAGGCGTGCAGCATTTTCCATGAGGCCGTAGCCGCTGCTCTGCATTGTTTTAACCTCAGTACGCTCTGCAGGACATCTAGGAACCCCGCGTGGGCACCCTATTCCCTGCAAGAACACTGAGTACCCTCAGGCCCCCATGGGCCTGCTAAGCCACATCCAGGCCCGTAGCCCTTTGGAACCACTCTGTGTATGCCGAGTGTAGGGCAACAGTCTGCATTCTTTCTTGGGACAGCTTGAATACCTCAACACTCCCACAGGTCGTCAAACACCTTTCTAGCAGGTCCAACATACCGTGCAAGTGTGACTCATTGCCCTAGTCTGAGCTGCACTGAGAATAACCCTCGGCTTCGCATTCGATCTGGGACCCCCTGCCTGAAGTCACCCTGCCTCCAGGAGAATGTCAGCTTGCGTTCCGACTGCAACTAAAGCCCAGTTCCTCGTGTAACACTGCAGGCTTTTGAAGAGCCACGGGCCCGGAGGCTTAGCTGGGGCGTTCCTTGGTTGAGGCAGTTTGCTGTTTGCAGAACACCCTGCTTCGACGAGTTGATTCAAGGAAGGAACCACTGGGTAACCTGTGTCTCTTTGGACTTCTTAGAAAGCACAGGGATGCATGCTGCGTGTGCCCGGGGAAATGGGGGCCTGATGGAACTAGCCTTGCTTTCCCATTTGGAAAGCTCCATTCATGCTGCCTTGAAGCTACTTGAAATTGACTGCTGTTGACAGGCCACTAGCCACTGTAGGCATGGCTCTGGGAAGAAAATGAGTTTTCTCCAGGTTAGCCGGGGGTTCGATGGCCGGGGTGGAGCTCATCCTGCCACGCTCTAGAGCTAAAGGGAAAGTCAACGTGAGTACTGGCCTCGAGGTAAGTCCCTGAGTAGCCGCGCAGAAAGGGAGGCATGCAGCTCTTTCCATGAGGTCTTAGTCGCTGTTCTGCTTTATTATTATTATTTTTTTATTTTTTATTGTTTTTTTAAGACTTATTGATTGATTGATTGATTGCTATGTTGGGTCTTCGTTTCTGTGCTAGGGCTCTCTCCAATTGCGGTAAGTAGGGGCCACTCTTCATCGCGCTGCATAGGCCTCTCATTATCGCGGCCTCTCTTGTTGCGGAGCACAGGCTCCAGCGGCGCAGGCTCAGTAGTTGTGGCTCACGGGCCCAGTTGCTCCACGGCCACTGGTATCCTCCCAGACCAGGGCTCGAACCCGTGTACCCTGCGTTGGCAGACAGATTCTCAACCACTGCGCCACCAGGGAAGCCCCTGTTCTGCTTTATTTTAAAGGAAGTACCTTTTTCAGGACTCCTAGCCCCCTTGGGTGTGCATCATTTTCCCTCCAAGATCAGTGAGTACCTCCAGACCCCTGTGGGCCTGCTGAGCAACATCGAGGCCCAAAGGTCGGGCCTTCGGAGGCCCTCTGTGTATGCCGAGTGATGGGCAACACACTGCTCGTTCCTTAAGGAGAGCTACATTTCCAGAGCACTGGAACAGCCTCAGGACCACATTTCTAACCAGTGCGACGTGACATGGAACTGTTCGTCATGGCCCCCGTCTGAGCTGCCCTGAGAAATCACTCTGCTTAGGATTCTTCGAGAACCTCGTACCTGAAGTCTCTCTGCTCGAGGAGAAAGTCAGCATCCTACCATGCTGTGTCGCTAACGGGACACTCAGCATGAGCAGTTGTCTCGAGGTAAGGCCCTGAATTGCCATGCAGAAGCGGAGGCGTGCAGCATTTTCCAGGAGGCCGTAGCCGCTGCTCTGCATTGTTTTAACCTCAGTACGCTCTGCAGGACATCTAGGAACCCCGCGTGGGCACCCTATTCCCTGCAAGAACACTGAGTACCCTCAGGCCCCCATGGGCCTGGTAAACCACATCCAGGCCCGTAGCCCTTTGAAACCACTCTGTGTATGCCGAGTGTAGGGCAACAGTCTGCATTCTTTCTTGGGACAGCTTGAATACCTCAACACTCCCACAGGTCGTCAAACACCTTTCTAGCAGGTCCAACATACTGTGCAAGTGTGACTCATGGCCCTAGTCTGAGCTGTACTGAGAATAACCCTCGGCTTTGCATTCGATCTGGGTCCCCCTGCCTAAAGTCACCCTGCCTCCAGGAGAATGTCAGCTTGCGTTCCGACTGCAACTAAAGCCCAGTTCCTCGTGTAAAACTGCAGGCTTTTGAAGAGCCACGGGCCCGGAGGCTTAGCTGGGGCGTTCCTTGGTTGAGGTAGTTTGCTGTTTGCAGAACACCCTGCTTCGACGAGTTGATTCAAGGAAGGAACCACTGGGTAACCTGTGTCTCTTTGGACTTGTTAGAAAGCACAGGGATGCATGCTGCGTGTGCCCATGGAAATGGGGCCCTGATGGAACTAGCCTTGCTTTCCCATTTGGAAAGCTCCATTCATGCTGCCTTGAAGCTACTTGAAATTGACTGCTGTTGACAGGCCACTAGCCACTGTAGGCATGGCTCTGGGAAGAAAATGAGTTTTCTCCAGGTTAGCCGGGTGCTTCGATGGCCGGGTTGGAGCTCATCCTGCCACGCTCTAGAGCTAAAGGGAAAGTCAACGTGAGTACTGGCCTCGAGGTAAGTCCCTGAGTAGCCGCGCAGAAAGGGAGGCATGCAGCTCTTTCCATGAGGTCTTAGTCGCTGTTCTGCTTTATTATTATTATTTTTTTATTTTTTATTGTTTTTTTAAGACTTATTGATTGATTGATTGATTGATTGCTATGTTGGGTCTTCGTTTCTGTGCTAGGGCTCTCTCCAATTGCGGTAAGTAGGGGCCACTCTTCATCGCGGTGCATAGGCCTCTCATTATCGCGGCCTCTCTTGTTGCGGAGCACAGGCTCCAGCGGCGCAGGCTCAGTAGTTGTGGCTCACGGGCCCAGTTGCTCCACGACCTCTGGGATCCTCCCAGACCAGGGCTCGAACCCGTGTACCCTGCGTTGGCAGACAGATTCTCAACCACTGCGCCACCAGGGAAGCCCCTGTTCTGCTTTATTTTAAAGGAAGTACCTTTTTCAGGACTCCTAGCCCCCTTGGGTGTGCATCATTTTCCCTCCAAGATCAGTGAGTACCTCCAGACCCCTGTGGGCCTGCTGAGCAACATCGAGGCCCAAAGGTCGGGCCTTCGGAGGCCCTCTGTGTATGCCGAGTGATGGGCAACACACTGCTCGTTCCTTAAGGAGAGCTACATTTCCAGAGCACTGGAACAGCCTCAGGACCACATTTCTAACCAGTGCGACGTGCCATGGAACTGTTCGTCATGGCCCCCGTCTGAGCTGCCATGAGAAAACACTCTGCTTAGGATTCTTCGAGAACCTCGTACCTGAAGTCTCTCTGCTCGAGGAGAAAGTCAGCATCCTACCATGCTGTGTCGCTAACGGGACACTCAGCGTGAGCAGTTGTCTCGAGGTAAGGCCCTGAATTGCCATGCAGAAGCGGAGGCGTGCAGCATTTTCCATGAGGCCGTAGCCGCTGCTCTGCATTGTTTTAACCTCAGTACGCTCTGCAGGACATCTAGGAACCCCGCGTGGGCACCCTATTCCCTGCAAGAACACTGAGTACCCTCAGGCCCCCATGGGCCTGCTAAGCCACATCCAGGCCCGTAGCCCTTTGGAACCACTCTGTGTATGCCGAGTGTAGGGCAACAGTCTGCATTCTTTCTTGGGACAGCTTGAATACCTCAACACTCCCACAGGTCGTCAAACACCTTTCTAGCAGGTCCAACATACCGTGCAAGTGTGACTCATTGCCCTAGTCTGAGCTGCACTGAGAATAACCCTCGGCTTCGCATTCGATCTGGGACCCCCTGCCTGAAGTCACCCTGCCTCCAGGAGAATGTCAGCTTGCGTTCCGACTGCAACTAAAGCCCAGTTCCTCGTGTAACACTGCAGGCTTTTGAAGAGCCACGGGCCCGGAGGCTTAGCTGGGGCGTTCCTTGGTTGAGGCAGTTTGCTGTTTGCAGAACACCCTGCTTCGACGAGTTGATTCAAGGAAGGAACCACTGGGTAACCTGTGTCTCTTTGGACTTGTTAGAAAGCACAGGGATGCATGCTGCGTGTGCCCGTGGAAATGGGGGCCTGATGGAACTAGCCTTGCTTTCCCATTTGGAAAGCTCCATTCATGCTGCCTTGAAGCTACTTGAAATTGACTGCTGTTGACAGGCCACTAGCCACTGTAGGCATGGCTCTGGGAAGAAAATGAGTTTTCTCCAGGTTAGCCGGGGGTTCGATGGCCGGGGTGGAGCTCATCCTGCCTCGCTCTAGAGCTAAAGGGAAAGTCAACGTGAGTACTGGCCTCGAGGTAAGTCCCTGAGTAGCCGCGCAGAAAGGGAGGCATGCAGCTCTTTTCATGAGGTCTTAGTCGCTGTTCTGCTTTATTATTATTATTTTTTTATTTTTTATTGTTTTTTTAAGACTTATTGATTGATTGATTGATTGATTGCTATGTTGGGTCTTCGTTTCTGTGCTAGGGCTCTCTCCAATTGCGGTAAGTAGGGGCCACTCTTCATCGCGGTGCATAGGCCTCTCATTATCGCGGCCTCTCTTGTTGCGGAGCACAGGCTCCAGCGGCGCAGGCTCAGTAGTTGTGGCTCACGGGCCCAGTTGCTCCACGACCTCTGGGATCCTCCCAGACCAGGGCTCGAACCCGTGTACCCTGCGTTGGCAGACAGATTCTCAACCACTGCGCCACCAGGGAAGCCCCTGTTCTGCTTTATTTTAAAGGAAGTACCTTTTTCAGGACTCCTAGCCCCCTTGGGTGTGCATCATTTTCCCTCCAAGATCAGTGAGTACCTCCAGACCCCTGTGGGCCTGCTGAGCAACATCGAGGCCCAAAGGTCGGGCCTTCGGAGGCCCTCTGTGTATGCCGAGTGATGGGCAACACACTGCTCGTTCCTTAAGGAGAGCTACATTTCCAGAGCACTGGAACAGCCTCAGGACCACATTTCTAACCAGTGCGACGTGCCATGGAACTGTTCGTCATGGCCCCCGTCTGAGCTGCCATGAGAAAACACTCTGCTTAGGATTCTTCGAGAACCTCGTACCTGAAGTCTCTCTGCTCGAGGAGAAAGTCAGCATCCTACCATGCTGTGTCGCTAACGGGACACTCAGCGTGAGCAGTTGTCTCGAGGTAAGGCCCTGAATTGCCATGCAGAAGCGGAGGCGTGCAGCATTTTCCAGGAGGCCGTAGCCGCTGCTCTGCATTGTTTTAACCTCAGTACGCTCTGCAGGACATCTAGGAACCCCGCGTGGGCACCCTATTCCCTGCAAGAACACTGAGTACCCTCAGGCCCCCATGGGCCTGCTAAGCCACATCCAGGCCCGTAGCCCTTTGGAACCACTCTGTGTATGCCGAGTGTAGGGCAACAGTCTGCATTCTTTCTTGGGACAGCTTGAATACCTCAACACTCCCACAGGTCGTCAAACACCTTTCTAGCAGGTCCAACATACCGTGCAAGTGTGACTCATTGCCCTAGTCTGAGCTGCACTGAGAATAACCCTCGGCTTCGCATTCGATCTGGGACCCCCTGCCTGAAGTCACCCTGCCTCCAGGAGAATGTCAGCTTGCGTTCCGACTGCAACTAAAGCCCAGTTCCTCGTGTAACACTGCAGGCTTTTGAAGAGCCACGGGCCCGGAGGCTTAGCTGGGGCGTTCCTTGGTTGAGGCAGTTTGCTGTTTGCAGAACACCCTGCTTCGACGAGTTGATTCAAGGAAGGAACCACTGGGTAACCTGTGTCTCTTTGGACTTGTTAGAAAGCACAGGGATGCATGCTGCGTGTGCCCGTGGAAATGGGGGCCTGATGGAACTAGCCTTGCTTTCCCATTTGGAAAGCTCCATTCATGCTGCCTTGAAGCTACTTGAAATTGACTGCTGTTGACAGGCCACTAGCCACTGTAGGCATGGCTCTGGGAAGAAAATGAGTTTTCTCCAGGTTAGCCGGGGGTTCGATGGCCGGGGTGGAGCTCATCCTGCCACGCTCTAGAGCTAAAGGGAAAGTCAACGTGAGTACTGGCCTCGAGGTAAGTCCCTGAGTAGCCGCGCAGAAAGGGAGGCATGCAGCTCTTTCCATGAGGTCTTAGTCGCTGTTCTGCTTTATTATTATTATTTTTTTATTTTTTATTGTTTTTTTAAGACTTATTGATTGATTGATTGATTGCTATGTTGGGTCTTCGTTTCTGTGCTAGGGCTCTCTCCAATTGCGGTAAGTAGGGGCCACTCTTCATCGCGCTGCATAGGCCTCTCATTATCGCGGCCTCTCTTGTTGCGGAGCACAGGCTCCAGCGGCGCAGGCTCAGTAGTTGTGGCTCACGGGCCCAGTTGCTCCACGGCCACTGGTATCCTCCCAGACCAGGGCTCGAACCCGTGTACCCTGCGTTGGCAGACAGATTCTCAACCACTGCGCCACCAGGGAAGCCCCTGTTCTGCTTTATTTTAAAGGAAGTACCTTTTTCAGGACTCCTAGCCCCCTTGGGTGTGCATCATTTTCCCTCCAAGATCAGTGAGTACCTCCAGACCCCTGTGGGCCTGCTGAGCAACATCGAGGCCCAAAGGTCGGGCCTTCGGAGGCCCTCTGTGTATGCCGAGTGATGGGCAACACACTGCTCGTTCCTTAAGGAGAGCTACATTTCCAGAGCACTGGAACAGCCTCAGGACCACATTTCTAACCAGTGCGACGTGACATGGAACTGTTCGTCATGGCCCCCGTCTGAGCTGCCCTGAGAAATCACTCTGCTTAGGATTCTTCGAGAACCTCGTACCTGAAGTCTCTCTGCTCGAGGAGAAAGTCAGCATCCTACCATGCTGTGTCGCTAACGGGACACTCAGCATGAGCAGTTGTCTCGAGGTAAGGCCCTGAATTGCCATGCAGAAGCAGAGGCGTGCAGCATTTTCCAGGAGGCCGTAGCCGCTGCTCTGCATTGTTTTAACCTCAGTACGCTCTGCAGGACATCTAGGAACCCCGCGTGGGCACCCTATTCCCTGCAAGAACACTGAGTACCCTCAGGCCCCCATGGGCCTGGTAAACCACATCCAGGCCCGTAGCCCTTTGAAACCACTCTGTGTATGCCGAGTGTAGGGCAACAGTCTGCATTCTTTCTTGGGACAGCTTGAATACCTCAACACTCCCACAGGTCGTCAAACACCTTTCTAGCAGGTCCAACATACTGTGCAAGTGTGACTCATGGCCCTAGTCTGAGCTGTACTGAGAATAACCCTCGGCTTTGCATTCGATCTGGGTCCCCCTGCCTAAAGTCACCCTGCCTCCAGGAGAATGTCAGCTTGCGTTCCGACTGCAACTAAAGCCCAGTTCCTCGTGTAAAACTGCAGGCTTTTGAAGAGCCACGGGCCCGGAGGCTTAGCTGGGGCGTTCCTTGGTTGAGGTAGTTTGCTGTTTGCAGAACACCCTGCTTCGACGAGTTGATTCAAGGAAGGAACCACTGGGTAACCTGTGTCTCTTTGGACTTGTTAGAAAGCACAGGGATGCATGCTGCGTGTGCCCATGGAAATGGGGCCCTGATGGAACTAGCCTTGCTTTCCCATTTGGAAAGCTCCATTCATGCTGCCTTGAAGCTACTTGAAATTGACTGCTGTTGACAGGCCACTAGCCACTGTAGGCATGGCTCTGGGAAGAAAATGAGTTTTCTCCAGGTTAGCCGGGTGCTTCGATGGCCGGGTTGGAGCTCATCCTGCCACGCTCTAGAGCTAAAGGGAAAGTCAACGTGAGTACTGGCCTCGAGGTAAGTCCCTGAGTAGCCGCGCAGAAAGGGAGGCATGCAGCTCTTTCCATGAGGTCTTAGTCGCTGTTCTGCTTTATTATTATTATTTTTTTATTTTTTATTGTTTTTTTAAGACTTATTGATTGATTGATTGATTGATTGCTATGTTGGGTCTTCGTTTCTGTGCTAGGGCTCTCTCCAATTGCGGTAAGTAGGGGCCACTCTTCATCGCGGTGCATAGGCCTCTCATTATCGCGGCCTCTCTTGTTGCGGAGCACAGGCTCCAGCGGCGCAGGCTCAGTAGTTGTGGCTCACGGGCCCAGTTGCTCCACGACCTCTGGGATCCTCCCAGACCAGGGCTCGAACCCGTGTACCCTGCGTTGGCAGACAGATTCTCAACCACTGCGCCACCAGGGAAGCCCCTGTTCTGCTTTATTTTAAAGGAAGTACCTTTTTCAGGACTCCTAGCCCCCTTGGGTGTGCATCATTTTCCCTCCAAGATCAGTGAGTACCTCCAGACCCCTGTGGGCCTGCTGAGCAACATCGAGGCCCAAAGGTCGGGCCTTCGGAGGCCCTCTGTGTATGCCGAGTGATGGGCAACACACTGCTCGTTCCTTAAGGAGAGCTACATTTCCAGAGCACTGGAACAGCCTCAGGACCACATTTCTAACCAGTGCGACGTGCCATGGAACTGTTCGTCATGGCCCCCGTCTGAGCTGCCATGAGAAAACACTCTGCTTAGGATTCTTCGAGAACCTCGTACCTGAAGTCTCTCTGCTCGAGGAGAAAGTCAGCATCCTACCATGCTGTGTCGCTAACGGGACACTCAGCGTGAGCAGTTGTCTCGAGGTAAGGCCCTGAATTGCCATGCAGAAGCGGAGGCGTGCAGCATTTTCCATGAGGCCGTAGCCGCTGCTCTGCATTGTTTTAACCTCAGTACGCTCTGCAGGACATCTAGGAACCCCGCGTGGGCACCCTATTCCCTGCAAGAACACTGAGTACCCTCAGGCCCCCATGGGCCTGCTAAGCCACATCCAGGCCCGTAGCCCTTTGGAACCACTCTGTGTATGCCGAGTGTAGGGCAACAGTCTGCATTCTTTCTTGGGACAGCTTGAATACCTCAACACTCCCACAGGTCGTCAAACACCTTTCTAGCAGGTCCAACATACCGTGCAAGTGTGACTCATTGCCCTAGTCTGAGCTGCACTGAGAATAACCCTCGGCTTCGCATTCGATCTGGGACCCCCTGCCTGAAGTCACCCTGCCTCCAGGAGAATGTCAGCTTGCGTTCCGACTGCAACTAAAGCCCAGTTCCTCGTGTAACACTGCAGGCTTTTGAAGAGCCACGGGCCCGGAGGCTTAGCTGGGGCGTTCCTTGGTTGAGGCAGTTTGCTGTTTGCAGAACACCCTGCTTCGACGAGTTGATTCAAGGAAGGAACCACTGGGTAACCTGTGTCTCTTTGGACTTGTTAGAAAGCACAGGGATGCATGCTGCGTGTGCCCGTGGAAATGGGGGCCTGATGGAACTAGCCTTGCTTTCCCATTTGGAAAGCTCCATTCATGCTGCCTTGAAGCTACTTGAAATTGACTGCTGTTGACAGGCCACTAGCCACTGTAGGCATGGCTCTGGGAAGAAAATGAGTTTTCTCCAGGTTAGCCGGGGGTTCGATGGCCGGGGTGGAGCTCATCCTGCCTCGCTCTAGAGCTAAAGGGAAAGTCAACGTGAGTACTGGCCTCGAGGTAAGTCCCTGAGTAGCCGCACAGAAAGGGAGGCATGCAGCTCTTTCCATGAGGTCTTAGTTGCTGTTCTGCTTTATTATTATTATTTTTTTATTTTTTATTGTTTTTTTAAGACTTATTGATTGATTGATTGATTGCTATGTTGGGTCTTCGTTTCTGTGCTAGGGCTCTCTCCAATTGCGGTAAGTAGAGGCCACTCTTCATCGCGGTGCATAGGCCTCTCATTATCGCGGCCTCTCTTGTTGCGGAGCACAGGCTCCAGCGGCGCAGGCTCAGTAGTTGTGGCTCACGGGCCCAGTTGCTCCACGGCCTGTGGGATCCTCCCAGACCAGGGCTCGAACCCGTGTACCCTGCGTTGGCAGACAGATTCTCAACCACTGCGCCACCAGGGAAGCCCCTGTTCTGCTTTATTTTAAAGGAAGTACCTTTTTCAGGACTCCTAGCCCCCTTGGGTGTGCATCATTTTCCCTCCAAGATCAGTGAGTACCTCCAGACCCCTGTGGGCCTGCTGAGCAACATCGAGGCCCAAAGGTCGGGCCTTCGGAGGCCCTCTGTGTATGCCGAGTGATGGGCAACACACTGCTCGTTCCTTAAGGAGAGCTACATTTCCAGAGCACTGGAACAGCCTCAGGACCACATTTCTAACCAGTGCGACGTGCCATGGAACTGTTCGTCATGGCCCCCGTCTGAGCTGCCATGAGAAAACACTCTGCTTAGGATTCTTCGAGAACCTCGTACCTGAAGTCTCTCTGCTCGAGGAGAAAGTCAGCATCCTACCATGCTGTGTCGCTAACGGGACACTCAGCGTGAGCAGTTGTCTCGAGGTAAGGCCCTGAATTGCCATGCAGAAGCGGAGGCGTGCAGCATTTTCCAGGAGGCCGTAGCCGCTGCTCTGCATTGTTTTAACCTCAGTACGCTCTGCAGGACATCTAGGAACCCCGCGTGGGCACCCTATTCCCTGCAAGAACACTGAGTACCCTCAGGCCCCCATGGGCCTGGTAAACCACATCCAGGCCCGTAGCCCTTTGGAACCACTCTGTGTATGCCGAGTGTAGGGCAACAGTCTGCATTCTTTCTTGGGACAGCTTGAATACCTCAACACTCCCACAGGTCGTCAAACACCTTTCTAGCAGGTCCAACATACTGTGCAAGTGTGACTCATGGCCCTAGTCTGAGCTGTACTGAGAATAACCCTCGGCTTTGCATTCGATCTGGGTCCCCCTGCCTAAAGTCACCCTGCCTCCAGGAGAATGTCAGCTTGCGTTCCGACTGCAACTAAAGCCCAGTTCCTCGTGTAAAACTGCAGGCTTTTGAAGAGCCACGGGCCCGGAGGCTTAGCTGGGGCGTTCCTTGGTTGAGGTAGTTTGCTGTTTGCAGAACACCCTGCTTCGACGAGTTGATTCAAGGAAGGAACCACTGGGTAACCTGTGTCTCTTTGGACTTGTTAGAAAGCACAGGGATGCATGCTGCGTGTGCCCATGGAAATGGGGCCCTGATGGAACTAGCCTTGCTTTCCCATTTGGAAAGCTCCATTCATGCTGCCTTGAAGCTACTTGAAATTGACTGCTGTTGACAGGCCACTAGCCACTGTAGGCATGGCTCTGGGAAGAAAATGAGTTTTCTCCAGGTTAGCCGGGTGCTTCGATGGCCGGGTTGGAGCTCATCCTGCCACGCTCTAGAGCTAAAGGGAAAGTCAACGTGAGTACTGGCCTCGAGGTAAGTCCCTGAGTAGCCGCGCAGAAAGGGAGGCATGCAGCTCTTTCCATGAGGTCTTAGTCGCTGTTCTGCTTTATTATTATTATTTTTTTATTTTTTATTGTTTTTTTAAGACTTATTGATTGATTGATTGATTGATTGCTATGTTGGGTCTTCGTTTCTGTGCTAGGGCTCTCTCCAATTGCGGTAAGTAGGGGCCACTCTTCATCGCGGTGCATAGGCCTCTCATTATCGCGGCCTCTCTTGTTGCGGAGCACAGGCTCCAGCGGCGCAGGCTCAGTAGTTGTGGCTCACGGGCCCAGTTGCTCCACGACCTCTGGGATCCTCCCAGACCAGGGCTCGAACCCGTGTACCCTGCGTTGGCAGACAGATTCTCAACCACTGCGCCACCAGGGAAGCCCCTGTTCTGCTTTATTTTAAAGGAAGTACCTTTTTCAGGACTCCTA
Source organism: Balaenoptera ricei (assembly GCF_028023285.1). Taxonomy (NCBI): domain Eukaryota; kingdom Metazoa; phylum Chordata; class Mammalia; order Artiodactyla; family Balaenopteridae; genus Balaenoptera; species Balaenoptera ricei. The sequence continues at coordinate 37,496,167 of NC_082659.1, forward strand.
GCCCCCTTGGGTGTGCATCATTTTCCCTCCAAGATCAGTGAGTACCTCCAGACCCCTGTGGGCCTGCTGAGCAACATCGAGGCCCAAAGGTCGGGCCTTCGGAGGCCCTCTGTGTATGCCGAGTGATGGGCAACACACTGCTCGTTCCTTAAGGAGAGCTACATTTCCAGAGCACTGGAACAGCCTCAGGACCACATTTCTAACCAGTGCGACGTGCCATGGAACTGTTCGTCATGGCCCCCGTCTGAGCTGCCATGAGAAAACACTCTGCTTAGGATTCTTCGAGAACCTCGTACCTGAAGTCTCTCTGCTCGAGGAGAAAGTCAGCATCCTACCATGCTGTGTCGCTAACGGGACACTCAGCGTGAGCAGTTGTCTCGAGGTAAGGCCCTGAATTGCCATGCAGAAGCGGAGGCGTGCAGCATTTTCCATGAGGCCGTAGCCGCTGCTCTGCATTGTTTTAACCTCAGTACGCTCTGCAGGACATCTAGGAACCCCGCGTGGGCACCCTATTCCCTGCAAGAACACTGAGTACCCTCAGGCCCCCATGGGCCTGCTAAGCCACATCCAGGCCCGTAGCCCTTTGGAACCACTCTGTGTATGCCGAGTGTAGGGCAACAGTCTGCATTCTTTCTTGGGACAGCTTGAATACCTCAACACTCCCACAGGTCGTCAAACACCTTTCTAGCAGGTCCAACATACCGTGCAAGTGTGACTCATTGCCCTAGTCTGAGCTGCACTGAGAATAACCCTCGGCTTCGCATTCGATCTGGGACCCCCTGCCTGAAGTCACCCTGCCTCCAGGAGAATGTCAGCTTGCGTTCTGACTGCAACTAAAGCCCAGTTCCTCGTGTAACACTGCAGGCTTTTGAAGAGCCACGGGCCCGGAGGCTTAGCTGGGGCGTTCCTTGGTTGAGGCAGTTTGCTGTTTGCAGAACACCCTGCTTCGACGAGTTGATTCAAGGAAGGAACCACTGGGTAACCTGTGTCTCTTTGGACTTGTTAGAAAGCACAGGGATGCATGCTGCGTGTGCCCGTGGAAATGGGGGCCTGATGGAACTAGCCTTGCTTTCCCATTTGGAAAGCTCCATTCATGCTGCCTTGAAGCTACTTGAAATTGACTGCTGTTGACAGGCCACTAGCCACTGTAGGCATGGCTCTGGGAAGAAAATGAGTTTTCTCCAGGTTAGCCGGGGGTTCGATGGCCGGGGTGGAGCTCATCCTGCCTCGCTCTAGAGCTAAAGGGAAAGTCAACGTGAGTACTGGCCTCGAGGTAAGTCCCTGAGTAGCCGCACAGAAAGGGAGGCATGCAGCTCTTTCCATGAGGTCTTAGTTGCTGTTCTGCTTTATTATTATTATTTTTTTATTTTTTATTGTTTTTTTAAGACTTATTGATTGATTGATTGATTGCTATGTTGGGTCTTCGTTTCTGTGCTAGGGCTCTCTCCAATTGCGGTAAGTAGGGGCCACTCTTCATCGCGGTGCATAGGCCTCTCATTATCGCGGCCTCTCTTGTTGCGGAGCACAGGCTCCAGCGGCGCAGGCTCAGTAGTTGTGGCTCACGGGCCCAGTTGCTCCACGGCCTGTGGGATCCTCCCAGACCAGGGCTCGAACCCGTGTACCCTGCGTTGGCAGACAGATTCTCAACCACTGCGCCACCAGGGAAGCCCCTGTTCTGCTTTATTTTAAAGGAAGTACCTTTTTCAGGACTCCTAGCCCCCTTGGGTGTGCATCATTTTCCCTCCAAGATCAGTGAGTACCTCCAGACCCCTGTGGGCCTGCTGAGCAACATCGAGGCCCAAAGGTCGGGCCTTCGGAGGCCCTCTGTGTATGCCGAGTGATGGGCAACACACTGCTCGTTCCTTAAGGAGAGCTACATTTCCAGAGCACTGGAACAGCCTCAGGACCACATTTCTAACCAGTGCGACGTGCCATGGAACTGTTCGTCATGGCCCCCGTCTGAGCTGCCATGAGAAAACACTCTGCTTAGGATTCTTCGAGAACCTCGTACCTGAAGTCTCTCTGCTCGAGGAGAAAGTCAGCATCCTACCATGCTGTGTCGCTAACGGGACACTCAGCGTGAGCAGTTGTCTCGAGGTAAGGCCCTGAATTGCCATGCAGAAGCGGAGGCGTGCAGCATTTTCCAGGAGGCCGTAGCCGCTGCTCTGCATTGTTTTAACCTCAGTACGCTCTGCAGGACATCTAGGAACCCCGCGTGGGCACCCTATTCCCTGCAAGAACACTGAGTACCCTCAGGCCCCCATGGGCCTGCTAAGCCACATCCAGGCCCGTAGCCCTTTGGAACCACTCTGTGTATGCCGAGTGTAGGGCAACAGTCTGCATTCTTTCTTGGGACAGCTTGAATACCTCAACACTCCCACAGGTCGTCAAACACCTTTCTAGCAGGTCCAACATACCGTGCAAGTGTGACTCATTGCCCTAGTCTGAGCTGCACTGAGAATAACCCTCGGCTTCGCATTCGATCTGGGACCCCCTGCCTGAAGTCACCCTGCCTCCAGGAGAATGTCAGCTTGCGTTCCGACTGCAACTAAAGCCCAGTTCCTCGTGTAACACTGCAGGCTTTTGAAGAGCCACGGGCCCGGAGGCTTAGCTGGGGCGTTCCTTGGTTGAGGCAGTTTGCTGTTTGCAGAACACCCTGCTTCGACGAGTTGATTCAAGGAAGGAACCACTGGGTAACCTGTGTCTCTTTGGACTTGTTAGAAAGCACAGGGATGCATGCTGCGTGTGCCCATGGAAATGGGGGCCTGATGGAACTAGCCTTGCTTTCCCATTTGGAAAGCTCCATTCATGCTGCCTTGAAGCTACTTGAAATTGACTGCTGTTGACAGGCCACTAGCCACTGTAGGCATGGCTCTGGGAAGAAAATGAGTTTTCTCCAGGTTAGCCGGGGGTTCGATGGCCGGGGTGGAGCTCATCCTGCCTCGCTCTAGAGCTAAAGGGAAAGTCAACGTGAGTACTGGCCTCGAGGTAAGTCCCTGAGTAGCCGCGCAGAAAGGGAGGCATGCAGCTCTTTCCATGAGGTCTTAGTTGCTGTTCTGCTTTATTATTATTATTTTTTTATTTTTTATTGTTTTTTTAAGACTTATTGATTGATTGATTGATTGCTATGTTGGGTCTTCGTTTCTGTGCTAGGGCTCTCTCCAATTGCGGTAAGTAGGGGCCACTCTTCATCGCGGTGCATAGGCCTCTCATTATCGCGGCCTCTCTTGTTGCGGAGCACAGGCTCCAGCGGCGGAGGCTCAGTAGTTGTGGCTCACGGGCCCAGTTGCTCCACGACCTCTGGGATCCTCCCAGACCAGGGCTCGAACCCGTGTACCCTGCGTTGGCAGACAGATTCTCAACCACTGCGCCACCAGGGAAGCCCCTGTTCTGCTTTATTTTAAAGGAAGTACCTTTTTCAGGACTCCTAGCCCCCTTGGGTGTGCATCATTTTCCCTCCAAGATCAGTGAGTACCTCCAGACCCCTGTGGGCCTGCTGAGCAACATCGAGGCCCAAAGGTCGGGCCTTCGGAGGCCCTCTGTGTATGCCGAGTGATGGGCAACACACTGCTCGTTCCTTAAGGAGAGCTACATTTCCAGAGCACTGGAACAGCCTCAGGACCACATTTCTAACCAGTGCGACGTGCCATGGAACTGTTCGTCATGGCCCCCGTCTGAGCTGCCATGAGAAAACACTCTGCTTAGGATTCTTCGAGAACCTCGTACCTGAAGTCTCTCTGCTCGAGGAGAAAGTCAGCATCCTACCATGCTGTGTCGCTAACGGGACACTCAGCGTGAGCAGTTGTCTCGAGGTAAGGCCCTGAATTGCCATGCAGAAGCGGAGGCGTGCAGCATTTTCCAGGAGGCCGTAGCCGCTGCTCTGCATTGTTTTAACCTCAGTACGCTCTGCAGGACATCTAGGAACCCCGCGTGGGCACCCTATTCCCTGCAAGAACACTGAGTACCCTCAGGCCCCCATGGGCCTGCTAAGCCACATCCAGGCCCGTAGCCCTTTGGAACCACTCTGTGTATGCCGAGTGTAGGGTAACAGTCTGCATTCTTTCTTGGGACAGCTTGAATACCTCAACACTCCCACAGGTCGTCAAACACCTTTCTAGCAGGTCCAACATACCGTGCAAGTGTGACTCATTGCCCTAGTCTGAGCTGCACTGAGAATAACCCTCGGCTTCGCATTCGATCTGGGACCCCCTGCCTGAAGTCACCCTGCCTCCAGGAGAATGTCAGCTTGCGTTCCGACTGCAACTAAAGCCCAGTTCCTCGTGTAACACTGCAGGCTTTTGAAGAGCCACGGGCCCGGAGGCTTAGCTGGGGCGTTCCTTGGTTGAGGCAGTTTGCTGTTTGCAGAACACCCTGCTTCGACGAGTTGATTCAAGGAAGGAACCACTGGGTAACCTGTGTCTCTTTGGACTTGTTAGAAAGCACAGGGATGCATGCTGCGTGTGCCCGTGGAAATGGGGGCCTGATGGAACTAGCCTTGCTTTCCCATTTGGAAAGCTCCATTCATGCTGCCTTGAAGCTACTTGAAATTGACTGCTGTTGACAGGCCACTAGCCACTGTAGGCATGGCTCTGGGAAGAAAATGAGTTTTCTCCAGGTTAGCCGGGGGTTCGATGGCCGGGGTGGAGCTCATCCTGCCACGCTCTAGAGCTAAAGGGAAAGTCAACGTGAGTACTGGCCTCGAGGTAAGTCCCTGAGTAGCCGCGCAGAAAGGGAGGCATGCAGCTCTTTCCATGAGGTCTTAGTTGCTGTTCTGCTTTATTATTATTATTTTTTTATTTTTTATTGTTTTTTTAAGACTTATTGATTGATTGATTGATTGCTATGTTGGGTCTTCGTTTCTGTGCTAGGGCTCTCTCCAATTGCGGTAAGTAGGGGCCACTCTTCATCGCGGTGCATAGGCCTCTCATTATCGCGGCCTCTCTTGTTGCGGAGCACAGGCTCCAGCGGCGGAGGCTCAGTAGTTGTGGCTCACGGGCCCAGTTGCTCCACGGCCTGTGGGATCCTCCCAGACCAGGGCTCGAACCCGTGTACCCTGCGTTGGCAGACAGATTCTCAACCACTGCGCCACCAGGGAAGCCCCTGTTCTGCTTTATTTTAAAGGAAGTACCTTTTTCAGGACTCCTAGCCCCCTTGGGTGTGCATCATTTTCCCTCCAAGATCAGTGAGTACCTCCAGACCCCTGTGGGCCTGCTGAGCAACATCGAGGCCCAAAGGTCGGGCCTTCGGAGGCCCTCTGTGTATGCCGAGTGATGGGCAACACACTGCTCGTTCCTTAAGGAGAGCTACATTTCCAGAGCACTGGAACAGCCTCAGGACCACATTTCTAACCAGTGCGACGTGCCATGGAACTGTTCGTCATGGCCCCCGTCTGAGCTGCCATGAGAAAACACTCTGCTTAGGATTCTTCGAGAACCTCGTACCTGAAGTCTCTCTGCTCGAGGAGAAAGTCAGCATCCTACCATGCTGTGTCGCTAACGGGACACTCAGCGTGAGCAGTTGTCTCGAGGTAAGGCCCTGAATTGCCATGCAGAAGCGGAGGCGTGCAGCATTTTCCATGAGGCCGTAGCCGCTGCTCTGCATTGTTTTAACCTCAGTACGCTCTGCAGGACATCTACGAACCCCACGTGGGCACCCTATTCCCTGCAAGAACACTGAGTACCCTCAGGCCCCCATGGGCCTGCTAAGCCACATCCAGGCCCGTAGCCCTTTGGAACCACTCTGTGTATGCCGAGTGTAGGGCAACAGTCTGCATACTTTCTTGGGACAGCTTGAATACCTCAACACTCCCACAGGTCGTCAAACACCTTTCTAGCAGGTCCAACATACCGTGCAAGTGTGACTCATGGCCCTAGTCTGAGCTGCACTGAGAATAACCCTTGGCTTCGCATTCGATCTGGGACCCCCTGCCTGAAGTCACCCTGCCTCCAGGAGAATGTCAGCTTGCGTTCCGACTGCAACTAAAGCCCAGTTCCTCGTGTAACACTGCAGGCTTTTGAAGAGCCACGGGCCCGGAGGCTTAGCTGGGGCGTTCCTTGGTTGAGGCAGTTTGCTGTTTGCAGAACACCCTGCTTCGACGAGTTGATTCAAGGAAGGAACCACTGGGTAACCTGTGTCTCTTTGGACTTGTTAGAAAGCACAGGGATGCATGCTGCGTGTGCCCGGGGAAATGGGGTTCTGATGGAACTAGACTTGCTTTCCCATTTGGAAAGCTCCATTCATGCTGCCTTGAAGCTACTTGAAATTGACTGCTGTTGACAGGCCACTAGCCACTGTAGGCATGGCTCTGGGAAGAAAATGAGTTTTCTCCAGGTTAGCCGGGTGCTTCGATGGCCGGGGTGGAGCTCATCCTGCCACGATCTAGAGCTAAAGGGAAAGTCAACGTGAGTACTGGCCTCGAGGTAAGTCCCTGAGTAGCCGCGCAGAAAGGGAGGCATGCAGCTCTTTCCATGAGGTCTTAGTCGCTGTTCTGCTTTATTATTATTATTTTTTTTATTTTTTATTGTTTTTTTAAGACTTATTGATTGATTGATTGATTGCTATGTTGGGTCTTCGTTTCTGTGCTAGGGCTCTCTCCAATTGCGGTAAGTAGGGGCCACTCTTCATCGCGCTGCATAGGCCTCTCATTATCGCGGCCTCTCTTGTTGCGGAGCACAGGCTCCAGCGGCGCAGGCTGAGTAGTTGTGGCTCACAGGCCCAGTTGCTCCACGGCCTGTGGGATCCTCCCAGACCAGGGCTCGAACCCGTGTACCCTGCGTTGGCAGACAGATTCTCAACCACTGCGCCACCAGGGAAGCCCCTGTTCTGCTTTATTTTAAAGGAAGTACCCTTTTCAGGACTCCTAGGCCCCTTGGGTGTGCATCATTTTCCCTCCAAGATCAGTGAGTACCTCCAGACCCCTGTGGGCCTGCTGAGCAACATCGAGGCCCAAAGGTCGGGCCTTCGGAGGCCCTCTGTGTATGCCGAGTGATGGGCAACACACTGCTCGTTCCTTAAGGAGAGCTACATTTCCAGAGCACTGGAACAGCCTCAGGACCACATTTCTAACCAGTGCGACGTGCCATGGAACTGTTCGTCATGGCCCCCGTCTGAGCTGCCATGAGAAAACACTCTGCTTAGGATTCTTCGAGAACCTCGTACCTGAAGTCTCTCTGCTCGAGGAGAAAGTCAGCATCCTACCATGCTGTGTCGCTAACGGGACACTCAGCGTGAGCAGTTGTCTCGAGGTAAGGCCCTGAATTGCCATGCAGAAGCGGAGGCGTGCAGCATTTTCCATGAGGCCGTAGCCGCTGCTCTGCATTGTTTTAACCTCAGTACGCTCTGCAGGACATCTACGAACCCCACGTGGGCACCCTATTCCCTGCAAGAACACTGAGTACCCTCAGGCCCCCATGGGCCTGCTAAGCCACATCCAGGCCCGTAGCCCTTTGGAACCACTCTGTGTATGCCGAGTGTAGGGCAACAGTCTGCATTCTTTCTTGGGACAGCTTGAATATCTCAACAATCCCACAGGTCGTCAAACACCTTTCTAGCAGGTCCAACATACCGTGCAAGTGTGACTCATGGCCCTAGTCTGAGCTGCACTGAGAATAACCCTCGGCTTCGCATTCGATCTGGGACCCCCTGCCTAAAGTCACCCTGCCTCCAGGAGAATGTCAGCTTGCGTTCCGACTGCAACTAAAGCCCAGTTCCTCGTGTAACACTGCAGGCTTTTGAAGAGCCACGGGCCCGGAGGCTTAGCTGGGGCGTTCCTTGGTTGAGGCAGTTTGCTGTTTGCAGAACACCCTGCTTCGACGAGTTGATTCAAGGAAGGAACCACTGGGTAACCTGTGTCTCTTTGGACTTGTTAGAAAGCACAGGGATGCATGCTGCGTGTGCCCGGGGAAATGGGGGTCTGATGGAACTAGCCTTGCTTTCCCATTTGGAAAGCTCCATTCATGCTGCCTTGAAGCTACTTGAAATTGACTGCTGTTGACAGGCCACTAGCCACTGTAGGCATGGCTCTGGGAAGAAAATGAGTTTTCTCCAGGTTAGCCAGGTGCTTCGATGGCCGGGGTGGAGCTCATCCTGCCACGCTCTAGAGCTAAAGGGAAAGTCAACGTGAGTACTGGCCTCGAGGTAAGTCCCTGAGTAGCCGTGCAGAAAGGGAGGCATGCAGCTCTTTCCATGAGGTCTTAGTCGCTGTTCTGCTTTATTATTATTATTTTTTTTATTTTTTATTGTTTTTTTAAGACTTATTGATTGATTGATTGATTGCTATGTTGGGTCTTCGTTTCTGTGCTAGGGCTCTCTCCAATTGCGGTAAGTAGGGGCCACTCTTCATCGCGCTGCATAGGCCTCTCATTATCGCGGCCTCTCTTGTTGCGGAGCACAGGCTCCAGCGGCGCAGGCTGAGTAGTTGTGGCTCACGGGCCCAGTTGCTCCACGGCCTGTGGGATCCTCCCAGACCAGGGCTCGAACCCGTGTACCCTGCGTTGGCAGACAGATTCTCAACCACTGCGCCACCAGGGAAGCCCCTGTTCTGCTTTATTTTAAAGGAAGTACCCTTTTCAGGACTCCGAGGCCCCTTGGGTGTGCATCATTTTCCCTCCAAGATCAGTGAGTACCTCCAGACCCCTGTGGGCCTGCTGAGCAACATCGAGGCCCAAAGGTCGGGCCTTCGGAGGCCCTCTGTGTATGCCGAGTGATGGGCAACACACTGCTCGTTCCTTAAGGAGAGCTACATTTCCAGAGCACTGGAACAGCCTCAGGACCACATTTCTAACCAGTGCGACGTGCCATGGAACTGTTCGTCATGGCCCCCGTCTGAGCTGCCATGAGAAAACACTCTGCTTAGGATTCTTCGAGAACCTCGTACCTGAAGTCTCTCTGCTCGAGGAGAAAGTCAGCATCCTACCATGCTGTGTCGCTAACGGGACACTCAGCGTGAGCAGTTGTCTCGAGGTAAGGCCCTGAATTGCCATGCAGAAGCGGAGGCGTGCAGCATTTTCCAGGAGGCCGTAGCCGCTGCTCTGCATTGTTTTAACCTCAGTACGCTCTGCAGGACATCTACGAACCCCGCGTGGGCACCCTATTCCCTGCAAGAACACTGAGTACCCTCAGGCCCCCATGGGCCTGCTAAGCCACATCCAGGCCCGTAGCCCTTTGGAACCACTCTGTGTATGCCGAGTGTAGGACAACAGTCTGCATACTTTCTTGGGACAGCTTGAATACCTCAACACTCCCACAGGTCGTCAAACACCTTTCTAGCAGGTCCAACATACCGTGCAAGTGTGACTCATGGCTCTAGTCTGAGCTGCACTGAGAATAACCCTCGGCTTCGCATTCGATCTGGGACCCCCTGCCTGAAGTCACCCTGCCTCCAGGAGAATGTCAGCTTGCGTTCCGACTGCAACTAAAGCCCAGTTCCTCGTGTAACACTGCAGGCTTTTGAAGAGCCACGGGCCCGGAGGCTTAGCTGGGGCGTTCCTTGGTTGAGGCAGTTTGCTGTTTGCAGAACACCCTGCTTCGACGAGTTGATTCAAGGAAGGAACCACTGGGTAACCTGTGTCTCTTTGGACTTCTTAGAAAGCACAGGGATGCATGCTGCGTGTGCCCGGGGAAATGGGGGTCTGATGGAACTAGACTTGCTTTCCCATTTGGAAAGCTCCATTCATGCTGCCTTGAAGCTACTTGAAATTGACTGCTGTTGACAGGCCACTAGCCACTGTAGGCATGGCTCTGGGAAGAAAATGAGTTTTCTCCAGGTTAGCCGGGTGCTTCGATGGCCGGGGTGGAGCTCATCCTGCCACGCTCTAGAGCTAAAGGGAAAGTCAACGTGAGTACTGGCCTCGAGGTAAGTCCCCGAGTAGCCGCGCAGAAAGGGAGGCATGCAGCTCTTTCCATGAGGTCTTAGTCGCTGTTCTGCTTTATTATTATTATTTTTTTTATTTTTTATTGTTTTTTTAAGACTTATTGATTGATTGATTGATTGCTATGTTGGGTCTTCGTTTCTGTGCTAGGGCTCTCTCCAATTGCGGTAAGTAGGGGCCACTCTTCATCGCGCTGCATAGGCCTCTCATTATCGCGGCCTCTCTTGTTGCGGAGCACAGGCTCCAGCGGCGCAGGCTGAGTAGTTGTGGCTCACGGGCCCAGTTGCTCCACGGCCTGTGGGATCCTCCCAGACCAGGGCTCGAACCCGTGTACCCTGCGTTGGCAGACAGATTCTCAACCACTGCGCCACCAGGGAAGCCCCTGTTCTGCTTTATTTTAAAGGAAGTACCCTTTTCAGGACTCCTAGGCCCCTTGGGTGTGCATCATTTTCCCTCCAAGATCAGTGAGTACCTCCAGACCCCTGTGGGCCTGCTGAGCAACATCGAGGCCCAAAGGTCGGGCCTTCGGAGGCCCTCTGTGTATGCCGAGTGATGGGCAACACACTGCTCGTTCCTTAAGGAGAGCTACATTTCCAGAGCACTGGAACAGCCTCAGGACCACATTTCTAACCAGTGCGACGTGCCATGGAACTGTTTGTCATGGCCCCCGTCTGAGCTGCCATGAGAAAACACTCTGCTTAGGATTCTTCGAGAACCTCGTACCTGAAGTCTCTCTGCTCGAGGAGAAAGTCAGCATCCTACCATGCTGTGTCGCTAACGGGACACTCAGCATGAGCAGTTGTCTCGAGGTAAGGCCCTGAATTGCCATGCAGAAGCGGAGGCGTGCAGCATTTTCCATGAGGCCGTAGCCGCTGCTCTGCATTGTTTTAACCTCAGTACGCTCTGCAGGACATCTACGAACCCCGCGTGGGCACCCTATTCCCTGCAAGAACACTGAGTACCCTCAGGCCCCCATGGGCCTGCTAAGCCACATCCAGGCCCGTAGCCCTTTGGAACCACTCTGTGTATGCCGAGTGTAGGGCAACAGTCTGCATTCTTTCTTGGGACAGCTTGAATATCTCAACAATCCCACAGGTCGTCAAACACCTTTCTAGCAGGTCCAACATACCGTGCAAGTGTGACTCATGGCCCTAGTCTGAGCTGCACTGAGAATAACCCTCGGCTTCGCATTCGATCTGGGACCCCCTGCCTGAAGTCACCCTGCCTCCAGGAGAATGTCAGCTTGCGTTCCGACTGCAACTAAAGCCCAGTTCCTCGTGTAACACTGCAGGCTTTTGAAGAGCCACGGGCCCGGAGGCTTAGCTGGGGCGTTCCTTGGTTGAGGCAGTTTGCTGTTTGCAGAACACCCTGCTTCGACGAGTTGATTCAAGGAAGGAACCACTGGGTAACCTGTGTCTCTTTGGACTTGTTAGAAAGCACAGGGATGCATGCTGCGTGTGCCCTTGGAAATGGGGGTCTGATGGAACTAGACTTGCTTTCCCATTTGGAAAGCTCCATTCATGCTGCCTTGAAGCTACTTGAAATTGACTGCTGTTGACAGGCCACTAGCCACTGTAGGCATGGCTCTGGGAAGAAAATGAGTTTTCTCCAGGTTAGCCGGGTGCTTCGATGGCCGGGGTGGAGCTCATCCTGCCACGCTCTAGAGCTAAAGGGAAAGTCAACGTGAGTACTGGCCTCGAGGTAAGTCCCTGAGTAGCCGCGCAGAAAGGGAGGCATGCAGCTCTTTCCATGAGGTCTTAGTCGCTGTTCTGCTTTATTTTTATTTTTTTTTAATTTTTTATTGTTTTTTTAAGACTTATTGATTGATTGATTGATTGCTATGTTGGGTCTTCGTTTCTGTGCTAGGGCTCTCTCCAATTGCGGTAAGTAGGGGCCACTCTTCATCGCGCTGCATAGGCCTCTCATTATCGCGGCCTCTCTTGTTGCGGAGCACAGGCTCCAGCGGTGCAGGCTGAGTAGTTGTGGCTCACGGGCCCAGTTGCTCCACGGCCTGTGGGATCCTCCCAGACCAGGGCTCGAACCCGTGTACCCTGCGTTGGCAGACAGATTCTCAACCACTGCGCCACCAGGGAAGCCCCTGTTCTGCTTTATTTTAAAGGAAGTACCCTTTTCAGGACTCCTAGGCCCCTTGGGTGTGCATCATTTTCCCTCCAAGATCAGTGAGTACCTCCAGACCCCTGTGGGCCTGCTGAGCAACATCGAGGCCCAAAGGTCGGGCCTTCGGAGGCCCTCTGTGTATGCCGAGTGATGGGCAACACACTGCTCGTTCCTTAAGGAGAGCTACATTTCCAGAGCACTGGAACAGCCTCAGGACCACATTTCTAACCAGTGCGACGTGCCATGGAACTGTTCGTCATGGCCCCCGTCTGAGCTGCCATGAGAAAACACTCTGCTTAGGATTCTTCGAGAACCTCGTACCTGAAGTCTCTCTGCTCGAGGAGAAAGTCAGCATCCTACCATGCTGTGTCGCTAACGGGACACTCAGCGTGAGCAGTTGTCTCGAGGTAAGGCCCTGAATTGCCATGCAGAAGCGGAGGCGTGCAGCATTTTCCATGAGGCCGTAGCCGCTGCTCTGCATTGTTTTAACCTCAGTACGCTCTGCAGGACATCTACGAACCCCGCGTGGGCACCCTATTCCCTGCAAGAACACTGAGTACCCTCAGGCCCCCATGGGCCTGCTAAGCCACATCCAGGCCCGTAGCCCTTTGGAACCACTCTGTGTATGCCGAGTGTAGGGCAACAGTCTGCATTCTTTCTTGGGACAGCTTGAATACCTCAACACTCCCATAGGTCGTCAAACACCTTTCTAGCAGGTCCAACATACCGTGCAAGTGTGACTCATGGCCCTAGTCTGAGCTGCACTGAGAATAACCCTCGGCTTCGCATTCGATCTGGGACCCCCTGCCTGAAGTCACCCTGCCTCCAGGAGAATGTCAGCTTGCGTTCCGACTGCAACTAAAGCCCAGTTCCTCGTGTAACACTGCAGGCTTTTGAAGAGCCACGGGCCCGGAGGCTTAGCTGGGGCGTTCCTTGGTTGAGGCAGTTTGCTGTTTGCAGAACACCCTGCTTCGACGAGTTGATTCAAGGAAGGAACCACTGGGTAACCTGTGTCTCTTTGGACTTGTTAGCACACGGATGCATGCTGCGTGTGCCCTTGGAAATGGGGGTCTGATGGAACTAGACTTGCTTTCCCATTTGGAAAGCTCCATTCATGCTGCCTTGAAGCTACTTGAAATTGACTGCTGTTGACAGGCCTCTAGCCACTGTAGGCATGGCTCTGGGAAGAAAATGAGTTTTCTCCAGGTTAGCCGGGTGCTTCGATGGCCGGGGTGGAGCTCATCCTGCCACGCTCTAGAGCTAAAGGGAAAGTCAACGTGAGTACTGGCCTCGAGGTAAGTCCCTGAGTAGCCGCGCAGAAAGGGAGGCATGCAGCTCTTTCCATGAGGTCTTAGTCGCTGTTCTGCTTTATTATTATTATTTTTTTTATTTTTTATTGTTTTTTTAAGACTTATTGATTGATTGATTGATTGCTATGTTGGGTCTTCGTTTCTGTGCTAGGGCTCTCTCCAATTGCGGTAAGTAGGGGCCACTCTTCATCGCGCTGCATAGGCCTCTCATTATCGCGGCCTCTCTTGTTGCGGAGCACAGGCTCCAGCAGCGCAGGCTGAGTAGTTGTGGCTCACGGGCCCAGTTGCTCCACGGCCTGTGGGATCCTCCCAGACCAGGGCTCGAACCCGTGTACCCTGCGTTGGCAGACAGATTCTCAACCACTGCGCCACCAGGGAAGCCCCTGTTCTGCTTTATTTTAAAGGAAGTACCCTTTTCAGGACTCCTAGGCCCCTTGGGTGTGCATCATTTTCCCTCCAAGATCAGTGAGTACCTCCAGACCCCTGTGGGCCTGCTGAGCAACATCGAGGCCCAAAGGTCGGGCCTTCGGAGGCCCTCTGTGTATGCCGAGTGATGGGCAACACACTGCTCGTTCCTTAAGGAGAGCTACATTTCCAGAGCACTGGAACAGCCTCAGGACCACATTTCTAACCAGTGCGACGTGCCATGGAACTGTTCGTCATGGCCCCCGTCTGAGCTGCCATGAGAAAACACTCTGCTTAGGATTCTTCGAGAACCTCGTACCTGAAGTCTCTCTGCTCGAGGAGAAAGTCAGCATCCTACCATGCTGTGTCGCTAACGGGACACTCAGCGTGAGCAGTTGTCTCGAGGTAAGGCCCTGAATTGCCATGCAGAAGCGGAGGCGTGCAGCATTTTCCATGAGGCCGTAGCCGCTGCTCTGCATTGTTTTAACCTCAGTACGCTCTGCAGGACATCTACGAACCCCGCATGGGCACCCTATTCCCTGCAAGAACACTGAGTACCCTCAGGCCCCCATGGGCCTGCTAAGCCACATCCAGGCCCGTAGCCCTTTGGAACCACTCTGTGTATGCCGAGTGTAGGGCAACAGTCTGCATTCTTTCTTGGGACAGCTTGAATACCTCAACACTCCCACAGGTCGTCAAACACCTTTCTAGCAGGTCCAACATACCGTGCAAGTGTGACTCATGGCCCTAGTCTGAGCTGCACTGAGAATAACCCTCGGCTTCGCATTCGATCTGGGACCCCCTGCCTGAAGTCACCCTGCCTCCAGGAGAATGTCAGCTTGCGTTCCGACTGCAACTAAAGCCCAGTTCCTCGTGTAACACTGCAGGCTTTTGAAGAGCCACGGGCCCGGAGGCTTAGCTGGGGCGTTCCTTGGTTGAGGCAGTTTGCTGTTTGCAGAACACCCTGCTTCGACGAGTTGATTCAAGGAAGGAACCACTGGGTAACCTGTGTCTCTTTGGACTTGTTAGCACAGGGATGCATGCTGCGTGTGCCCTTGGAAATGGGGGTCTGATGGAACTAGACTTGCTTTCCCATTTGGAAAGCTCCATTCATGCTGCCTTGAAGCTACTTGAAATTGACTGCTGTTGACAGGCCTCTAGCCACTGTAGGCATGGCTCTGGGAAGAAAATGAGTTTTCTCCAGGTTAGCCGGGTGCTTCGATGGCCGGGGTGGAGCTCATCCTGCCACGCTCTAGAGCTAAAGGGAAAGTCAACGTGAGTACTGGCCTCGAGGTAAGTCCCTGAGTAGCCGCGCAGAAAGGGAGGCATGCAGCTCTTTCCATGAGGTCTTAGTCGCTGTTCTGCTTTATTATTATTATTTTTTTTATTTTTTATTGTTTTTTTAAGACTTATTGATTGATTGATTGATTGCTATGTTGGGTCTTCGTTTCTGTGCTAGGGCTCTCTCCAATTGCGGTAAGTAGGGGCCACTCTTCATCGCGCTGCATAGGCCTCTCATTATCGCGGCCTCTCTTGTTGCGGAGCACAGGCTCCAGCGGCGCAGGCTGAGTAGTTGTGGCTCACGGGCCCAGTTGCTCCACGGCCTGTGGGATCCTCCCAGACCAGGGCTCGAACCCGTGTACCCTGCGTTGGCAGACAGATTCTCAACCACTGCGCCACCAGGGAAGCCCCTGTTCTGCTTTATTTTAAAGGAAGTACCCTTTTCAGGACTCCTAGGCCCCTTGGGTGTGCATCATTTTCCCTCCAAGATCAGTGAGTACCTCCAGACCCCTGTGGGCCTGCTGAGCAACATCGAGGCCCAAAGGTCGGGCCTTCGGAGGCCCTCTGTGTATGCCGAGTGATGGGCAACACACTGCTCGTTCCTTAAGGAGAGCTACATTTCCAGAGCACTGGAACAGCCTCAGGACCACATTTCTAACCAGTGCGACGTGCCATGGAACTGTTCGTCATGGCCCCCGTCTGAGCTGCCATGAGAAAACACTCTGCTTAGGATTCTTCGAGAACCTCGTACCTGAAGTCTCTCTGCTCGAGGAGAAAGTCAGCATCCTACCATGCTGTGTCGCTAACGGGACACTCAGCGTGAGCAGTTGTCTCGAGGTAAGGCCCTGAATTGCCATGCAGAAGCGGAGGCGTGCAGCATTTTCCATGAGGCCGTAGCCGCTGCTCTGCATTGTTTTAACCTCAGTACGCTCTGCAGGACATCTACGAACCCCGCGTGGGCACCCTATTCCCTGCAAGAACACTGAGTACCCTCAGGCCCCCATGGGCCTGCTAAGCCACATCCAGGCCCGTAGCCCTTTGGAACCACTCTGTGTATGCCGAGTGTAGGGCAACAGTCTGCATTCTTTCTTGGGACAGCTTGAATACCTCAACACTCCCATAGGACGTCAAACACCTTTCTAGCAGGTCCAACATACCGTGCAAGTGTGACTCATGGCCCTAGTCTGAGCTGCACTGAGAATAACCCTCGGCTTCGCATTCGATCTGGGACCCCCTGCCTGAAGTCACCCTGCCTCCAGGAGAATGTCAGCTTGCGTTCCGACTGCAACTAAAGCCCAGTTCCTCGTGTAACACTGCAGGCTTTTGAAGAGCCACGGGCCCGGAGGCTTAGCTGGGGCGTTCCTTGGTTGAGGCAGTTTGCTGTTTGCAGAACACCCTGCTTCGACGAGTTGATTCAAGGAAGGAACCACTGGGTAACCTGTGTCTCTTTGGACTTGTTAGAAAGCACAGGGATGCATGCTGCGTGTGCCCTTGGAAATGGGGGTCTGAAGGAACTAGCCTTCCTTTCCCATTTGGAAAGCTCCATTCATGCTGCCTTGAAACTACTTGAAATTGACTGCTGTTGACAGGCCACTAGCCACTGTAGGCATGGCTCTGGGAAGAAAATGAGTTTTCTCCAGGTTAGCCGGGTGCTTCGATGGCCGGGGTGGAGCTCATCCTGCCACGCTCTAGAGCTAAAGGGAAAGTCAACGTGAGTACTGGCCTCGAGGTAAGTCCCTGAGTAGCCGCGCAGAAAGGGAGGCATGCAGCTCTTTCCATGAGGTCTTAGTCGCTGTTCTGCTTTATTATTATTATTTTTTTTATTTTTTATTGTTTTTTTAAGACTTATTGATTGATTGATTGATTGCTGTGTTGGGTCTTCGTTTCTGTGCTAGGGCTCTCTCCAATTGCGGTAAGTAGGGGCCACTCTTCATCGCGCTGCATAGGCCTCTCATTATCGCGGCCTCTCTTGTTGCGGACCACAGGCTCCAGCGGCGCAGGCTCAGTAGTTGTGGCTCACAGGCCCAGTTGCTCCACGGCCTGTGGGATCCTCCCAGACCAGGGCTCGAACCCGTGTACCCTGCGTTGGCAGACAGATTCTCAACCACTGCGCCACCAGGGAAGCCCCTGTTCTGCTTTATTTTAAAGGAAGTACCCTTTTCAGGACTCCTAGGCCCCTTGGGTGTGCATCATTTTCCCTCCAAGATCAGTGAGTACCTCCAGACCCCTGTGGGCCTGCTGAGCAACATCGAGGCCCAAAGGTCGGGCCTTCGGAGGCCCTCTGTGTATGCCGAGTGATGGGCAACACACTGCTCGTTCCTTAAGGAGAGCTACATTTCCAGAGCACTGGAACAGCCTCAGGGCCACATTTCTAACCAGTGCCACGTGCCATGGAACTGTTCGTCATGGCCCCCGTCTGAGCTGCCATGAGAAAACACTCTGCTTAGGATTCTTCGAGAACCTCGTACCTGAAGTCTCTCTGCTCGAGGAGAAAGTCAGCATCCTACCATGCTGTGTCGCTAACGGGACACTCAGCGTGAGCAGTTGTCTCGAGGTAAGGCCCTGAATTGCCATGCAGAAGCGGAGGAGTGCAGCATTTTCCATGAGGCCGTAGCCACTGCTCTGCATTGTTTTAACCTCAGTACGCTCTGCAGGACATCTACGAACCCCGCGTGGGCACCCTATTCCCTGCAAGAACACTGAGTACCCTCAGGCCCCCATGGGCCTGCTAAGCCACATCCAGGCCCGTAGCCCTTTGGAACCACTCTGTGTATGCCGAGTGTAGGGCAACAGTCTGCATTCTTTCTTGGGACAGCTTGAATACCTCAACACTCCCACAGGTCGTCAAACACCTTTCTAGCAGGTCCAACATACCGTGCAAGTGTGACTCATGGCCCTAGTCTGAGCTGCACTGAGAATAACCCTCGGCTTCGCATTCGATCTGGGACCCCCTGCCTGAAGTCACCCTGCCTCCAGGAGAATGTCAGCTTGCGTTCCGACTGCAACTAAAGCCCAGTTCCTCGTGTAACACTGCAGGCTTTTGAAGAGCCACGGGTCCGGAGGCTTAGCTGGGGCGTTCCTTGGTTGAGGCAGTTTGCTGTTTGCAGAACACCCTGCTTCGACGAGTTGATTCAAGGAAGGAACCACTGGGTAACCTGTGTCTCTTTGGACTTGTTAGAAAGCACAGGGATGCATGCTGCGTGTGCCCGGGGAAATGGGGGCCTGATGGAACTAGCCTTGCTTTCCCATTTGGAAAGCTCCATTCATGCTGCCTTGAAGCTACTTGAAATTGACTGCTGTTGACAGGCCACTAGCCACTGTAGGCATGGCTCTGGGAAGAAAATGAGTTTTCTCCAGGTTAGCCGGGTGCTTCGATGGCCGGGGTGGAGCTCATCCTGCCACGCTCTAGAGCTAAAGGGAAAGTCAACGTGAGTACTGGCCTCGAGGTAAGTCCCTGAGTAGCCGCGCAGAAAGGGAGGCATGCAGCTCTTTCCATGAGGTCTTAGTCGCTGTTCTGCTTTATTATTATTATTTTTTTTATTTTTTATTGTTTTTTTAAGACTTATTGATTGATTGATTGATTGCTATGTTGGGTCTTCGTTTCTGTGCTAGGGCTCTCTCCAATTGCGGTAAGTAGGGGCCACCCTTCATCGCGCTGCATAGGCCTCTCATTATCGCGGCCTCTCTTGTTGCGGAGCACAGGCTCCAGCGGCGCAGGCTAAGTAGTTGTGGCTCACGGGCCCAGTTGCTCCACGGCCTGTGGGATCCTCCCAGACCAGGGCTCGAACCCGTGTACCCTGCGTTGGCAGACAGATTCTCAACCACTGCGCCACCAGGGAAGCCCCTGTTCTGCTTTATTTTAAAGGAAGTACCCTTTTCAGGACTCCTAGGCCCCTTGGGTGTGCATCATTTTCCCTCCAAGATCAGTGAGTACCTCCAGACCCCTGTGGGCCTGCTGAGCAACATCGAGGCCCAAAGGTCGGGCCTTCGGAGGCCCTCTGTGTATGCCGAGTGATGGGCAACACACTGCTCGTTCCTTAAGGAGAGCTACATTTCCAGAGCACTGGAACAGCCTCAGGACCACATTTCTAACCAGTGCGACGTGCCATGGAACTGTTCGTCATGGCCCCCGTCTGAGCTGCCATGAGAAAACACTCTGCTTAGGATTCTTCGAGAACCTCGTACCTGAAGTCTCTCTGCTCGAGGAGAAAGTCAGCATCCTACCATGCTGTGTCGCTAACGGGACACTCAGCGTGAGCAGTTGTCTCGAGGTAAGGCCCTGAATTGCCATGCAGAAGCGGAGGCGTGCAGCATTTTCCAGGAGGCCGTAGCTGCTGCTCTGCATTGTTTTAACCTCAGTACGCTCTGCAGGACATCTACGAACCCCGCGTGGGCACCCTATTCCCTGCAAGAACACTGAGTACCCTCAGGCCCCCATGGGCCTGCTAAGCCACATCCAGGCCCGTAGCCCTTTGGAACCACTCTGTGTATGCCGAGTGTAGGGCAACAGTCTGCATTCTTTCTTGGGACAGCTTGAATATCTCAACACTCCCACAGGTCGTCAAACACCTTTCTAGCAGGTCCAACATACCGTGCAAGTGTGACTCATGGCCCTACTCTGAGCTGCACTGAGAATAACCCTTGGCTTCGCATTCGATCTGGGACCCCCTGCCTGAAGTCACCCTGCCTCCAGGAGAATGTCAGCTTGCGTTCCGACTGCAACTAAAGCCCAGTTCCTCGTGTAACACTGCAGGCTTTTGAAGAGCCACGGGCCCGGAGGCTTAGCTGGGGCGTTCCTTGGTTGAGGCAGTTTGCTGTTTGCAGAACACCCTGCTTCGACGAGTTGATTCAAGGAAGGAACCACTGGGTAACCTGTGTCTCTTTGGACTTGTTAGAAAGCACAGGGATGCATGCTGCGTGTGCCCTTGGAAATGGGGGTCTGATGGAACTAGACTTGCTTTCCCATTTGGAAAGCTCCATTCATGCTGCCTTGAAGCTACTTGAAATTGACTGCTTTTGACAGGCCACTAGCCACTGTAGGCATGGCTCTGGGAAGAAAATGAGTTTTCTCCAGGTTAGCCGGGTGCTTCGATGGCCGGGGTGGAGCTCATCCTGCCACGCTCTAGAGCTAAAGGGAAAGTCAACGTGAGTACTGGCCTCGAGGTAAGTCCCTGAGTAGCCGCACAGAAAGGGAGGCATGCAGCTCTTTCCATGAGGTCTTAGTCACTGTTCTGCTTTATTATTATTATTTTTTTTTATTTTTTATTGTTTTTTTAAGACTTATTGATTGATTGATTGATTGCTATGTTGGGTCTTCGTTTCTGTGCTAGGGCTCTCTCCAATTGCGGTAAGTAGGGGCCACTCTTCATCGCGCTGCATAGGCCTCTCATTATCGCGGCCTCTCTTGTTGCGGAGCACAGGCTCCAGCGGCGCAGGCTCAGTAGTTGTGGCTCACGGGCCCAGTTGCTCCACGGCCTGTGGGATCCTCCCAGACCAGGGCTCGAACCCGTGTACCCTGCGTTGGCAGACAGATTCTCAACCACTGCGCCACCAGGGAAGCCCCTGTTCTGCTTTATTTTAAAGGAAGTACCCTTTTCAGGACTCCTAGGCCCCTTGGGTGTGCATCATTTTCCCTCCAAGATCAGTGAGTACCTCCAGACCCCTGTGGGCCTGCTGAGCAACATCGAGGCCCAAAGGTCGGGCCTTCGGAGGCCCTCTGTGTATGCCGAGTGATGGGCAACACACTGCTCGTTCCTTAAGGAGAGCTACATTTCCAGAGCACTGGAACAGCCTCAGGACCACATTTCTAACCAGTGCGACGTGCCATGGAACTGTTCGTCATGGCCCCCGTCTGAGCTGCCATGAGAAAACACTCTGCTTAGGATTCTTCGAGAACCTCGTACCTGAAGTCTCTCTGCTCGAGGAGAAAGTCAGCATCCTACCATGCTGTGTCGCTAACGGGACACTCAGCGTGAGCAGTTGTCTCGAGGTAAGGCCCTGAATTGCCATGCAGAAGCGGAGGCGTGCAGCATTTTCCATGAGGCCGTAGCCGCTGCTCTGCATTGTTTTAACCTCAGTACGCTCTGCAGGACATCTACGAACCCCGCGTGGGCACCCTATTCCCTGCAAGGACACTGAGTACCCTCAGGCCCCCATGGGCCTGCTAAGCCACATCCAGGCCCGTAGCCCTTTGGAACCACTCTGTGTATGCCGAGTGTAGGGCAACAGTCTGCATTCTTTCTTGGGACAGCTTGAATATCTCAACACACCCACAGGTCGTCAAACACCTTTCTAGCAGGTCCAACATACCGTGCAAGTGTGACTCATGGCCCTAGTCTGAGCTGCACTGAGAATAACCCTCGGCTTCGCATTCGATCTGGGACCCCCTGCCTGAAGTCACCCTGCCTCCAGGAGAATGTCAGCTTGCGTTCCGACTGCAACTAAAGCCCAGTTCCTCGTGTAACACTGCAGGCTTTTGAAGAGCCACGGGCCCGGAGGCTTAGCTGGGGCGTTCCTTGGTTGAGGCAGTTTGCTGTTTGCAGAACACCCTGCTTCGACGAGTTGATTCAAGGAAGGAACCACTGGGTAACCTGTGTCTCTTTGGACTTGTTAGAAAGCACAGGGATGCATGCTGCGTATGCCCGGGGAAATGGGGGCCTGATGGAACTAGCCTTGCTTTCCCATTTGGAATGCTCCATTCATGCTGCCTTGAAGCTACTTGAAATTGACTGCTGTTGACAGGCCACTAGCCACTGTAGGCATGGCTCTGGGAAGAAAATGAGTTTTCTCCAGGTTAGCTGGGTGCTTCGATGGCCGGGGTGGAGCTCATCCTGCCACGCTCTAGAGCTAAAGGGAAAGTCAACGTGAGTACTGGCCTCGAGGTAAGTCCCTGAGTAGCCGCACAGAAAGGGAGGCATGCAGCTCTTTCCATGAGGTCTTAGTCGCTGTTCTGCTTTATTATTATTATTATTTTTTATTTTTTATTGTTTTTTTAAGACTTATTGATTGATTGATTGATTGCTATGTTGGGTCTTCGTTTCTGTGCTAGGGCTCTCTCCAATTGCGGTAAGTAGGGGCCACTCTTCATCGCGCTGCATAGGCCTCTCATTATCGCGGCCTCTCTTGTTGCGGAGCACAGGCTCCAGCGGCGCAGGCTGAGTAGTTGTGGCTCACGGGCCCAGTTGCTCCACGGCCTGTGGGATCCTCCCAGACCAGGGCTCGAACCCGTGTACCCTGCGTTGGCAGACAGATTCTCAACCACTGCGCCACCAGGGAAGCCCCTGTTCTGCTTTATTTTAAAGGAAGTACCCTTTTCAGGACTCCTAGGCCCCTTGGGTGTGCATCATTTTCCCTCCAAGATCAGTGAGTACCTCCAGACCCCTGTGGGCCTGCTGAGCAACATCGAGGCCCAAAGGTCGGGCCTTCGGAGGCCCTCTGTGTATGCCGAGTGATGGGCAACACACTGCTCGTTCCTTAAGGAGAGCTACATTTCCAGAGCACTGGAACAGCCTCAGGACCACATTTCTAACCAGTGCGACGTGCCATGGAACTGTTCGTCATGGCCCCCGTCTGAGCTGCCATGAGAAAACACTCTGCTTAGGATTCTTCGAGAACCTCGTACCTGAAGTCTCTCTGCTCGAGGAGAAAGTCAGCATCCTACCATGCTGTGTCGCTAACGGGACACTCAGCGTGAGCAGTTGTCTCGAGGTAAGGCCCTGAATTGCCATGCAGAAGCGGAGGCGTGCAGCATTTTCCATGAGGCCGTAGCCGCTGCTCTGCATTGTTTTAACCTCAGTACGCTCTGCAGGACATCTACGAACCCCGCGTGGGCACCCTATTCCCTGCAAGAACACTGAGTACCCTCAGGCCCCCATGGGCCTGCTAAGCCACATCCAGGCCCGTAGCCCTTTGGAACCACTCTGTGTATGCCGAGTGTAGGGCAACAGTCTGCATTCTTTCTTGGGACAGCTTGAATATCTCAACACTCCCACAGGTCGTCAAACACCTTTCTAGCAGGTCCAACATACCGTGCAAGTGTGACTCATGGCCCTAGTCTGAGCTGCACTGAGAATAACCCTCGGCTTCGCATTCGATCTGGGACCCCCTGCCTGAAGTCACCCTGCCTCCAGGAGAATGTCAGCTTGCGTTCCGACTGCAACTAAAGCCCAGTTCCTCGTGTAACACTGCAGGCTTTTGAAGAGCCACGGGCCCGGAGGCTTAGCTGGGGCGTTCCTTGGTTGAGGCAGTTTGCTGTTTGCAGAACACCCTGCTTCGACGAGTTGATTCAAGGAAGGAACCACTGGGTAACCTGTGTCTCTTTGGACTTGTTAGAAAGCACAGGGATGCATGCTGCGTGTGCCCTTGGAAATGGGGGTCTGATGGAACTAGGCTTGCTTTCCCATTTGGAAAGCTCCATTCATGCTGCCTTGAAGCTACTTGAAATTGACTGCTTTTGACAGGCCACTAGCCACTGTAGGCATGGCTCTGGGAAGAAAATGAGTTTTCTCCAGGTTAGCCGGGTGCTTCGATGGCCGGGGTGGAGCTCATCCTGCCACGCTCTAGAGCTAAAGGGAAAGTCAACGTGAGTACTGGCCTCGAGGTAAGTCCCTGAGTAGCCGCACAGAAAGGGAGGCATGCAGCTCTTTCCATGAGGTCTTAGTCGCTGTTCTGCTTTATTATTATTATTATTTTTTATTTTTTATTGTTTTTTTAAGACTTATTGATTGATTGATTGATTGCTATGTTGGGTCTTCGTTTCTGTGCTAGGGCTCTCTCCAATTGCGGTAAGTAGGGGCCACTCTTCATCGCGCTGCATAGGCCTCTCATTATCGCGGCCTCTCTTGTTGCGGACCACAGGCTCCAGCGGCGCAGGCTGAGTAGTTGTGGCTCACGGGCCCAGTTGCTCCACGGCCTGTGGGATCCTCCCAGACCAGGGCTCGAACCCGTGTACCCTGCGTTGGCAGACAGATTCTCAACCACTGCGCCACCAGGGAAGCCCCTGTTCTGCTTTATTTTAAAGGAAGTACCCTTTTCAGGACTCCTAGGCCCCTTGGGTGTGCATCATTTTCCCTCCAAGATCAGTGAGTACCTCCAGACCCCTGTGGGCCTGCTGAGCAACATCGAGGCCCAAAGGTCGGGCCTTCGGAGGCCCTCTGTGTATGCCGAGTGATGGGCAACACACTGCTCGTTCCTTAAGGAGAGCTACATTTCCAGAGCACTGGAACAGCCTCAGGACCACATTTCTAACCAGTGCGACGTGCCATGGAACTGTTCGTCATGGCCCCCGTCTGAGCTGCCATGAGAAAACACTCTGCTTAGGATTCTTCGAGAACCTCGTACCTGAAGTCTCTCTGCTCGAGGAGAAAGTCAGCATCCTACCATGCTGTGTCGCTAACGGGACACTCAGCGTGAGCAGTTGTCTCGAGGTAAGGCCCTGAATTGCCATGCAGAAGCGGAGGCGTGCAGCATTTTCCATGAGGCCGTAGCCGCTGCTCTGCATTGTTTTAACCTCAGTACGCTCTGCAGGACATCTACGAACCCCGCGTGGGCACCCTATTCCCTGCAAGAACACTGAGTACCCTCAGGCCCCCATGGGCCTGCTAAGCCACATCCAGGCCCGTAGCCCTTTGGAACCACTCTGTGTATGCCGAGTGTAGGGCAACAGTCTGCATTCTTTCTTGGGACAGCTTGAATATCTCAACACACCCACAGGTCGTCAAACACCTTTCTAGCAGGTCCAACATACCGTGCAAGTGTGACTCATGGCCGTAGTCTGAGCTGCACTGAGAATAACCCTCGGCTTCGCATTCGATCTGGGACCCCCTGCCTGAAGTCACCCTGCCTCCAGGAGAATGTCAGCTTGCGTTCCGACTGCAACTAAAGCCCAGTTCCTCGTGTAACACTGCAGGCTTTTGAAGAGCCACGGGCCCGGAGGCTTAGCTGGGGCGTTCCTTGGTTGAGGCAGTTTGCTGTTTGCAGAACACCCTGCTTCGACGAGTTGATTCAAGGAAGGAACCACTGGGTAACCTGTGTCTCTTTGGACTTGTTAGAAAGCACAGGGATGCATGCTGCGTGTGCCCGTGGAAATGGGGGCCTGATGGAACTAGCCTTGCTTTCCCATTTGGAAAGCTCCATTCATGCTGCCTTGAAGCTACTTGAAATTGACTGCTGTTGACAGGCCACTAGCCACTGTAGGCATGGCTCTGGGAAGAAAATGAGTTTTCTCCAGGTTAGCCGGGTGCTTCGATGGCCGGGGTGGAGCTCATCCTGCCACGCTCTAGAGCTAAAGGGAAAGTCAACGTGAGTACTGGCCTCGAGGTAAGTCCCTGAGTAGCCGCGCAGAAAGGGAGGCATGCAGCTCTTTCCATGAGGTCTTAGTCGCTGTTCTGCTTTATTTTTATTATTTTTTTTATTTTTTATTGTTTTTTTAAGACTTATTGATTGATTGATTGATTGCTATGTTGGGTCTTCGTTTCTGTGCTAGGGCTCTCTCCAATTGCGGTAAGTAGGGGCCACTCTTCATCGCGCTGCATAGGCCTCTCATTATCGCGGCCTCTCTTGTTGCGGAGCACAGGCTCCAGCGGCGCAGGCTGAGTAGTTGTGGCTCACGGGCCCAGTTGCTCCACGGCCTGTGGGATCCTTCCAGACCAGGGCTCGAACCCGTGTACCCTGCGTTGGCAGACAGATTCTCAACCACTGCGCCACCAGGGAAGCCCCTGTTCTGCTTTATTTTAAAGGAAGTACCCTTTTCAGGACTCCTAGGCCCCTTGGGTGTGCATCATTTTCCCTCCAAGATCAGTGAGTACCTCCAGACCCCTGTGGGCCTGCTGAGCAACATCGAGGCCCAAAGGTCGGGCCTTCGGAGGCCCTCTGTGTATGCCGAGTGATGGGCAACACACTGCTCGTTCCTTAAGGAGAGCTACATTTCCAGAGCACTGGAACAGCCTCAGGACCACATTTCTAACCAGTGCGACGTGCCATGGAACTGTTCGTCATGGCCCCCGTCTGAGCTGCCATGAGAAAACACTCTGCTTAGGATTCTTCGAGAACCTCGTACCTGAAGTCTCTCTGCTCGAGGAGAAAGTCAGCATCCTACCATGCTGTGTCGCTAACGGGACACTCAGCGTGAGCAGTTGTCTCGAGGTAAGGCCCTGAATTGCCATGCAGAAGCGGAGGCGTGCAGCATTTTCCATGAGGCCGTAGCCGCTGCTCTGCATTGTTTTAACCTCAGTACGCTCTGCAGGACATCTACGAACCCCGCGTGGGCACCCTATTCCCTGCAAGAACACTGAGTACCCTCAGGCCCCCATGGGCCTGCTAAGCCACATCCAGGCCCGTAGCCCTTTGGAACCACTCTGTGTATGCCGAGTGTAGGGCAACAGTCTGCATTCTTTCTTGGGACAGCTTGAATATCTCAACACACCCACAGGTCGTCAAACACCTTTCTAGCAGGTCCAACATACCGTGCAAGTGTGACTCATGGCCCTAGTCTGAGCTGCACTGAGAATAACCCTCGGCTTCGCATTCGATCTGGGACCCCCTGCCTGAAGTCACCCTGCCTCCAGGAGAATGTCAGCTTGCGTTCCGACTGCAACTAAAGCCCAGTTCCTCGTGTAACACTGCAGGCTTTTGAAGAGCCACGGGCCCGGAGGCTTAGCTGGGGCGTTCCTTGGTTGAGGCAGTTTGCTGTTTGCAGAACACCCTGCTTCGACGAGTTGATTCAAGGAAGGAACCACTGGGTAACCTGTGTCTCTTTGGACTTGTTAGAAAGCACAGGGATGCATGCTGCGTGTGCCCGTGGAAATGGGGGCCTGATGGAACTAGCCTTGCTTTCCCATTTGGAAAGCTCCATTCATGCTGCCTTGAAGCTACTTGAAATTGACTGCTGTTGACAGGCCACTAGCCACTGTAGGCATGGCTCTGGGAAGAAAATGAGTTTTCTCCAGGTTAGCCGGGTGCTTCGATGGCCGGGGTGGAGCTCATCCTGCCACGCTCTAGAGCTAAAGAGAAAGTCAACGTGAGTACTGGCCTCGAGGTAAGTCCCTGAGTAGCCGCGCAGAAAGGGAGGCATGCAGCTCTTTCCATGAGGTCTTAGTCGCTGTTCTGCTTTATTTTTATTATTTTTTTTTATTTTTTATTGTTTTTTTAAGACTTATTGATTGATTGATTGATTGCTATGTTGGGTCTTCGTTTCTGTGCTAGGGCTCTCTCCAATTGCGGTAAGTAGGGGCCACTCTTCATCGCGCTGCATAGGCCTCTCATTATCGCGGCCTCTCTTGTTGCGGAGCACAGGCTCCAGCGGCGCAGGCTGAGTAGTTGTGGCTCACGGGCCCAGTTGCTCCACGGCCTGTGGGATCCTCCCAGACCAGGGCTCGAACCCGCGTACCCTGCGTTGGCAGACAGATTCTCAACCACTGCGCCACCAGGGAAGCCCCTGTTCTGCTTTATTTTAAAGGAAGTACCCTTTTCAGGACTCCTAGGCCCCTTGGGTGTGCATCATTTTCCCTCCAAGATCAGTGAGTACCTCCAGACCCCTGTGGGCCTGCTGAGCAACATCGAGGCCCAAAGGTCGGGCCTTCGGAGGCCCTCTGTGTATGCCGAGTGATGGGCAACACACTGCTCGTTCCTTAAGGAGAGCTACATTTCCAGAGCACTGGAACAGCCTCAGGACCACATTTCTAACCAGTGCGACGTGCCATGGAACTGTTCGTCATGGCCCCCGTCTGAGCTGCCATGAGAAAACACTCTGCTTAGGATTCTTCGAGAACCTCGTACCTGAAGTCTCTCTGCTCGAGGAGAAAGTCAGCATCCTACCATGCTGTGTCGCTAACGGGACACTCAGCGTGAGCAGTTGTCTCGAGGTAAGGCCCTGAATTGCCATGCAGAAGCGGAGGCGTGCAGCATTTTCCATGAGGCCGTAGCCGCTGCTCTGCATTGTTTTAACCTCAGTACGCTCTGCAGGACATCTAGGAACCCCGCGTGGGCACCCTATTCCCTGCAAGAACACTGAGTACCCTCAGGCCCCCATGGGCCTGCTAAGCCACATCCAGGCCCGTAGCCCTTTGGAACCACTCTGTGTATGCCGAGTGTAGGGCAACAGTCTGCATTCTTTCTTGGGACAGCTTGAATATCTCAACACACCCACAGGTCGTCAAACACCTTTCTAGCAGGTCCAACATACCGTGCAAGTGTGACTCATGGCCCTAGTCTGAGCTGCACTGAGAATAACCCTCGGCTTCGCATTCGATCTGGGACCCCCTGCCTGAAGTCACCCTGCCTCCAGGAGAATGTCAGCTTGCGTTCCGACTGCAACTAAAGCCCAGTTCCTCGTGTAACACTGCAGGCTTTTGAAGAGCCACGGGCCCGGAGGCTTAGCTGGGGCGTTCCTTGGTTGAGGCAGTTTGCTGTTTGCAGAACACCCTGCTTCGACGAGTTGATTCAAGGAAGGAACCACTGGGTAACCTGTGTCTCTTTGGAATTGTTAGAAAGCACAGGGATGCATGCTGCGTGTGCCCGGGGAAATGGGGGCCTGATGGAACTAGCCTTGCTTTCCCATTTGGAAAGCTCCATTCATGCTGCCTTGAAGCTACTTGAAATTGACTGCTGTTGACAGGCCACTAGCCACTGTAGGCATGGCTCTGGGAAGAAAATGAGTTTTCTCCAGGTTAGCCGGGTGCTTCGATGGCCGGGGTGGAGCTCATCCTGCCACGCTCTAGAGCTAAAGGGAAAGTCAACGTGAGTACTGGCCTCGAGGTAAGTCCCTGAGTAGCCGCGCAGAAAGGGAGGCATGCAGCTCTTTCCATGAGGTCTTAGTCGCTGTTCTGCTTTATTATTATTATTTTTTTTATTTTTTATTGTTTTTTTAAGACTTATTGATTGATTGATTGATTGCTATGTTGGGTCTTCGTTTCTGTGCTAGGGCTCTCTCCAATTGCGGTAAGTAGGGGCCACTCTTCATCGCGCTGCATAGGCCTCTCATTATCGCGGCCTCTCTTGTTGTGGAGCACAGGCTCCAGCGGCGCAGGCTGAGTAGTTGTGGCTCACGGGCCCAGTTGCTCCTCGGCCTGTGGGATCCTCCCAGACCAGGGCTCGAACCCGCGTACCCTGCGTTGGCAGACAGATTCTCAACCACTGCGCCACCAGGGAAGCCCCTGTTCTGCTTTATTTTAAAGGAAGTACCCTTTTCAGGACTCCTAGGCCCCTTGGGTGTGCATCATTTTCCCTCCAAGATCAGTGAGTACCTCCAGACCCCTGTGGGCCTGCTGAGCAACATCGAGGCCCAAAGGTCGGGCCTTCGGAGGCCCTCTGTGTATGCCGAGTGATGGGCAACACACTGCTCGTTCCTTAAGGAGAGCTACATTTCCAGAGCACTGGAACAGCCTCAGGACCACATTTCTAACCAGTGCGACGTGCCATGGAACTGTTCGTCATGGCCCCCGTCTGAGCTGCCATGAGAAAACACTCTGCTTAGGATTCTTCGAGAACCTCGTACCTGAAGTCTCTCTGCTCGAGGAGAAAGTCAGCATCCTACCATGCTGTGTCGCTAACGGGACACTCAGCGTGAGCAGTTGTCTCGAGGTAAGGCCCTGAATTGCCATGCAGAAGCGGAGGCGTGCAGCATTTTCCAGGAGGCCGTAGCCGCTGCTCTGCATTGTTTTAACCTCAGTACGCTCTGCAGGACATCTACGAACCCCGCGTGGGCACCCTATTCCCTGCAAGAACACTGAGTACCCTCAGGCCCCCATGGGCCTGCTAAGCCACATCCAGGCCCGTAGCCCTTTGGAACCACTCTGTGTATGCCGAGTGTAGGGCAACAGTCTGCATTCTTTCTTGGGACAGCTTGAATACCTCAACACTCCCATAGGACGTCAAACACCTTTCTAGCAGGTCCAACATACCGTGCAAGTGTGACTCATGGCCCTAGTCTGAGCTGCACTGAGAATAACCCTCGGCTTCGCATTCGATCTGGGACCCCCTGCCTGAAGTCACCCTGCCTCCAGGAGAATGTCAGCTTGCGTTCCGACTGCAACTAAAGCCCAGTTCCTCGTGTAACACTGCAGGCTTTTGAAGAGCCACGGGCCCAGAGGCTTAGCTGGGGCGTTCCTTGGTTGAGGCAGTTTGCTGTTTGCAGAACACCCTGCTTCGACGAGTTGATTCAAGGAAGGAACCACTGGGTAACCTGTGTCTCTTTGGACTTGTTAGAAAGCACAGGGATGCATGCTGCGTGTGCCCTTGGAAATGGGGGTCTGAAGGAACTAGCCTTGCTTTCCCATTTGGAAAGCTCCATTCATGCTGCCTTGAAGCTACTTGAAATTGACTGCTTTTGACAGGCCACTAGCCACTGTAGGCATGGCTCTGGGAAGAAAATGAGTTTTCTCCAGGTTAGCCGGGTGCTTCGATGGCCGGGGTGGAGCTCATCCTGCCACGCTCTAGAGCTAAAGGGAAAGTCAACGTGAGTACTGGCCTCGAGGTAAGTCCCTGAGTAGCCGCGCAGAAAGGGAGGCATGCAGCTCTTTCCATGAGGTCTTAGTCGCTGTTCTGCTTTATTATTATTATTTTTTTTTATTTTTTATTGTTTTTTTAAGACTTATTGATTGATTGATTGATTGCTATGTTGGGTCTTCGTTTCTGTGCTAGGGCTCTCTCCAATTGCGGTAAGTAGGGGCCACTCTTCATCGCGCTGCATAGGCCTCTCATTATCGCGGCCTCTCTTGTTGTGGAGCACAGGCTCCAGCGGCGCAGGCTGAGTAGTTGTGGCTCACGGGCCCAGTTGCTCCACGGCCTGTGGGATCCTCCCAGACCAGGGCTCGAACCCGCGTACCCTGCGTTGGCAGACAGATTCTCAACCACTGCGCCACCAGGGAAGCCCCTGTTCTGCTTTATTTTAAAGGAAGTACCCTTTTCAGGACTCCTAGGCCCCTTGGGTGTGCATCATTTTCCCTCCAAGATCAGTGAGTACCTCCAGACCCCTGTGGGCCTGCTGAGCAACATCGAGGCCCAAAGGTCGGGCCTTCGGAGGCCCTCTGTGTATGCCGAGTGATGGGCAACACACTGCTCGTTCCTTAAGGAGAGCTACATTTCCAGAGCACTGGAACAGCCTCAGGACCACATTTCTAACCAGTGCGACGTGCCATGGAACTGTTCGTCATGGCCCCCGTCTGAGCTGCCATGAGAAAACACTCTGCTTAGGATTCTTCGAGAACCTCGTACCTGAAGTCTCTCTGCTCGAGGAGAAAGTCAGCATCCTACCATGCTGTGTCGCTAACGGGACACTCAGCGTGAGCAGTTGTCTCGAGGTAAGGCCCTGAATTGCCATGCAGAAGCGGAGGCGTGCAGCATTTTCCAGGAGGCCGTAGCCGCTGCTCTGCATTGTTTTAACCTCAGTACGCTCTGCAGGACATCTACGAACCCCGCGTGGGCACCCTATTCCCTGCAAGAACACTGAGTACCCTCAGGCCCCCATGGGCCTGCTAAGCCACATCCAGGCCCGTAGCCCTTTGGAACCACTCTGTGTATGCCGAGTGTAGGGCAACAGTCTGCATTCTTTCTTGGGACAGCTTGAATACCTCAACACTCCCATAGGACGTCAAACACCTTTCTAGCAGGTCCAACATACCGTGCAAGTGTGACTCATGGCCCTAGTCTGAGCTGCACTGAGAATAACCCTCGGCTTCGCATTCGATCTGGGACCCCCTGCCTGAAGTCACCCTGCCTCCAGGAGAATGTCAGCTTGCGTTCCGACTGCAACTAAAGCCCAGTTCCTCGTGTAACACTGCAGGCTTTTGAAGAGCCACGGGCCCGGAGGCTTAGCTGGGGCGTTCCTTGGTTGAGGCAGTTTGCTGTTTGCAGAACACCCTGCTTCGACGAGTTGATTCAAGGAAGGAACCACTGGGTAACCTGTGTCTCTTTGGACTTGTTAGAAAGCACAGGGATGCATGCTGCGTGTGCCCTTGGAAATGGGGGTCTGAAGGAACTAGCCTTGCTTTCCCATTTGGAAAGCTCCATTCATGCTGCCTTGAAGCTACTTGAAATTGACTGCTTTTGACAGGCCACTAGCCACTGTAGGCATGGCTCTGGGAAGAAAATGAGTTTTCTCCAGGTTAGCCGGGTGCTTCGATGGCCGGGGTGGAGCTCATCCTGCCACGCTCTAGAGCTAAAGGGAAAGTCAACGTGAGTACTGGCCTCGAGGTAAGTCCCTGAGTAGCCGCGCAGAAAGGGAGGCATGCAGCTCTTTCCATGAGGTCTTAGTCGCTGTTCTGCTT
The DNA here is from genome assembly GCF_028023285.1 of Balaenoptera ricei. Taxonomy (NCBI): domain Eukaryota; kingdom Metazoa; phylum Chordata; class Mammalia; order Artiodactyla; family Balaenopteridae; genus Balaenoptera; species Balaenoptera ricei. The sequence goes on from NC_082659.1 coordinate 37,528,411, forward strand.
TATTATTATTATTTTTTTTTATTTTTTATTGTTTTTTTAAGACTTATTGATTGATTGATTGATTGCTATGTTGGGTCTTCGTTTCTGTGCTAGGGCTCTCTCCAATTGCGGTAAGTAGGGGCCACTCTTCATCGCGCTGCATAGGCCTCTCATTATCGCGGCCTCTCTTGTTGTGGAGCACAGGCTCCAGCGGCGCAGGCTGAGTAGTTGTGGCTCACGGGCCCAGTTGCTCCACGGCCTGTGGGATCCTCCCAGACCAGGGCTCGAACCCGCGTACCCTGCGTTGGCAGACAGATTCTCAACCACTGCGCCACCAGGGAAGCCCCTGTTCTGCTTTATTTTAAAGGAAGTACCCTTTTCAGGACTCCTAGGCCCCTTGGGTGTGCATCATTTTCCCTCCAAGATCAGTGAGTACCTCCAGACCCCTGTGGGCCTGCTGAGCAACATCGAGGCCCAAAGGTCGGGCCTTCGGAGGCCCTCTGTGTATGCCGAGTGATGGGCAACACACTGCTCGTTCCTTAAGGAGAGCTACATTTCCAGAGCACTGGAACAGCCTCAGGACCACATTTCTAACCAGTGCGACGTGCCATGGAACTGTTCGTCATGGCCCCCGTCTGAGCTGCCATGAGAAAACACTCTGCTTAGGATTCTTCGAGAACCTCGTACCTGAAGTCTCTCTGCTCGAGGAGAAAGTCAGCATCCTACCATGCTGTGTCGCTAACGGGACACTCAGCGTGAGCAGTTGTCTCGAGGTAAGGCCCTGAATTGCCATGCAGAAGCGGAGGCGTGCAGCATTTTCCATGAGGCCGTAGCCGCTGCTCTGCATTGTTTTAACCTCAGTACGCTCTGCAGGACATCTACGAACCCCGCGTGGGCACCCTATTCCCTGCAAGAACACTGAGTACCCTCAGGCCCCCATGGGCCTGCTAAGCCACATCCAGGCCCGTAGCCCTTTGGAACCACTCTGTGTATGCCGAGTGTAGGGCAACAGTCTGCATTCTTTCTTGGGACAGCTTGAATACCTCAACACTCCCACAGGTCGTCAAACACCTTTCTAGCAGGTCCAACATACCATGCACGTGTGACTCATGGCCCTAGTCTGAGCTGCACTGAGAATAACCCTCGGCTTTGCATTCGATCTGGGACCCCTTGCCTGAAGTCACCCTGCCTCCAGGAGAATGTCAGCTTGCGTTCCGACTGCAACTAAAGCCCAGTTCCTCGTGTAACACTGCAGGCTTTTGAAGAGCCACGGGCCCGGAGGCTTAGCTGGGGCGTTTCTTGGTTGAGGCAGTTTGCTGTTTGCAGAACACCCTGCTTCGACGAGTTGATTCAAGGAAGGAACCAATGGGTAACCTGTGTCTCTTTGGACTTGTTAGAAAGCACAGGGATGCATGCTGCGTGTGCCCGGGGAAATGGGGGCCTGATGGAACTAGCCTTGCTTTCCCATTTGGAAAGCTCCATTCATGCTGCCTTGAAGCTACTTGAAATTGACTGCTGTTGACAGGCCACTAGCCACTGTAGGCATGGCTCTGGGAAGAAAATGAGTTTTCTCCAGGTTAGCCGGGTGCTTCGATGGCCGGGGTGGAGCTCATCCTGCCACGCTCTAGAGCTAAAGGGAAAGTCAACGTGAGTACTGGCCTCGAGGTAAGTCCCTGAGTAGCCGCACAGAAAGGGAGGCATGCAGCTCTTTCCATGAGGTCTTAGTCGCTGTTCTGCTTTATTATTATTATTTTTTTTTATTTTTTATTGTTTTTTTAAGACTTATTGATTGATTGATTGATTGCTATGTTGGGTCTTCGTTTCTGTGCTAGGGCTCTCTCCAATTGCGGTAAGTAGGGGCCACTCTTCATCGCGCTGCATAGGCCTCTCATTATCGCGGCCTCTCTTGTTGCGGACCACAGGCTCCAGCGGCGCAGGCTGAGTAGTTGTGGCTCACAGGCCCAGTTGCTCCACGGCCTGTGGGATCCTCCCAGACCAGGGCTCGAACCCGTGTACCCTGCGTTGGCAGACAGATTCTCAACCACTGCGCCACCAGGGAAGCCCCTGTTCTGCTTTATTTTAAAGGAAGTACCCTTTTCAGGACTCCTAGGCCCCTTGGGTGTGCATCATTTTCCCTCCAAGATCAGTGAGTACCTCCAGACCCCTGTGGGCCTGCTGAGCAACATCGAGGCCCAAAGGTCGGGCCTTCGGAGGCCCTCTGTGTATGCCGAGTGATGGGCAACACACTGCTCGTTCCTTAAGGAGAGCTACATTTCCAGAGCACTGGAACAGCCTCAGGACCACATTTCTAACCAGTGCGACGTGCCATGGAACTGTTCGTCATGGCCCCCGTCTGAGCTGCCATGAGAAAACACTCTGCTTAGGATTCTTCGAGAACCTCGTACCTGAAGTCTCTCTGCTCGAGGAGAAAGTCAGCATCCTACCATGCTGTGTCGCTAACGGGACACTCAGCGTGAGCAGTTGTCTCGAGGTAAGGCCCTGAATTGCCATGCAGAAGCGGAGGGGTGCAGCATTTTCCATGAGGCTGTAGCCGCTGCTCTGCATTGTTTTAACCTCAGTACGCTCTGCAGGACATCTACGAACCCCGCGTGGGCACCCTATTCCCTGCAAGAACACTGAGTACCCTCAGGCCCCCATGGGCCTGCTAAGCCACATCCAGGCCCGTAGCCCTTTGGAACCACTCTGTGTATGCCGAGTGTAGGGCAACAGTCTGCATTCTTTCTTGGGACAGCTTGAATACCTCAACACTCCCATAGGACGTCAAACACCTTTCTAGCAGGTCCAACATACCATGCAAGTGTGACTCATGGCCCTAGTCTGAGCTGCACTGAGAATAACCCTCGGCTTCGCATTCGATCTGGGACCCCCTGCCTGAAGTCACCCTGCCTCCAGGAGAATGTCAGCTTGCGTTCCGACTGCAACTAAAGCCCAGTTCCTCGTGTAACACTGCAGGCTTTTGAAGAGCCACGGGCCCGGAGGCTTAGCTGGGGCGTTCCTTGGTTGAGGCAGTTTGCTGTTTGCAGAACACCCTGCTTCGACGAGTTGATTCAAGGAAGGAACCACTGGGTAACCTGTGTCTCTTTGGACTTGTTAGCACAGGGATGCATGCTGCGTGTGCCCTTGGAAATGGGGGTCTGATGGAACTAGACTTGCTTTCCCATTTGGAAAGCTCCATTCATGCTGCCTTGAAGCTACTTGAAATTGACTGCTGTTGACAGGCCACTAGCCACTGTAGGCATGGCTCTGGGAAGAAAATGAGTTTTCTCCAGGTTAGCCGGGTGCTTCGATGGCCGGGGTGGAGCTCATCCTGCCACGCTCTAGAGCTAAAGGGAAAGTCAACGTGAGTACTGGCCTCGAGGTAAGTCCCTGAGTAGCCGCGCAGAAAGGGAGGCATGCAGCTCTTTCCATGAGGTCTTAGTCGCTGTTCTGCTTTATTATTATTATTATTTTATTTTTTATTGTTTTTTTAAGACTTATTGATTGATTGATGGATTGCTATGTTGGGTCTTCGTTTCTGTGCTAGGGCTCTCTCCAATTGCGGTAAGTAGGGGCCACTCTTCATCGCGCTGCATAGGCCACTCATTATCGCGGCCTCTCTTGTTGCGGACCACAGGCTCCAGTGGCGCAGGCTGAGTAGTTGTGGCTCACGGGCCCAGTTGCTCCACGGCCTGTGGGATCCTCCCAGACCAGGGCTCGAACCCGTGTACCCTGCGTTGGCAGACAGATTCTCAACCACTGCGCCACCAGGGAAGCCCCTGTTCTGCTTTATTTTAAAGGAAGTACCCTTTTCAGGACTCCTAGGCCCCTTGGGTGTGCATCATTTTCCCTCCAAGATCAGTGAGTACCTCCAGACCCCTGTGGGCCTGCTGAGCAACATCGAGGCCCAAAGGTCGGGCCTTCGGAGGCCCTCTGTGTATGCCGAGTGATGGGCAACACACTGCTCGTTCCTTAAGGAGAGCTACATTTCCAGAGCACTGGAACAGCCTCAGGACCACATTTCTAACCAGTGCGACGTGCCATGGAATTGTTCGTCATGGCCCCCGTCTGAGCTGCCATGAGAAAACACTCTGCTTAGGATTCTTCGAGAACCTCGTACCTGAAGTCTCTCTGCTCGAGGAGAACGTCAGCATCCTACCATGCTGTGTCGCTAACGGGACACTCAGCGTGAGCAGTTGTCTCGAGGTAAGGCCCTGAATTGCCATGCAGAAGCGGAGGCGTGCAGCATTTTCCATGAGGCCGTAGCCGCTGCTCTGCATTGTTTTAACCTCAGTACGCTCTGCAGGACATCTAGGAACCCCGCGTGGGCACCCTATTCCCTGCAAGAACACTGAGTACCCTCAGGCCCCCATGGGCCTGCTAAGCCACATCCAGGCCCGTAGCCCTTTGGAACCACTCTGTGTATGCCGAGTGTAGGGCAACAGTCTGCATTCTTTCTTGGGACAGCTTGAATACCTCAACACTCCCATAGGTCGTCAAACACCTTTCTAGCAGGTCCAACATACCGTGCAAGTGTGACTCATGGCCCTAGTCTGAGCTGCACTGAGAATAACCCTCGGCTTCGCATTCGATCTGGGACCCCCTGCCTGAAGTCACCCTGCCTCCAGGAGAATGTCAGCTTGCGTTCCGACTGCAACTAAAGCCCAGTTCCTCGTGTAACACTGCAGGCTTTTGAAGAGCCACGGGCCCGGAGGCTTAGCTGGGGCGTTCCTTGGTTGAGGCAGTTTGCTGTTTGCAGAACACCCTGCTTCGACGAGTTGATTCAAGGAAGGAACCACTGGGTAACCTGTGTCTCTTTGGACTTGTTAGAAAGCACAGGGATGCATGCTGCGTGTGCCCTTGGAAATGGGGGTCTGATGGAACTAGACTTGCTTTCCCATTTGGAAAGCTCCATTCATGCTGCCTTGAAGCTACTTGAAATTGACTGCTGTTGACAGGCCACTAGCCACTGTAGGCATGGCTCTGGGAAGAAAATGAGTTTTCTCCAGGTTAGCCGGGTGCTTCGATGGCCGGGGTGGAGCTCATCCTGCCACGCTCTAGAGCTAAAGGGAAAGTCAACGTGAGTACTGGCCTCGAGGTAAGTCCCTGAGTAGCCGCGCAGAAAGGGAGGCATGCAGCTCTTTCCATGAGGTCTTAGTCGCTGTTCTGCTTTATTGTTATTATTTTTTTTTATTTTTTATTGTTTTTTTAAGACTTATTGATTGATTGATTGATTGCTATGTTGGGTCTTCGTTTCTGTGCTAGGGCTCTCTCCAATTGCGGTAAGTAGGGGCCACTCTTCATCGCGCTGCATAGGCCTCTCATTATCGCGGCCTCTCTTGTTGTGGAGCACAGGCTCCAGCGGCGCAGGCTGAGTAGTTGTGGCTCACGGGCCCAGTTGCTCCACGGCCTGTGGGATCCTCCCAGACCAGGGCTCGAACCCGTGTACCCTGCGTTGGCAGACAGATTCTCAACCACTGCGCCACCAGGGAAGCCCCTGTTCTGCTTTATTTTAAAGGAAGTACCCTTTTCAGGACTCCTAGGCCCCTTGGGTGTGCATCATTTTCCCTCCAAGATCAGTGAGTACCTCCAGACCCCTGTGGGCCTGCTGAGCAACATCGAGGCCCAAAGGTCGGGCCTTCGGAGGCCCTCTGTGTATGCCGAGTGATGGGCAACACACTGCTCGTTCCTTAAGGAGAGCTACATTTCCAGAGCACTGGAACAGCCTCAGGACCACATTTCTAACCAGTGCGACGTGCCATGGAATTGTTAGTCATGGCCCCCGTCTGAGCTGCCATGAGAAAACACTCTGCTTAGGATTCTTCGAGAACCTCGTACCTGAAGTCTCTCTGCTCGAGGAGAACGTCAGCATCCTACCATGCTGTGTCGCTATCGGGACACTCAGCGTGAGCAGTTGTCTCGAGGTAAGGCCCTGAATTGCCATGCAGAAGCGGAGGCGTGCAGCATTTTCCATGAGGCCGTAGCCGCTGCTCTGCATTGTTTTAACCTCAGTACGCTCTGCAGGACATCTAGGAACCCCGCGTGGGCACCCTATTCCCTGCAAGAACACTGAGTACCCTCAGGCCCCCATGGGCCTGCTAAGCCACATCCAGGCCCGTAGCCCTTTGGAACCACTCTGTGTATGCCGAGTGTAGGGCAACAGTCTGCATTCTTTCTTGGGACAGCTTGAATACCTCAACACTCCCATAGGTCGTCAAACACCTTTCTAGCAGGTCCAACATACCGTGCAAGTGTGACTCATGGCCCTAGTCTGAGCTGCACTGAGAATAACCCTCGGCTTCGCATTCGATCTGGGACCCCCTGCCTGAAGTCACCCTGCCTCCAGGAGAATGTCAGCTTGCGTTCCGACTGCAACTATAGCCCAGTTCCTCGTGTAACACTGCAGGCTTTTGAAGAGCCACGGGCCCGGAGGCTTAGCTGGGGCGTTCCTTGGTTGAGGCAGTTTGCTGTTTGCAGAACACCCTGCTTCGACGAGTTGATTCAAGGAAGGAACCACTGGGTAACCTGTGTCTCTTTGGACTTGTTAGAAAGCACAGGGATGCATGCTGCGTGTGCCCTTGGAAACGGGGGTCTGATGGAACTAGACTTGCTTTCCCATTTGGAAAGCTCCATTCATGCTGCCTTGAAGCTACTTGAAATTGACTGCTGTTGACAGGCCACTAGCCACTGTAGGCATGGCTCTGGGAAGAAAATGAGTTTTCTCCAGGTTAGCCGGGTGCTTCGATGGCCGGGGTGGAGCTCATCCTGCCACGCTCTAGAGCTAAAGGGAAAGTCAACGTGAGTACTGGCCTCGAGGTAAGTCCCTGAGTAGCCGCGCAGAAAGGGAGGCATGCAGCTCTTTCCATGAGGTCTTAGTCGCTGTTCTGCTTTATTATTATTATTTTTTTTTATTTTTTATTTTTTTTTAAGACTTATTGATTGATTGATTGATTGCTATGTTGGGTCTTCGTTTCTGTGCTAGGGCTCTCTCCAATTGCGGTAAGTAGGGGCCACTCTTCATCGCGCTGCATAGGCCTCTCATTATCGCGGCCTCTCTTGTTGTGGAGCACAGGCTCCAGCGGCGCAGGCTGAGTAGTTGTGGCTCACGGGCCCAGTTGCTCCACGGCCTGTGGGATCCTCCCAGACCAGGGCTCGAACCCGTGTACCCTGCGTTGGCAGACAGATTCTCAACCACTGCGCCACCAGGGAAGCCCCTGTTCTGCTTTATTTTAAAGGAAGTACCCTTTTCAGGACTCCTAGGCCCCTTGGGTGTGCATCATTTTCCCTCCAAGATCAGTGAGTACCTCCAGACCCCTGTGGGCCTGCTGAGCAACATCGAGGCCCAAAGGTCGGGCCTTCGGAGGCCCTCTGTGTATGCCGAGTGATGGGCAACACACTGCTCGTTCCTTAAGGAGAGCTACATTTCCAGAGCACTGGAACAGCCTCAGGACCACATTTCTAACCAGTGCGACGTGCCATGGAACTGTTCGTCATGGCCCCCGTCTGAGCTGCCATGAGAAAACACTCTGCTTAGGATTCTTCGAGAACCTCGTACCTGAAGTCTCTCTGCTCGAGGAGAAAGTCAGCATCCTACCATGCTGTGTCGCTAACGGGACACTCAGCGTGAGCAGTTGTCTCGAGGTAAGGCCCTGAATTGCCATGCAGAAGCGGAGGCGTGCAGCATTTTCCATGAGGCCGTAGCCGCTGCTCTGCATTGTTTTAACCTCAGTATGCTCTGCAAGACATCTAGGAACCACGCGTGGGCACCCTATTCCCTGCAAGAACACTGAGTACCCTCAGGCCCCCATGGGCCTGCTAAGCCACATCCAGGCCCGTAGCCCTTTGGAACCACTCTGTGTATGCCGAGTGTAGGGCAACAGTCTGCATTCTTTCTTGGGACAGCTTGAATACCTCAACACTCCCACAGGTCGTCAAACACCTTTCTAGCAGGTCCAACATACCGTGCAAGTGTGACTCATGGCCCTAGTCTGAGCTGCACTGAGAATAACCCTCGGCTTCGCATTCGATCTGGGACCCCTTGCCTGAAGTCACCCTGCCTCCAGGAGAATGTCAGCTTGCGTTCCGACTGCAACTAAAGCCCAGTTCCTCGTGTAACACTGCAGGCTTTTGAAGAGCCACGGGCCCGGAGGCTTAGCTGGGGCGTTCCTTGGTTGAGGCAGTTTGCTGTTTGCAGAACACCCTGCTTCGACGAGTTGATTCAAGGAAGGAACCACTGGGTAACCTGTGTCTCTTTGGACTTGTTAGAAAGCACAGGGATGCATGCTGCGTGTGCCCGGGGAAATGGGGGCCTGATGGAACTAGCCTTGCTTTCCCATTTGGAAAGCTCCATTCATGCTGCCTTGAAGCTACTTGAAATTGACTGCTGTTGACAGGCCACTAGCCACTGTAGGCATGGCTCTGGGAAGAAAATGAGTTTTCTCCAGGTTAGCCGGGTGCTTCGATGGCCGGGGTGGAGCTCATCCTGCCACGCTCTAGAGCTAAAGGGAAAGTCAACGTGAGTACTGGCCTCGAGGTAAGTCCCTGAGTAGCCGCACAGAAAGGGAGGCATGCAGCTCTTTCCATGAGGTCTTAGTCGCTGTTCTGCTTTATTATTATTATTTTTTTTATTTTTTATTGTTTTTTTAAGACTTATTGATTGATTGATTGATTGCTATGTTGGGTCTTCGTTTCTGTGCTAGGGCTCTCTCCAATTGCGGTAAGTAGGGGCCACTCTTCATCGCGCTGCATAGGCCTCTCATTATCGCGGCCTCTCTTGTTGCGGACCACAGGCTCCAGCGGCGCAGGCTGAGTAGTTGTGGCTCACAGGCCCAGTTGCTCCACGGCCTGTGGGATCCTCCCAGACCAGGGCTCGAACCCGTGTACCCTGCGTTGGCAGACAGATTCTCAACCACTGCGCCACCAGGGAAGCCCCTGTTCTGCTTTATTTTAAAGGAAGTACCCTTTTCAGGACTCCTAGGCCCCTTGGGTGTGCATCATTTTCCCTCCAAGATCAGTGAGTACCTCCAGACCCCTGTGGGCCTGCTGAGCAACATCGAGGCCCAAAGGTCGGGCCTTCGGAGGCCCTCTGTGTATGCCGAGTGATGGGCAACACACTGCTCGTTCCTTAAGGAGAGCTACATTTCCAGAGCACTGGAACAGCCTCAGGACCACATTTCTAACCAGTGCGACGTGCCATGGAACTGTTCGTCATGGCCCCCGTCTGAGCTGCCATGAGAAAACACTCTGCTTAGGATTGTTCGAGAACCTCGTACCTGAAGTCTCTCTGCTCGAGGAGAAAGTCAGCATCCTACCATGCTGTGTCGCTAACGGGACACTCAGCGTGAGCAGTTGTCTCGAGGTAAGGCCCTGAATTGCCATGCAGAAGCGGAGGCGTGCAGCATTTTCCAGGAGGCCGTAGCCGCTGCTCTGCATTGTTTTAACCTCAGTACGCTCTGCAGGACATCTAGGAACCCCGCGTGGGCACCCTATTCCCTGCAAGAACACTGAGTACCCTCAGGCCCCCATGGGCCTGCTAAGCCACATCCAGGCCCGTAGCCCTTTGGAACCACTCTGTGTATGCCGAGTGTAGGGCAACAGTCTGCATTCTTTCTTGGGACAGCTTGAATACCTCAACACTCCCATAGGTCGTCAAACACCTTTCTAGCAGGTCCAACATACCGTGCAAGTGTGACTCATGGCCCTAGTCTGAGCTGCACTGAGAATAACCCTCGGCTTCGCATTCGATCTGGGACCCCCTGCCTGAAGTCACCCTGCCTCCAGGAGAATGTCAGCTTGCGTTCCGACTGCAACTAAAGCCCAGTTCCTCGTGTAACACTGCAGGCTTTTGAAGAGCCACGGGCCCGGAGGCTTAGCTGGGGCGTTCCTTGGTTGAGGCAGTTTGCTGTTTGCAGAACACCCTGCTTCGACGAGTTGATTCAAGGAAGGAACCACTGGGTAACCTGTGTCTCTTTGGACTTGTTAGAAAGCACAGGGATGCATGCTGCGTGTGCCCTTGGAAACGGGGGTCTGATGGAACTAGACTTGCTTTCCCATTTGGAAAGCTCCATTCATGCTGCCTTGAAGCTACTTGAAATTGACTGCTGTTGACAGGCCACTAGCCACTGTAGGCATGGCTCTGGGAAGAAAATGAGTTTTCTCCAGGTTAGCCGGGTGCTTCGATGGCCGGGGTGGAGCTCATCCTGCCACGCTCTAGAGCTAAAGGGAAAGTCAACGTGAGTACTGGCCTCGAGGTAAGTCCCTGAGTAGCCGCGCAGAAAGGGAGGCATGCAGCTCTTTCCATGAGGTCTTAGTCGCTGTTCTGCTTTATTGTTATTATTTTTTTTTATTTTTTATTGTTTTTTTAAGACTTATTGATTGATTGATTGATTGCTATGTTGGGTCTTCGTTTCTGTGCTAGGGCTCTCTCCAATTGCGGTAAGTAGGGGCCACTCTTCATCGCGCTGCATAGGCCTCTCATTATCGCGGCCTCTCTTGTTGTGGAGCACAGGCTCCAGCGGCGCAGGCTGAGTAGTTGTGGCTCACGGGCCCAGTTGCTCCACGGCCTGTGGGATCCTCCCAGACCAGGGCTCGAACCCGTGTACCCTGCGTTGGCAGACAGATTCTCAACCACTGCGCCACCAGGGAAGCCCCTGTTCTGCTTTATTTTAAAGGAAGTACCCTTTTCAGGACTCCTAGGCCCCTTGGGTGTGCATCATTTTCCCTCCAAGATCAGTGAGTACCTCCAGACCCCTGTGGGCCTGCTGAGCAACATCGAGGCCCAAAGGTCGGGCCTTCGGAGGCCCTCTGTGTATGCCGAGTGATGGGCAACACACTGCTCGTTCCTTAAGGAGAGCTACATTTCCAGAGCACTGGAACAGCCTCAGGACCACATTTCTAACCAGTGCGACGTGCCATGGAACTGTTCGTCATGGCCCCCGTCTGAGCTGCCATGAGAAAACACTCTGCTTAGGATTGTTCGAGAACCTCGTACCTGAAGTCTCTCTGCTCGAGGAGAAAGTCAGCATCCTACCATGCTGTGTCGCTAACGGGACACTCAGCGTGAGCAGTTGTCTCGAGGTAAGGCCCTGAATTGCCATGCAGAAGCGGAGGCGTGCAGCATTTTCCAGGAGGCCGTAGCCGCTGCTCTGCATTGTTTTAACCTCAGTACGCTCTGCAGGACATCTAGGAACCCCGCGTGGGCACCCTATTCCCTGCAAGAACACTGAGTACCCTCAGGCCCCCATGGGCCTGCTAAGCCACATCCAGGCCCGTAGCCCTTTGGAACCACTCTGTGTATGCCGAGTGTAGGGCAACAGTCTGCATTCTTTCTTGGGACAGCTTGAATACCTCAACACTCCCATAGGTCGTCAAACACCTTTCTAGCAGGTCCAACATACCGTGCAAGTGTGACTCATGGCCCTAGTCTGAGCTGCACTGAGAATAACCCTCGGCTTCGCATTCGATCTGGGACCCCCTGCCTGAAGTCACCCTGCCTCCAGGAGAATGTCAGCTTGCGTTCCGACTGCAACTAAAGCCCAGTTCCTCGTGTAACACTGCAGGCTTTTGAAGAGCCACGGGCCCGGAGGCTTAGCTGGGGCGTTCCTTGGTTGAGGCAGTTTGCTGTTTGCAGAACACCCTGCTTCGACGAGTTGATTCAAGGAAGGAACCACTGGGTAACCTGTGTCTCTTTGGACTTGTTAGAAAGCACAGGGATGCATGCTGCGTGTGCCCTTGGAAACGGGGGTCTGATGGAACTAGACTTGCTTTCCCATTTGGAAAGCTCCATTCATGCTGCCTTGAAGCTACTTGAAATTGACTGCTGTTGACAGGCCACTAGCCACTGTAGGCATGGCTCTGGGAAGAAAATGAGTTTTCTCCAGGTTAGCCGGGTGCTTCGATGGCCGGGGTGGAGCTCATCCTGCCACGCTCTAGAGCTAAAGGGAAAGTCAACGTGAGTACTGGCCTCGAGGTAAGTCCCTGAGTAGCCGCGCAGAAAGGGAGGCATGCAGCTCTTTCCATGAGGTCTTAGTCGCTGTTCTGCTTTATTGTTATTATTTTTTTTTATTTTTTATTGTTTTTTTAAGACTTATTGATTGATTGATTGATTGCTATGTTGGGTCTTCGTTTCTGTGCTAGGGCTCTCTCCAATTGCGGTAAGTAGGGGCCACTCTTCATCGCGCTGCATAGGCCTCTCATTATCGCGGCCTCTCTTGTTGTGGAGCACAGGCTCCAGCGGCGCAGGCTGAGTAGTTGTGGCTCACGGGCCCAGTTGCTCCACGGCCTGTGGGATCCTCCCAGACCAGGGCTCGAACCCGTGTACCCTGCGTTGGCAGACAGATTCTCAACCACTGCGCCACCAGGGAAGCCCCTGTTCTGCTTTATTTTAAAGGAAGTACCCTTTTCAGGACTCCTAGGCCCCTTGGGTGTGCATCATTTTCCCTCCAAGATCAGTGAGTACCTCCAGACCCCTGTGGGCCTGCTGAGCAACATCGAGGCCCAAAGGTCGGGCCTTCGGAGGCCCTCTGTGTATGCCGAGTGATGGGCAACACACTGCTCGTTCCTTAAGGAGAGCTACATTTCCAGAGCACTGGAACAGCCTCAGGACCACATTTCTAACCAGTGCGACGTGCCATGGAATTGTTCGTCATGGCCCCCGTCTGAGCTGCCATGAGAAAACACTCTGCTTAGGATTCTTCGAGAACCTCGTACCTGAAGTCTCTCTGCTCGAGGAGAACGTCAGCATCCTACCATGCTGTGTCGCTATCGGGACACTCAGCGTGAGCAGTTGTCTCGAGGTAAGGCCCTGAATTGCCATGCAGAAGCGGAGGCGTGCAGCATTTTCCATGAGGCCGTAGCCGCTGCTCTGCATTGTTTTAACCTCAGTACGCTCTGCAGGACATCTAGCAACCCCGCGTGGGCACCCTATTCCCTGCAAGAACACTGAGTACCCTCAGGCCCCCATGGGCCTGCTAAGCCACATCCAGGCCCGTAGCCCTTTGGAACCACTCTGTGTATGCCGAGTGTAGGGCAACAGTCTGCATTCTTTCTTGGGACAGCTTGAATACCTCAACACTCCCATAGGTCGTCAAACACCTTTCTAGCAGGTCCAACATACCGTGCAAGTGTGACTCATGGCCCTAGTCTGAGCTGCACTGAGAATAACCCTCGGCTTCGCATTCGATCTGGGACCCCCTGCCTGAAGTCACCCTGCCTCCAGGAGAATGTCAGCTTGCGTTCCGACTGCAACTAAAGCCCAGTTCCTCGTGTAACACTGCAGGCTTTTGAAGAGCCACGGGCCCGGAGGCTTAGCTGGGGCGTTCCTTGGTTGAGGCAGTTTGCTGTTTGCAGAACACCCTGCTTCGACGAGTTGATTCAAGGAAGGAACCACTGGGTAACCTGTGTCTCTTTGGACTTGTTAGAAAGCACAGGGATGCATGCTGCGTGTGCCCTTGGAAATGGGGGTCTGATGGAACTAGACTTGCTTTCCCATTTGGAAAGCTCCATTCATGCTGCCTTGAAGCTACTTGAAATTGACTGCTGTTGACAGGCCACTAGCCACTGTAGGCATGGCTCTGGGAAGAAAATGAGTTTTCTCCAGGTTAGCCGGGTGCTTCGATGGCCGGGGTGGAGCTCATCCTGCCACGCTCTAGAGCTAAAGGGAAAGTCAACGTGAGTACTGGCCTCGAGGTAAGTCCCTGAGTAGCCGCGCAGAAAGGGAGGCATGCAGCTCTTTCCATGAGGTCTTAGTCGCTGTTCTGCTTTATTATTATTATTTTTTTTTATTTTTTATTGTTTTTTTAAGACTTATTGATTGATTGATTGATTGCTATGTTGGGTCTTCGTTTCTGTGCTAGGGCTCTCTCCAATTGCGGTAAGTAGGGGCCACTCTTCATCGCGCTGCATAGGCCTCTCATTATCGCGGCCTCTCTTGTTGTGGAGCACAGGCTCCAGCGGCGCAGGCTGAGTAGTTGTGGCTCACGGGCCCAGTTGCTCCACGGCCTGTGGGATCCTCCCAGACCAGGGCTCGAACCCGTGTACCCTGCGTTGGCAGACAGATTCTCAACCACTGCGCCACCAGGGAAGCCCCTGTTCTGCTTTATTTTAAAGGAAGTACCCTTTTCAGGACTCCTAGGCCCCTTGGGTGTGCATCATTTTCCCTCCAAGATCAGTGAGTACCTCCAGACCCCTGTGGGCCTGCTGAGCAACATCGAGGCCCAAAGGTCGGGCCTTCGGAGGCCCTCTGTGTATGCCGAGTGATGGGCAACACACTGCTCGTTCCTTAAGGAGAGCTACATTTCCAGAGCACTGGAACAGCCTCAGGACCACATTTCTAACCAGTGCGACGTGCCATGGAACTGTTCGTCATGGCCCCCGTCTGAGCTGCCATGAGAAAACACTCTGCTTAGGATTCTTCGAGAACCTCGTACCTGAAGTCTCTCTGCTCGAGGAGAAAGTCAGCATCCTACCATGCTGTGTCGCTAACGGGACACTCAGCGTGAGCAGTTGTCTCGAGGTAAGGCCCTGAATTGCCATGCAGAAGCGGAGGCGTGCAGCATTTTCCATGAGGCCGTAGCCGCTGCTCTGCATTGTTTTAACCTCAGTACGCTCTGCAAGACATCTAGGAACCACGCGTGGGCACCCTATTCCCTGCAAGAACACTGAGTACCCTCAGGCCCCCATGGGCCTGCTAAGCCACATCCAGGCCCGTAGCCCTTTGGAACCACTCTGTGTATGCCGAGTGTAGGGCAACAGTCTGCATTCTTTCTTGGGACAGCTTGAATACCTCAACACTCCCACAGGTCGTCAAACACCTTTCTAGCAGGTCCAACATACCGTGCAAGTGTGACTCATGGCCCTAGTCTGAGCTGCACTGAGAATAACACTCGGCTTCGCATTCGATCTGGGACCCCTTGCCTGAAGTCACCCTGCCTCCAGGAGAATGTCAGCTTGCGTTCCGACTGCAACTAAAGCCCAGTTCCTCGTGTAACACTGCAGGCTTTTGAAGAGCCACGGGCCCGGAGGCTTAGCTGGGGCGTTCCTTGGTTGAGGCAGTTTGCTGTTTGCAGAACACCCTGCTTCGACGAGTTGATTCAAGGAAGGAACCACTGGGTAACCTGTGTCTCTTTGGACTTGTTAGAAAGCACAGGGATGCATGCTGCGTGTGCCCGGGGAAATGGGGGCCTGATGGAACTAGCCTTGCTTTCCCATTTGGAAAGCTCCATTCATGCTGCCTTGAAGCTACTTGAAATTGACTGCTGTTGACAGGCCACTAGCCACTGTAGGCATGGCTCTGGGAAGAAAATGAGTTTTCTCCAGGTTAGCCGGGTGCTTCGATGGCCGGGGTGGAGCTCATCCTGCCACGCTCTAGAGCTAAAGGGAAAGTCAACGTGAGTACTGGCCTCGAGGTAAGTCCCTGAGTAGCCGCACAGAAAGGGAGGCATGCAGCTCTTTCCATGAGGTCTTAGTCGCTGTTCTGCTTTATTATTATTATTTTTTTTATTTTTTATTGTTTTTTTAAGACTTATTGATTGATTGATTGATTGCTATGTTGGGTCTTCGTTTCTGTGCTAGGGCTCTCTCCAATTGCGGTAAGTAGGGGCCACTCTTCATCGCGCTGCATAGGCCTCTCATTATCGCGGCCTCTCTTGTTGCGGACCACAGGCTCCAGCGGCGCAGGCTGAGTAGTTGTGGCTCACAGGCCCAGTTGCTCCACGGCCTGTGGGATCCTCCCAGACCAGGGCTCGAACCCGTGTACCCTGCGTTGGCAGACAGATTCTCAACCACTGCGCCACCAGGGAAGCCCCTGTTCTGCTTTATTTTAAAGGAAGTACCCTTTTCAGGACTCCTAGGCCCCTTGGGTGTGCATCATTTTCCCTCCAAGATCAGTGAGTACCTCCAGACCCCTGTGGGCCTGCTGAGCAACATCGAGGCCCAAAGGTCGGGCCTTCGGAGGCCCTCTGTGTATGCCGAGTGATGGGCAACACACTGCTCGTTCCTTAAGGAGAGCTACATTTCCAGAGCACTGGAACAGCCTCAGGACCACATTTCTAACCAGTGCGACGTGCCATGGAACTGTTCGTCATGGCCCCCGTCTGAGCTGCCATGAGAAAACACTCTGCTTAGGATTCTTCGAGAACCTCGTACCTGAAGTCTCTCTGCTCGAGGAGAAAGTCAGCATCCTACCATGCTGTGTCGCTAACGGGACACTCAGCGTGAGCAGTTGTCTCGAGGTAAGGCCCTGAATTGCCATGCAGAAGCGGAGGCGTGCAGCATTTTCCAGGAGGCCGTAGCCGCTGCTCTGCATTGTTTTAACCTCAGTACGCTCTGCAGGACATCTAGGAACCCCGCGTGGGCACCCTATTCCCTGCAAGAACACTGAGTACCCTCAGGCCCCCATGGGCCTGCTAAGCCACATCCAGGCCCGTAGCCCTTTGGAACCACTCTGTGTATGCCGAGTGTAGGGCAACAGTCTGCATTCTTTCTTGGGACAGCTTGAATACCTCAACACTCCCATAGGTCGTCAAACACCTTTCTAGCAGGTCCAACATACCGTGCAAGTGTGACTCATGGCCCTAGTCTGAGCTGCACTGAGAATAACCCTCGGCTTCGCATTCGATCTGGGACCCCCTGCCTGAAGTCACCCTGCCTCCAGGAGAATGTCAGCTTGCGTTCCGACTGCAACTAAAGCCCAGTTCCTCGTGTAACACTGCAGGCTTTTGAAGAGCCACGGGCCCGGAGGCTTAGCTGGGGCGTTCCTTGGTTGAGGCAGTTTGCTGTTTGCAGAACACCCTGCTTCGACGAGTTGATTCAAGGAAGGAACCACTGGGTAACCTGTGTCTCTTTGGACTTGTTAGAAAGCACAGGGATGCATGCTGCGTGTGCCCTTGGAAATGGGGGTCTGATGGAACTAGACTTGCTTTCCCATTTGGAAAGCTCCATTCATGCTGCCTTGAAGCTACTTGAAATTGACTGCTGTTGACAGGCCACTAGCCACTGTAGGCATGGCTCTGGGAAGAAAATGAGTTTTCTCCAGGTTAGCCGGGTGCTTCGATGGCCGGGGTGGAGCTCATCCTGCCACGCTCTAGAGCTAAAGGGAAAGTCAACGTGAGTACTGGCCTCGAGGTAAGTCCCTGAGTAGCCGCGCAGAAAGGGAGGCATGCAGCTCTTTCCATGAGGTCTTAGTCGCTGTTCTGCTTTATTATTATTATTTTTTTTTATTTTTTATTGTTTTTTTAAGACTTATTGATTGATTGATTGATTGCTATGTTGGGTCTTCGTTTCTGTGCTAGGGCTCTCTCCAATTGCGGTAAGTAGGGGCCACTCTTCATCGCGCTGCATAGGCCTCTCATTATCGCGGCCTCTCTTGTTGTGGAGCACAGGCTCCAGCGGCGCAGGCTGAGTAGTTGTGGCTCACGGGCCCAGTTGCTCCACGGCCTGTGGGATCCTCCCAGACCAGGGCTCGAACCCGTGTACCCTGCGTTGGCAGACAGATTCTCAACCACTGCGCCACCAGGGAAGCCCCTGTTCTGCTTTATTTTAAAGGAAGTACCCTTTTCAGGACTCCTAGGCCCCTTGGGTGTGCATCATTTTCCCTCCAAGATCAGTGAGTACCTCCAGACCCCTGTGGGCCTGCTGAGCAACATCGAGGCCCAAAGGTCGGGCCTTCGGAGGCCCTCTGTGTATGCCGAGTGATGGGCAACACACTGCTCGTTCCTTAAGGAGAGCTACATTTCCAGAGCACTGGAACAGCCTCAGGACCACATTTCTAACCAGTGCGACGTGCCATGGAACTGTTCGTCATGGCCCCCGTCTGAGCTGCCATGAGAAAACACTCTGCTTAGGATTCTTCGAGAACCTCGTACCTGAAGTCTCTCTGCTCGAGGAGAAAGTCAGCATCCTACCATGCTGTGTCGCTAACGGGACACTCAGCGTGAGCAGTTGTCTCGAGGTAAGGCCCTGAATTGCCATGCAGAAGCGGAGGCGTGCAGCATTTTCCAGGAGGCCGTAGCCGCTGCTCTGCATTGTTTTAACCTCAGTACGCTCTGCAGGACATCTAGGAACCCCGCGTGGGCACCCTATTCCCTGCAAGAACACTGAGTACCCTCAGGCCCCCATGGGCCTGCTAAGCCACATCCAGGCCCGTAGCCCTTTGGAACCACTCTGTGTATGCCGAGTGTAGGGCAACAGTCTGCATTCTTTCTTGGGACAGCTTGAATACCTCAACACTCCCATAGGTCGTCAAACACCTTTCTAGCAGGTCCAACATACCGTGCAAGTGTGACTCATGGCCCTAGTCTGAGCTGCACTGAGAATAACCCTCGGCTTCGCATTCGATCTGGGACCCCCTGCCTGAAGTCACCCTGCCTCCAGGAGAATGTCAGCTTGCGTTCCGACTGCAACTAAAGCCCAGTTCCTCGTGTAACACTGCAGGCTTTTGAAGAGCCACGGGCCCGGAGGCTTAGCTGGGGCGTTCCTTGGTTGAGGCAGTTTGCTGTTTGCAGAACACCCTGCTTCGACGAGTTGATTCAAGGAAGGAACCACTGGGTAACCTGTGTCTCTTTGGACTTGTTAGAAAGCACAGGGATGCATGCTGCGTGTGCCCTTGGAAATGGGGGTCTGATGGAACTAGACTTGCTTTCCCATTTGGAAAGCTCCATTCATGCTGCCTTGAAGCTACTTGAAATTGACTGCTGTTGACAGGCCACTAGCCACTGTAGGCATGGCTCTGGGAAGAAAATGAGTTTTCTCCAGGTTAGCCGGGTGCTTCGATGGCCGGGGTGGAGCTCATCCTGCCACGCTCTAGAGCTAAAGGGAAAGTCAACGTGAGTACTGGCCTCGAGGTAAGTCCCTGAGTAGCCGCGCAGAAAGGGAGGCATGCAGCTCTTTCCATGAGGTCTTAGTCGCTGTTCTGCTTTATTATTATTATTTTTTTTTATTTTTTATTGTTTTTTTAAGACTTATTGATTGATTGATTGATTGCTATGTTGGGTCTTCGTTTCTGTGCTAGGGCTCTCTCCAATTGCGGTAAGTAGGGGCCACTCTTCATCGCGCTGCATAGGCCTCTCATTATCGCGGCCTCTCTTGTTGTGGAGCACAGGCTCCAGCGGCGCAGGCTGAGTAGTTGTGGCTCACGGGCCCAGTTGCTCCACGGCCTGTGGGATCCTCCCAGACCAGGGCTCGAACCCGTGTACCCTGCGTTGGCAGACAGATTCTCAACCACTGCGCCACCAGGGAAGCCCCTGTTCTGCTTTATTTTAAAGGAAGTACCCTTTTCAGGACTCCTAGGCCCCTTGGGTGTGCATCATTTTCCCTCCAAGATCAGTGAGTACCTCCAGACCCCTGTGGGCCTGCTGAGCAACATCGAGGCCCAAAGGTCGGGCCTTCGGAGGCCCTCTGTGTATGCCGAGTGATGGGCAACACACTGCTCGTTCCTTAAGGAGAGCTACATTTCCAGAGCACTGGAACAGCCTCAGGACCACATTTCTAACCAGTGCGACGTGCCATGGAACTGTTCGTCATGGCCCCCGTCTGAGCTGCCATGAGAAAACACTCTGCTTAGGATTCTTCGAGAACCTCGTACCTGAAGTCTCTCTGCTCGAGGAGAAAGTCAGCATCCTACCATGCTGTGTCGCTAACGGGACACTCAGCGTGAGCAGTTGTCTCAAGGTAAGGCCCTGAATTGCCATGCAGAAGCGGAGGCGTGCAGCATTTTCCATGAGGCCGTAGCCGCTGCTCTGCATTGTTTTAACCTCAGTACGCTCTGCAAGACATCTAGGAACCACGCGTGGGCACCCTATTCCCTGCAAGAACACTGAGTACCCTCAGGCCCCCATGGGCCTGCTAAGCCACATCCAGGCCCGTAGCCCTTTGGAACCACTCTGTGTATGCCGAGTGTAGGGCAACAGTCTGCATTCTTTCTTGGGACAGCTTGAATACCTCAACACTCCCACAGGTCGTCAAACACCTTTCTAGCAGGTCCAACATACCGTGCAAGTGTGACTCATGGCCCTAGTCTGAGCTGCACTGAGAATAACACTCGGCTTCGCATTCGATCTGGGACCCCTTGCCTGAAGTCACCCTGCCTCCAGGAGAATGTCAGCTTGCGTTCCGACTGCAACTAAAGCCCAGTTCCTCGTGTAACACTGCAGGCTTTTGAAGAGCCACGGGCCCGGAGGCTTAGCTGGGGCGTTCCTTGGTTGAGGCAGTTTGCTGTTTGCAGAACACCCTGCTTCGACGAGTTGATTCAAGGAAGGAACCACTGGGTAACCTGTGTCTCTTTGGACTTGTTAGAAAGCACAGGGATGCATGCTGCGTGTGCCCGGGGAAATGGGGGCCTGATGGAACTAGCCTTGCTTTCCCATTTGGAAAGCTCCATTCATGCTGCCTTGAAGCTACTTGAAATTGACTGCTGTTGACAGGCCACTAGCCACTGTAGGCATGGCTCTGGGAAGAAAATGAGTTTTCTCCAGGTTAGCCGGGTGCTTCGATGGCCGGGGTGGAGCTCATCCTGCCACGCTCTAGAGCTAAAGGGAAAGTCAACGTGAGTACTGGCCTCGAGGTAAGTCCCTGAGTAGCCGCGCAGAAAGGGAGGCATGCAGCTCTTTCCATGAGGTCTTAGTCGCTGTTCTGCTTTATTATTATTATTTTTTTTATTTTTTATTGTTTTTTTAAGACTTATTGATTGATTGATTGATTGCTATGTTGGGTCTTCGTTTCTGTGCTAGGGCTATCTCCAATTGCGGTAAGTAGGGGCCACTCTTCATCGCGCTGCATAGGCCTCTCATTATCGCGGCCTCTCTTGTTGCGGACCACAGGCTCCAGCGGCGCAGGCTGAGTAGTTGTGGCTCACAGGCCCAGTTGCTCCACGGCCTGTGGGATCCTCCCAGACCAGGGCTCGAACCCGTGTACCCTGCGTTGGCAGACAGATTCTCAACCACTGCGCCACCAGGGAAGCCCCTGTTCTGCTTTATTTTAAAGGAAGTACCCTTTTCAGGACTCCTAGGCCCCTTGGGTGTGCATCATTTTCCCTCCAAGATCAGTGAGTACCTCCAGACCCCTGTGGGCCTGCTGAGCAACATCGAGGCCCAAAGGTCGGGCCTTCGGAGGCCCTCTGTGTATGCCGAGTGATGGGCAACACACTGCTCGTTCCTTAAGGAGAGCTACATTTCCAGAGCACTGGAACAGCCTCAGGACCACATTTCTAACCAGTGCGACGTGCCATGGAACTGTTCGTCATGGCCCCCGTCTGAGCTGCCATGAGAAAACACTCTGCTTAGGATTCTTCGAGAACCTCGTACCTGAAGTCTCTCTGCTCGAGGAGAAAGTCAGCATCCTACCATGCTGTGTCGCTAACGGGACACTCAGCGTGAGCAGTTGTCTCGAGGTAAGGCCCTGAATTGCCATGCAGAAGCGGAGGCGTGCAGCATTTTCCAGGAGGCCGTAGCCGCTGCTCTGCATTGTTTTAACCTCAGTACGCTCTGCAGGACATCTACGAACCCCGCGTGGGCACCCTATTCCCTGCAAGAACACTGAGTACCCTCAGGCCCCCATGGGCCTGCTAAGCCACATCCAGGCCCGTAGCCCTTTGGAACCACTCTGTGTATGCCGAGTGTAGGGCAACAGTCTGCATTCTTTCTTGGGACAGCTTGAATACCTCAACACTCCCATAGGACGTCAAACACCTTTCTAGCAGGTCCAACATACCGTGCAAGTGTGACTCATGGCCCTAGTCTGAGCTGCACTGAGAATAACCCTCGGCTTCGCATTCGATCTGGGACCCCCTGCCTGAAGTCACCCTGCCTCCAGGAGAATGTCAGCTTGCGTTCCGACTGCAACTAAAGCCCAGTTCCTCGTGTAACACTGCAGGCTTTTGAAGAGCCACGGGCCCGGAGGCTTAGCTGGGGCGTTCCTTGGTTGAGGCAGTTTGCTGTTTGCAGAACACCCTGCTTCGACGAGTTGATTCAAGGAAGGAACCACTGGGTAACCTGTGTCTCTTTGGACTTGTTAGCACAGGGATGCATGCTGCGTGTGCCCTTGGAAATGGGGGTCTGATGGAACTAGACTTGCTTTCCCATTTGGAAAGCTCCATTCATGCTGCCTTGAAGCTACTTGAAATTGACTGCTGTTGACAGGCCACTAGCCACTGTAGGCATGGCTCTGGGAAGAAAATGAGTTTTCTCCAGGTTAGCCGGGTGCTTCGATGGCCGGGGTGGAGCTCATCCTGCCACGCTCTAGAGCTAAAGGGAAAGTCAACGTGAGTACTGGCCTCGAGGTAAGTCCCTGAGTAGCCGCGCAGAAAGGGAGGCATGCAGCTCTTTCCATGAGGTCTTAGTCGCTGTTCTGCTTTATTATTATTATTTTTTTTTATTTTTTATTGTTTTTTTAAGACTTATTGATTGATTGATTGATTGCTATGTTGGGTCTTCGTTTCTGTGCTAGGGCTCTCTCCAATTGCGGTAAGTAGGGGCCACTCTTCATCGCGCTGCATAGGCCTCTCATTATCGCGGCCTCTCTTGTTGTGGAGCACAGGCTCCAGCGGCGCAGGCTGAGTAGTTGTGGCTCACGGGCCCAGTTGCTCCACGGCCTGTGGGATCCTCCCAGACCAGGGCTCGAACCCGTGTACCCTGCGTTGGCAGACAGATTCTCAACCACTGCGCCACCAGGGAAGCCCCTGTTCTGCTTTATTTTAAAGGAAGTACCCTTTTCAGGACTCCTAGGCCCCTTGGGTGTGCATCATTTTCCCTCCAAGATCAGTGAGTACCTCCAGACCCCTGTGGGCCTGCTGAGCAACATCGAGGCCCAAAGGTCGGGCCTTCGGAGGCCCTCTGTGTATGCCGAGTGATGGGCAACACACTGCTCGTTCCTTAAGGAGAGCTACATTTCCAGAGCACTGGAACAGCCTCAGGACCACATTTCTAACCAGTGCGACGTGCCATGGAACTGTTCGTCATGGCCCCCGTCTGAGCTGCCATGAGAAAACACTCTGCTTAGGATTCTTCGAGAACCTCGTACCTGAAGTCTCTCTGCTCGAGGAGAAAGTCAGCATCCTACCATGCTGTGTCGCTAACGGGACACTCAGCGTGAGCAGTTGTCTCAAGGTAAGGCCCTGAATTGCCATGCAGAAGCGGAGGCGTGCAGCATTTTCCATGAGGCCGTAGCCGCTGCTCTGCATTGTTTTAACCTCAGTACGCTCTGCAAGACATCTAGGAACCACGCGTGGGCACCCTATTCCCTGCAAGAACACTGAGTACCCTCAGGCCCCCATGGGCCTGCTAAGCCACATCCAGGCCCGTAGCCCTTTGGAACCACTCTGTGTATGCCGAGTGTAGGGCAACAGTCTGCATTCTTTCTTGGGACAGCTTGAATACCTCAACACTCCCACAGGTCGTCAAACACCTTTCTAGCAGGTCCAACATACCGTGCAAGTGTGACTCATGGCCCTAGTCTGAGCTGCACTGAGAATAACACTCGGCTTCGCATTCGATCTGGGACCCCTTGCCTGAAGTCACCCTGCCTCCAGGAGAATGTCAGCTTGCGTTCCGACTGCAACTAAAGCCCAGTTCCTCGTGTAACACTGCAGGCTTTTGAAGAGCCACGGGCCCGGAGGCTTAGCTGGGGCGTTCCTTGGTTGAGGCAGTTTGCTGTTTGCAGAACACCCTGCTTCGACGAGTTGATTCAAGGAAGGAACCACTGGGTAACCTGTGTCTCTTTGGACTTGTTAGAAAGCACAGGGATGCATGCTGCGTGTGCCCTTGGAAATGGGGGTCTGAAGGAACTAGCCTTCCTTTCCCATTTGGAAAGCTCCATTCATGCTGCCTTGAAACTACTTGAAATTGACTGCTGTTGACAGGCCACTAGCCACTGTAGGCATGGCTCTGGGAAGAAAATGAGTTTTCTCCAGGTTAGCCGGGTGCTTCGATGGCCGGGGTGGAGCTCATCCTGCCACGCTCTAGAGCTAAAGGGAAAGTCAACGTGAGTACTGGCCTCGAGGTAAGTCCCTGAGTAGCCGCGCAGAAAGGGAGGCATGCAGCTCTTTCCATGAGGTCTTAGTCGCTGTTCTGCTTTATTATTATTATTTTTTTTATTTTTTATTGTTTTTTTAAGACTTATTGATTGATTGATTGATTGCTATGTTGGGTCTTCGTTTCTGTGCTAGGGCTCTCTCCAATTGCGGTAAGTAGGGGCCACTCTTCATCGCGCTGCATAGGCCTCTCATTATCGCGGCCTCTCTTGTTGCAGAGCACAGGCTCCAGCGGCGCAGGCTGAGTAGTTGTGGCTCACGGGCCCAGTTGCTCCACGGCCTGTGGGATCCTCCCAGACCAGGGCTCGAACCCGTGTACCCTGCGTTGGCAGACAGATTCTCAACCACTGCGCCACCAGGGAAGCCCCTGTTCTGCTTTATTTTAAAGGAAGTACCCTTTTCAGGACTCCTAGGCCCCTTGGGTGTGCATCATTTTCCCTCCAAGATCAGTGAGTACCTCCAAACCCCTGTGGGCCTGCTGAGCAACATCGAGGCCCAAAGGTCGGGCCTTCGGAGGCCCTCTGTGTATGCCGAGTGATGGGCAACACACTGCTCGTTCCTTAAGGAGAGCTACATTTCCAGAGCACTGGAACAGCCTCAGGACCACATTTCTAACCAGTGCGACGTGCCATGGAACTGTTCGTCATGGCCCCCGTCTGAGCTGCCATGAGAAAACACTCTGCTTAGGATTCTTCGAGAACCTCGTACCTGAAGTCTCTCTGCTCGAGGAGAAAGTCAGCATCCTACCATGCTGTGTCGCTAACGGGACACTCAGCGTGAGCAGTTGTCTCGAGGTAAGGCCCTGAATTGCCATGCAGAAGCGGAGGCGTGCAGCATTTTCCAGGAGGCCGTAGCCGCTGCTCTGCATTGTTTTAACCTCAGTACGCTCTGCAGGACATCTAGGAACCCCGCGTGGGCACCCTATTCCCTGCAAGAACACTGAGTACCCTCAGGCCCCCATGGGCCTGCTAAGCCACATCCAGGCCCGTAGCCCTTTGGAACCACTCTGTGTATGCCGAGTGTAGGGCAACAGTCTGCATTCTTTCTTGGGACAGCTTGAATACCTCAACACTCCCATAGGACGTCAAACACCTTTCTAGCAGGTCCAACATACCGTGCAAGTGTGACTCATGGCCCTAGTCTGAGCTGCACTGAGAATAACCCTCGGCTTCGCATTCGATCTGGGACCCCCTGCCTGAAGTCACCCTGCCTCCAGGAGAATGTCAGCTTGCGTTCCGACTGCAACTAAAGCCCAGTTCCTCGTGTAACACTGCAGGCTTTTGAAGAGCCACGGGCCCGGAGGCTTAGCTGGGGCGTTCCTTGGTTGAGGCAGTTTGCTGTTTGCAGAACACCCTGCTTCGACGAGTTGATTCAAGGAAGGAACCACTGGGTAACCTGTGTCTCTTTGGACTTGTTAGCACAGGGATGCATGCTGCGTGTGCCCTTGGAAATGGGGGTCTGATGGAACTAGACTTGCTTTCCCATTTGGAAAGCTCCATTCATGCTGCCTTGAAGCTACTTGAAATTGACTGCTGTTGACAGGCCACTAGCCACTGTAGGCATGGCTCTGGGAAGAAAATGAGTTTTCTCCAGGTTAGCCGGGTGCTTCGATGGCCGGGGTGGAGCTCATCCTGCCACGCTCTAGAGCTAAAGGGAAAGTCAACGTGAGTACTGGCCTCGAGGTAAGTCCCTGAGTAGCCGCGCAGAAAGGGAGGCATGCAGCTCTTTCCATGAGGTCTTAGTCGCTGTTCTGCTTTATTATTATTATTTTTTTTTATTTTTTATTGTTTTTTTAAGACTTATTGATTGATTGATTGATTGCTATGTTGGGTCTTCGTTTCTGTGCTAGGGCTCTCTCCAATTGCGGTAAGTAGGGGCCACTCTTCATCGCGCTGCATAGGCCTCTCATTATCGCGGCCTCTCTTGTTGTGGAGCACA
Organism: Balaenoptera ricei; assembly: GCF_028023285.1. Classification (NCBI taxonomy): domain Eukaryota; kingdom Metazoa; phylum Chordata; class Mammalia; order Artiodactyla; family Balaenopteridae; genus Balaenoptera; species Balaenoptera ricei. Next base: position 37,554,344 of record NC_082659.1, read on the forward strand.
GGCTCCAGCGGCGCAGGCTGAGTAGTTGTGGCTCACGGGCCCAGTTGCTCCACGGCCTGTGGGATCCTCCCAGACCAGGGCTCGAACCCGTGTACCCTGCGTTGGCAGACAGATTCTCAACCACTGCGCCACCAGGGAAGCCCCTGTTCTGCTTTATTTTAAAGGAAGTACCCTTTTCAGGACTCCTAGGCCCCTTGGGTGTGCATCATTTTCCCTCCAAGATCAGTGAGTACCTCCAGACCCCTGTGGGCCTGCTGAGCAACATCGAGGCCCAAAGGTCGGGCCTTCGGAGGCCCTCTGTGTATGCCGAGTGATGGGCAACACACTGCTCGTTCCTTAAGGAGAGCTACATTTCCAGAGCACTGGAACAGCCTCAGGACCACATTTCTAACCAGTGCGACGTGCCATGGAACTGTTCGTCATGGCCCCCGTCTGAGCTGCCATGAGAAAACACTCTGCTTAGGATTCTTCGAGAACCTCGTACCTGAAGTCTCTCTGCTCGAGGAGAAAGTCAGCATCCTACCATGCTGTGTCGCTAACGGGACACTCAGCGTGAGCAGTTGTCTCGAGGTAAGGCCCTGAATTGCCATGCAGAAGCGGAGGCGTGCAGCATTTTCCATGAGGCCGTAGCCGCTGCTCTGCATTGTTTTAACCTCAGTACGCTCTGCAGGACATCTACGAACCCCGCGTGGGCACCCTATTCCCTGCAAGAACACTGAGTACCCTCAGGGCCCCATGGGCCTGCTAAGCCACATCCAGGCCCGTAGCCCTTTGGAACCACTCTGTGTATGCCGAGTGTAGGGCAACAGTCTGCATTCTTTCTTGGGACAGCTTGAATACCTCAACACTCCCATAGGACGTCAAACACCTTTCTAGCAGGTCCAACATACCATGCAAGTGTGACTCATGGCCCTAGTCTGAGCTGCACTGAGAATAACCCTCGGCTTCGCATTCGATCTGGGACCCCCTGCCTGAAGTCACCCTGCCTCCAGGAGAATGTCAGCTTGCGTTCCGACTGCAACTAAAGCCCAGTTCCTCGTGTAACACTGCAGGCTTTTGAAGAGCCACGGGCCCGGAGGCTTAGCTGGGGCGTTCCTTGGTTGAGGCAGTTTGCTGTTTGCAGAACACCCTGCTTCGACGAGTTGATTCAAGGAAGGAACCACTGGGTAACCTGTGTCTCTTTGGACTTGTTAGCACAGGGATGCATGCTGCGTGTGCCCTTGGAAATGGGGGTCTGATGGAACTAGACTTGCTTTCCCATTTGGAAAGCTCCATTCATGCTGCCTTGAAGCTACTTGAAATTGACTGCTGTTGACAGGCCACTAGCCACTGTAGGCATGGCTCTGGGAAGAAAATGAGTTTTCTCCAGGTTAGCCGGGTGCTTCGATGGCCGGGGTGGAGCTCATCCTGCCACGCTCTAGAGCTAAAGGGAAAGTCAACGTGAGTACTGGCCTCGAGGTAAGTCCCTGAGTAGCCGCGCAGAAAGGGAGGCATGCAGCTCTTTCCATGAGGTCTTAGTCGCTGTTCTGCTTTATTATTATTATTTTTTTTATTTTTTATTGTTTTTTTAAGACTTATTGATTGATTGATTGATTGCTATGTTGGGTCTTCGTTTCTGTGCTAGGGCTCTCTCCAATTGCGGTAAGTAGGGGCCACTCTTCATCGCGCTGCATAGGCCTCTCATTATCGCGGCCTCTCTTGTTGCGGACCACAGGCTCCAGCGGCGCAGGCTCAGTAGTTGTGGCTCACAGGCCCAGTTGCTCCACGGCCTGTGGGATCCTCCCAGACCAGGGCTCGAACCCGTGTACCCTGCGTTGGCAGACAGATTCTCAACCACTGCGCCACCAGGGAAGCCCCTGTTCTGCTTTATTTTAAAGGAAGTACCCTTTTCAGGACTCCTAGGCCCCTTGGGTGTGCATCATTTTCCCTCCAAGATCAGTGAGTACCTCCAGACCCCTGTGGGCCTGCTGAGCAACATCGAGGCCCAAAGGTCGGGCCTTCGGAGGCCCTCTGTGTATGCCGAGTGATGGGCAACACACTGCTCGTTCCTTAAGGAGAGCTACATTTCCAGAGCACTGGAACAGCCTCAGGACCACATTTCTAACCAGTGCGACGTGCCATGGAACTGTTCGTCATGGCCCCCGTCTGAGCTGCCCTGAGAAAACACTCTGCTTAGGATTCTTCGAGAACCTCGTACCTGAAGTCTCTCTGCTCGAGGAGAAAGTCAGCATCCTACCATGCTGTGTCGCTAACGGGACACTCAGCGTGAGCAGTTGTCTCGAGGTAAGGCCCTGAATTGCCATGCAGAAGCGGAGGCGTGCAGCATTTTCCATGAGGCCGTAGCCGCTGCTCTGCATTGTTTTAACCTCAGTACGCTCTGCAGGACATCTACGAACCCCGCGTGGGCACCCTATTCCCTGCAAGAACACTGAGTACCCTCAGGGCCCCATGGGCCTGCTAAGCCACATCCAGGCCCGTAGCCCTTTGGAACCACTCTGTGTATGCCGAGTGTAGGGCAACAGTCTGCATTCTTTCTTGGGACAGCTTGAATACCTCAACACTCCCATAGGACGTCAAACACCTTTCTAGCAGGTCCAACATACCATGCAAGTGTGACTCATGGCCCTAGTCTGAGCTGCACTGAGAATAACCCTCGGCTTCGCATTCGATCTGGGACCCCCTGCCTGAAGTCACCCTGCCTCCAGGAGAATGTCAGCTTGCGTTCCGACTGCAACTAAAGCCCAGTTCCTCGTGTAACACTGCAGGCTTTTGAAGAGCCACGGGCCCGGAGGCTTAGCTGGGGCGTTCCTTGGTTGAGGCAGTTTGCTGTTTGCAGAACACCCTGCTTCGACGAGTTGATTCAAGGAAGGAACCACTGGGTAACCTGTGTCTCTTTGGACTTGTTAGAAAGCACAGGGATGCATGCTGCGTGTGCCCGGGGAAATGGGGGCCTGATGGAACTAGCCTTGCTTTCCCATTTGGAAAGCTCCATTCATGCTGCCTTGAAGCTACTTGAAATTGACTGCTGTTGACAGGCCACTAGCCACTGTAGGCATGGCTCTGGGAAGAAAATGAGTTTTCTCCAGGTTAGCCGGGTGCTTCGATGGCCGGGGTGGAGCTCATCCTGCCACGCTCTAGAGCTAAAGGGAAAGTCAACGTGAGTACTGGCCTCGAGGTAAGTCCCTGAGTAGCCGCGCAGAAAGGGAGGCATGCAGCTCTTTCCATGAGGTCTTAGTCGCTGTTCTGCTTTATTATTATTATTTTTTTTATTTTTTATTGTTTTTTTAAGACTTATTGATTGATTGATTGATTGCTATGTTGGGTCTTCGTTTCTGTGCTAGGGCTATCTCCAATTGCGGTAAGTAGGGGCCACTCTTCATCGCGCTGCATAGGCCTCTCATTATCGCGGCCTCTCTTGTTGCGGACCACAGGCTCCAGCGGCGCAGGCTGAGTAGTTGTGGCTCACAGGCCCAGTTGCTCCACGGCCTGTGGGATCCTCCCAGACCAGGGCTCGAACCCGTGTACCCTGCGTTGGCAGACAGATTCTCAACCACTGCGCCACCAGGGAAGCCCCTGTTCTGCTTTATTTTAAAGGAAGTACCCTTTTCAGGACTCCTAGGCCCCTTGGGTGTGCATCATTTTCCCTCCAAGATCAGTGAGTACCTCCAGACCCCTGTGGGCCTGCTGAGCAACATCGAGGCCCAAAGGTCGGGCCTTCGGAGGCCCTCTGTGTATGCCGAGTGATGGGCAACACACTGCTCGTTCCTTAAGGAGAGCTACATTTCCAGAGCACTGGAACAGCCTCAGGACCACATTTCTAACCAGTGCGACGTGCCATGGAACTGTTCGTCATGGCCCCCGTCTGAGCTGCCATGAGAAAACACTCTGCTTAGGATTCTTCGAGAACCTCGTACCTGAAGTCTCTCTGCTCGAGGAGAAAGTCAGCATCCTACCATGCTGTGTCGCTAACGGGACACTCAGCGTGAGCAGTTGTCTCGAGGTAAGGCCCTGAATTGCCATGCAGAAGCGGAGGCGTGCAGCATTTTCCATGAGGCCGTAGCCGCTGCTCTGCATTGTTTTAACCTCAGTACGCTCTGCAGGACATCTACGAACCCCGCGTGGGCACCCTATTCCCTGCAAGAACACTGAGTACCCTCAGGCCCCCATGGGCCTGCTAAGCCACATCCAGGCCCGTAGCCCTTTGGAACCACTCTGTGTATGCCGAGTGTAGGGCAACAGTCTGCATTCTTTCTTGGGACAGCTTGAATACCTCAACACTCCCATAGGACGTCAAACACCTTTCTAGCAGGTCCAACATACCGTGCAAGTGTGACTCATGGCCCTAGTCTGAGCTGCACTGAGAATAACCCTCGGCTTCGCATTCGATCTGGGACCCCCTGCCTGAAGTCACCCTGCCTCCAGGAGAATGTCAGCTTGCGTTCCGACTGCAACTAAAGCCCAGTTCCTCGTGTAACACTGCAGGCTTTTGAAGAGCCACGGGCCCGGAGGCTTAGCTGGGGCGTTCCTTGGTTGAGGCAGTTTGCTGTTTGCAGAACACCCTGCTTCGACGAGTTGATTCAAGGAAGGAACCACTGGGTAACCTGTGTCTCTTTGGACTTGTTAGCACAGGGATGCATGCTGCGTGTGCCCTTGGAAATGGGGGTCTGATGGAACTAGACTTGCTTTCCCATTTGGAAAGCTCCATTCATGCTGCCTTGAAGCTACTTGAAATTGACTGCTGTTGACAGGCCACTAGCCACTGTAGGCATGGCTCTGGGAAGAAAATGAGTTTTCTCCAGGTTAGCCGGGTGCTTCGATGGCCGGGGTGGAGCTCATCCTGCCACGCTCTAGAGCTAAAGGGAAAGTCAACGTGAGTACTGGCCTCGAGGTAAGTCCCTGAGTAGCCGCGCAGAAAGGGAGGCATGCAGCTCTTTCCATGAGGTCTTAGTCGCTGTTCTGCTTTATTATTATTATTTTTTTTTATTTTTTATTGTTTTTTTAAGACTTATTGATTGATTGATTGATTGCTATGTTGGGTCTTCGTTTCTGTGCTAGGGCTCTCTCCAATTGCGGTAAGTAGGGGCCACTCTTCATCGCGCTGCATAGGCCTCTCATTATCGCGGCCTCTCTTGTTGTGGAGCACAGGCTCCAGCGGCGCAGGCTGAGTAGTTGTGGCTCACGGGCCCAGTTGCTCCACGGCCTGTGGGATCCTCCCAGACCAGGGCTCGAACCCGTGTACCCTGCGTTGGCAGACAGATTCTCAACCACTGCGCCACCAGGGAAGCCCCTGTTCTGCTTTATTTTAAAGGAAGTACCCTTTTCAGGACTCCTAGGCCCCTTGGGTGTGCATCATTTTCCCTCCAAGATCAGTGAGTACCTCCAGACCCCTGTGGGCCTGCTGAGCAACATCGAGGCCCAAAGGTCGGGCCTTCGGAGGCCCTCTGTGTATGCCGAGTGATGGGCAACACACTGCTCGTTCCTTAAGGAGAGCTACATTTCCAGAGCACTGGAACAGCCTCAGGACCACATTTCTAACCAGTGCGACGTGCCATGGAACTGTTCGTCATGGCCCCCGTCTGAGCTGCCATGAGAAAACACTCTGCTTAGGATTCTTCGAGAACCTCGTACCTGAAGTCTCTCTGCTCGAGGAGAAAGTCAGCATCCTACCATGCTGTGTCGCTAACGGGACACTCAGCGTGAGCAGTTGTCTCAAGGTAAGGCCCTGAATTGCCATGCAGAAGCGGAGGCGTGCAGCATTTTCCATGAGGCCGTAGCCGCTGCTCTGCATTGTTTTAACCTCAGTACGCTCTGCAAGACATCTAGGAACCACGCGTGGGCACCCTATTCCCTGCAAGAACACTGAGTACCCTCAGGCCCCCATGGGCCTGCTAAGCCACATCCAGGCCCGTAGCCCTTTGGAACCACTCTGTGTATGCCGAGTGTAGGGCAACAGTCTGCATTCTTTCTTGGGACAGCTTGAATACCTCAACACTCCCATAGGACGTCAAACACCTTTCTAGCAGGTCCAACATACCGTGCAAGTGTGACTCATGGCCCTAGTCTGAGCTGCACTGAGAATAACACTCGGCTTCGCATTCGATCTGGGACCCCTTGCCTGAAGTCACCCTGCCTCCAGGAGAATGTCAGCTTGCGTTCCGACTGCAACTAAAGCCCAGTTCCTCGTGTAACACTGCAGGCTTTTGAAGAGCCACGGGCCCGGAGGCTTAGCTGGGGCGTTCCTTGGTTGAGGCAGTTTGCTGTTTGCAGAACACCCTGCTTCGACGAGTTGATTCAAGGAAGGAACCACTGGGTAACCTGTGTCTCTTTGGACTTGTTAGAAAGCACAGGGATGCATGCTGCGTGTGCCCTTGGAAATGGGGGTCTGAAGGAACTAGCCTTCCTTTCCCATTTGGAAAGCTCCATTCATGCTGCCTTGAAACTACTTGAAATTGACTGCTGTTGACAGGCCACTAGCCACTGTAGGCATGGCTCTGGGAAGAAAATGAGTTTTCTCCAGGTTAGCCGGGTGCTTCGATGGCCGGGGTGGAGCTCATCCTGCCACGCTCTAGAGCTAAAGGGAAAGTCAACGTGAGTACTGGCCTCGAGGTAAGTCCCTGAGTAGCCGCGCAGAAAGGGAGGCATGCAGCTCTTTCCATGAGGTCTTAGTCGCTGTTCTGCTTTATTATTATTATTTTTTTTATTTTTTATTGTTTTTTTAAGACTTATTGATTGATTGATTGATTGCTATGTTGGGTCTTCGTTTCTGTGCTAGGGCTCTCTCCAATTGCGGTAAGTAGGGGCCACTCTTCATCGCGCTGCATAGGCCTCTCATTATCGCGGCCTCTCTTGTTGCGGAGCACAGGCTCCAGCGGCGCAGGCTGAGTAGTTGTGGCTCACGGGCCCAGTTGCTCCACGGCCTGTGGGATCCTCCCAGACCAGGGCTCGAACCCGTGTACCCTGCGTTGGCAGACAGATTCTCAACCACTGCGCCACCAGGGAAGCCCCTGTTCTGCTTTATTTTAAAGGAAGTACCCTTTTCAGGACTCCTAGGCCCCTTGGGTGTGCATCATTTTCCCTCCAAGATCAGTGAGTACCTCCAAACCCCTGTGGGCCTGCTGAGCAACATCGAGGCCCAAAGGTCGGGCCTTCGGAGGCCCTCTGTGTATGCCGAGTGATGGGCAACACACTGCTCGTTCCTTAAGGAGAGCTACATTTCCAGAGCACTGGAACAGCCTCAGGACCACATTTCTAACCAGTGCGACGTGCCATGGAACTGTTCGTCATGGCCCCCGTCTGAGCTGCCATGAGAAAACACTCTGCTTAGGATTCTTCGAGAACCTCGTACCTGAAGTCTCTCTGCTCGAGGAGAAAGTCAGCATCCTACCATGCTGTGTCGCTAACGGGACACTCAGCGTGAGCAGTTGTCTCGAGGTAAGGCCCTGAATTGCCATGCAGAAGCGGAGGCGTGCAGCATTTTCCAGGAGGCCGTAGCCGCTGCTCTGCATTGTTTTAACCTCAGTACGCTCTGCAGGACATCTAGGAACCCCGCGTGGGCACCCTATTCCCTGCAAGAACACTGAGTACCCTCAGGCCCCCATGGGCCTGCTAAGCCACATCCAGGCCCGTAGCCCTTTGGAACCACTCTGTGTATGCCGAGTGTAGGGCAACAGTCTGCATTCTTTCTTGGGACAGCTTGAATACCTCAACACTCCCATAGGACGTCAAACACCTTTCTAGCAGGTCCAACATACCGTGCAAGTGTGACTCATGGCCCTAGTCTGAGCTGCACTGAGAATAACCCTCGGCTTCGCATTCGATCTGGGACCCCCTGCCTGAAGTCACCCTGCCTCCAGGAGAATGTCAGCTTGCGTTCCGACTGCAACTAAAGCCCAGTTCCTCGTGTAACACTGCAGGCTTTTGAAGAGCCACGGGCCCGGAGGCTTAGCTGGGGCGTTCCTTGGTTGAGGCAGTTTGCTGTTTGCAGAACACCCTGCTTCGACGAGTTGATTCAAGGAAGGAACCACTGGGTAACCTGTGTCTCTTTGGACTTGTTAGCACAGGGATGCATGCTGCGTGTGCCCTTGGAAATGGGGGTCTGATGGAACTAGACTTGCTTTCCCATTTGGAAAGCTCCATTCATGCTGCCTTGAAGCTACTTGAAATTGACTGCTGTTGACAGGCCACTAGCCACTGTAGGCATGGCTCTGGGAAGAAAATGAGTTTTCTCCAGGTTAGCCGGGTGCTTCGATGGCCGGGGTGGAGCTCATCCTGCCACGCTCTAGAGCTAAAGGGAAAGTCAACGTGAGTACTGGCCTCGAGGTAAGTCCCTGAGTAGCCGCGCAGAAAGGGAGGCATGCAGCTCTTTCCATGAGGTCTTAGTCGCTGTTCTGCTTTATTATTATTATTTTTTTTTATTTTTTATTGTTTTTTTAAGACTTATTGATTGATTGATTGATTGCTATGTTGGGTCTTCGTTTCTGTGCTAGGGCTCTCTCCAATTGCGGTAAGTAGGGGCCACTCTTCATCGCGCTGCATAGGCCTCTCATTATCGCGGCCTCTCTTGTTGTGGAGCACAGGCTCCAGCGGCGCAGGCTGAGTAGTTGTGGCTCACGGGCCCAGTTGCTCCACGGCCTGTGGGATCCTCCCAGACCAGGGCTCGAACCCGTGTACCCTGCGTTGGCAGACAGATTCTCAACCACTGCGCCACCAGGGAAGCCCCTGTTCTGCTTTATTTTAAAGGAAGTACCCTTTTCAGGACTCCTAGGCCCCTTGGGTGTGCATCATTTTCCCTCCAAGATCAGTGAGTACCTCCAGACCCCTGTGGGCCTGCTGAGCAACATCGAGGCCCAAAGGTCGGGCCTTCGGAGGCCCTCTGTGTATGCCGAGTGATGGGCAACACACTGCTCGTTCCTTAAGGAGAGCTACATTTCCAGAGCACTGGAACAGCCTCAGGACCACATTTCTAACCAGTGCGACGTGCCATGGAACTGTTCGTCATGGCCCCCGTCTGAGCTGCCATGAGAAAACACTCTGCTTAGGATTCTTCGAGAACCTCGTACCTGAAGTCTCTCTGCTCGAGGAGAAAGTCAGCATCCTACCATGCTGTGTCGCTAACGGGACACTCAGCGTGAGCAGTTGTCTCGAGGTAAGGCCCTGAATTGCCATGCAGAAGCGGAGGCGTGCAGCATTTTCCATGAGGCCGTAGCCGCTGCTCTGCATTGTTTTAACCTCAGTACGCTCTGCAGGACATCTACGAACCCCGCGTGGGCACCCTATTCCCTGCAAGAACACTGAGTACCCTCAGGGCCCCATGGGCCTGCTAAGCCACATCCAGGCCCGTAGCCCTTTGGAACCACTCTGTGTATGCCGAGTGTAGGGCAACAGTCTGCATTCTTTCTTGGGACAGCTTGAATACCTCAACACTCCCATAGGACGTCAAACACCTTTCTAGCAGGTCCAACATACCATGCAAGTGTGACTCATGGCCCTAGTCTGAGCTGCACTGAGAATAACCCTCGGCTTCGCATTCGATCTGGGACCCCCTGCCTGAAGTCACCCTGCCTCCAGGAGAATGTCAGCTTGCGTTCCGACTGCAACTAAAGCCCAGTTCCTCGTGTAACACTGCAGGCTTTTGAAGAGCCACGGGCCCGGAGGCTTAGCTGGGGCGTTCCTTGGTTGAGGCAGTTTGCTGTTTGCAGAACACCCTGCTTCGACGAGTTGATTCAAGGAAGGAACCACTGGGTAACCTGTGTCTCTTTGGACTTGTTAGCACAGGGATGCATGCTGCGTGTGCCCTTGGAAATGGGGGTCTGATGGAACTAGACTTGCTTTCCCATTTGGAAAGCTCCATTCATGCTGCCTTGAAGCTACTTGAAATTGACTGCTGTTGACAGGCCACTAGCCACTGTAGGCATGGCTCTGGGAAGAAAATGAGTTTTCTCCAGGTTAGCCGGGTGCTTCGATGGCCGGGGTGGAGCTCATCCTGCCACGCTCTAGAGCTAAAGGGAAAGTCAACGTGAGTACTGGCCTCGAGGTAAGTCCCTGAGTAGCCGCGCAGAAAGGGAGGCATGCAGCTCTTTCCATGAGGTCTTAGTCGCTGTTCTGCTTTATTATTATTATTTTTTTTATTTTTTATTGTTTTTTTAAGACTTATTGATTGATTGATTGATTGCTATGTTGGGTCTTCGTTTCTGTGCTAGGGCTCTCTCCAATTGCGGTAAGTAGGGGCCACTCTTCATCGCGCTGCATAGGCCTCTCATTATCGCGGCCTCTCTTGTTGCGGACCACAGGCTCCAGCGGCGCAGGCTCAGTAGTTGTGGCTCACAGGCCCAGTTGCTCCACGGCCTGTGGGATCCTCCCAGACCAGGGCTCGAACCCGTGTACCCTGCGTTGGCAGACAGATTCTCAACCACTGCGCCACCAGGGAAGCCCCTGTTCTGCTTTATTTTAAAGGAAGTACCCTTTTCAGGACTCCTAGGCCCCTTGGGTGTGCATCATTTTCCCTCCAAGATCAGTGAGTACCTCCAGACCCCTGTGGGCCTGCTGAGCAACATCGAGGCCCAAAGGTCGGGCCTTCGGAGGCCCTCTGTGTATGCCGAGTGATGGGCAACACACTGCTCGTTCCTTAAGGAGAGCTACATTTCCAGAGCACTGGAACAGCCTCAGGACCACATTTCTAACCAGTGCGACGTGCCATGGAACTGTTCGTCATGGCCCCCGTCTGAGCTGCCCTGAGAAAACACTCTGCTTAGGATTCTTCGAGAACCTCGTACCTGAAGTCTCTCTGCTCGAGGAGAAAGTCAGCATCCTACCATGCTGTGTCGCTAACGGGACACTCAGCGTGAGCAGTTGTCTCGAGGTAAGGCCCTGAATTGCCATGCAGAAGCGGAGGCGTGCAGCATTTTCCATGAGGCCGTAGCCGCTGCTCTGCATTGTTTTAACCTCAGTACGCTCTGCAGGACATCTACGAACCCCGCGTGGGCACCCTATTCCCTGCAAGAACACTGAGTACCCTCAGGGCCCCATGGGCCTGCTAAGCCACATCCAGGCCCGTAGCCCTTTGGAACCACTCTGTGTATGCCGAGTGTAGGGCAACAGTCTGCATTCTTTCTTGGGACAGCTTGAATACCTCAACACTCCCATAGGACGTCAAACACCTTTCTAGCAGGTCCAACATACCGTGCAAGTGTGACTCATGGCCCTAGTCTGAGCTGCACTGAGAATAACCCTCGGCTTCGCATTCGATCTGGGACCCCCTGCCTGAAGTCACCCTGCCTCCAGGAGAATGTCAGCTTGCGTTCCGACTGCAACTAAAGCCCAGTTCCTCGTGTAACACTGCAGGCTTTTGAAGAGCCACGGGCCCGGAGGCTTAGCTGGGGCGTTCCTTGGTTGAGGCAGTTTGCTGTTTGCAGAACACCCTGCTTCGACGAGTTGATTCAAGGAAGGAACCACTGGGTAACCTGTGTCTCTTTGGACTTGTTAGAAAGCACAGGGATGCATGCTGCGTGTGCCCTTGGAAATGGGGGTCTGAAGGAACTAGCCTTCCTTTCCCATTTGGAAAGCTCCATTCATGCTGCCTTGAAACTACTTGAAATTGACTGCTGTTGACAGGCCACTAGCCACTGTAGGCATGGCTCTGGGAAGAAAATGAGTTTTCTCCAGGTTAGCCGGGTGCTTCGATGGCCGGGGTGGAGCTCATCCTGCCACGCTCTAGAGCTAAAGGGAAAGTCAACGTGAGTACTGGCCTCGAGGTAAGTCCCTGAGTAGCCGCGCAGAAAGGGAGGCATGCAGCTCTTTCCATGAGGTCTTAGTCGCTGTTCTGCTTTATTATTATTATTTTTTTTTATTTTTTATTGTTTTTTTAAGACTTATTGATTGATTGATTGATTGCTATGTTGGGTCTTCGTTTCTGTGCTAGGGCTCTCTCCAATTGCGGTAAGTAGGGGCCACTCTTCATCGCGCTGCATAGGCCTCTCATTATCGCGGCCTCTCTTGTTGTGGAGCACAGGCTCCAGCGGCGCAGGCTGAGTAGTTGTGGCTCACGGGCCCAGTTGCTCCACGGCCTGTGGGATCCTCCCAGACCAGGGCTCGAACCCGTGTACCCTGCGTTGGCAGACAGATTCTCAACCACTGCGCCACCAGGGAAGCCCCTGTTCTGCTTTATTTTAAAGGAAGTACCCTTTTCAGGACTCCTAGGCCCCTTGGGTGTGCATCATTTTCCCTCCAAGATCAGTGAGTACCTCCAGACCCCTGTGGGCCTGCTGAGCAACATCGAGGCCCAAAGGTCGGGCCTTCGGAGGCCCTCTGTGTATGCCGAGTGATGGGCAACACACTGCTCGTTCCTTAAGGAGAGCTACATTTCCAGAGCACTGGAACAGCCTCAGGACCACATTTCTAACCAGTGCGACGTGCCATGGAACTGTTCGTCATGGCCCCCGTCTGAGCTGCCATGAGAAAACACTCTGCTTAGGATTCTTCGAGAACCTCGTACCTGAAGTCTCTCTGCTCGAGGAGAAAGTCAGCATCCTACCATGCTGTGTCGCTAACGGGACACTCAGCGTGAGCAGTTGTCTCGAGGTAAGGCCCTGAATTGCCATGCAGAAGCGGAGGCGTGCAGCATTTTCCATGAGGCCGTAGCCGCTGCTCTGCATTGTTTTAACCTCAGTACGCTCTGCAGGACATCTACGAACCCCGCGTGGGCACCCTATTCCCTGCAAGAACACTGAGTACCCTCAGGGCCCCATGGGCCTGCTAAGCCACATCCAGGCCCGTAGCCCTTTGGAACCACTCTGTGTATGCCGAGTGTAGGGCAACAGTCTGCATTCTTTCTTGGGACAGCTTGAATACCTCAACACTCCCACAGGTCGTCAAACACCTTTCTAGCAGGTCCAACATACCATGCAAGTGTGACTCATGGCCCTAGTCTGAGCTGCACTGAGAATAACCCTCGGCTTCGCATTCGATCTGGGACCCCCTGCCTGAAGTCACCCTGCCTCCAGGAGAATGTCAGCTTGCGTTCCGACTGCAACTAAAGCCCAGTTCCTCGTGTAACACTGCAGGCTTTTGAAGAGCCACGGGCCCGGAGGCTTAGCTGGGGCGTTCCTTGGTTGAGGCAGTTTGCTGTTTGCAGAACACCCTGCTTCGACGAGTTGATTCAAGGAAGGAACCACTGGGTAACCTGTGTCTCTTTGGACTTGTTAGAAAGCACAGGGATGCATGCTGCGTGTGCCCTTGGAAATGGGGGTCTGAAGGAACTAGCCTTCCTTTCCCATTTGGAAAGCTCCATTCATGCTGCCTTGAAACTACTTGAAATTGACTGCTGTTGACAGGCCACTAGCCACTGTAGGCATGGCTCTGGGAAGAAAATGAGTTTTCTCCAGGTTAGCCGGGTGCTTCGATGGCCGGGGTGGAGCTCATCCTGCCACGCTCTAGAGCTAAAGGGAAAGTCAACGTGAGTACTGGCCTCGAGGTAAGTCCCTGAGTAGCCGCGCAGAAAGGGAGGCATGCAGCTCTTTCCATGAGGTCTTAGTCGCTGTTCTGCTTTATTATTATTATTTTTTTTATTTTTTATTGTTTTTTTAAGACTTACTGATTGATTGATTGATTGCTATGTTGGGTCTTCGTTTCTGTGCTAGGGCTCTCTCCAATTGCGGTAAGTAGGGGCCACTCTTCATCGCGCTGCATAGGCCTCTCATTATCGTGGCCTCTCTTGTTGCGGAGCACAGGCTCCAGCGGCGCAGGCTGAGTAGTTGTGGCTCACGGGCCCAGTTGCTCCACGGCCTGTGGGATCCTCCCAGACCAGGGCTCGAACCCGTGTACCCTGCGTTGGCAGACAGATTCTCAACCACTGCGCCACCAGGGAAGCCCCTGTTCTGCTTTATTTTAAAGGAAGTACCCTTTTCAGGACTCCTAGGCCCCTTGGGTGTGCATCATTTTCCCTCCAAGATCAGTGAGTACCTCCAGACCCCTGTGGGCCTGCTGAGCAACATCGAGGCCCAAAGGTCGGGCCTTCGGAGGCCCTCTGTGTATGCCGAGTGATGGGCAACACACTGCTCGTTCCTTAAGGAGAGCTACATTTCCAGAGCACTGGAACAGCCTCAGGACCACATTTCTAACCAGTGCGACGTGCCATGGAACTGTTCGTCATGGCCCCCGTCTGAGCTGCCATGAGAAAACACTCTGCTTAGGATTCTTCGAGAACCTCGTACCTGAAGTCTCTCTGCTCGAGGAGAAAGTCAGCATCCTACCATGCTGTGTCGCTAACGGGACACTCAGCGTGAGCAGTTGTCTCGAGGTAAGGCCCTGAATTGCCATGCAGAAGCGGAGGCGTGCAGCATTTTCCAGGAGGCCGTAGCCGCTGCTCTGCATTGTTTTAACCTCAGTACGCTCTGCAGGACATCTAGGAACCCCGCGTGGGCACCCTATTCCCTGCAAGAACACTGAGTACCCTCAGGCCCCCATGGGCCTGCTAAGCCACATCCAGGCCCGTAGCCCTTTGGAACCACTCTGTGTATGCCGAGTGTAGGGCAACAGTCTGCATTCTTTCTTGGGACAGCTTGAATACCTCAACACTCCCATAGGACGTCAAACACCTTTCTAGCAGGTCCAATATACCGTGCAAGTGTGACTCATGGCCCTAGTCTGAGCTGCACTGAGAATAACCCTCGGCTTCGCATTCGATCTGGGACCCCCTGCCTGAAGTCACCCTGCCTCCAGGAGAATGTCAGCTTGCGTTCCGACTGCAACTAAAGCCCAGTTCCTCGTGTAACACTGCAGGCTTTTGAAGAGCCACGGGCCCGGAGGCTTAGCTGGGGCGTTCCTTGGTTGAGGCAGTTTGCTGTTTGCAGAACACCCTGCTTCGACGAGTTGATTCAAGGAAGGAACCACTGGGTAACCTGTGTCTCTTTGGACTTGTTAGCACAGGGATGCATGCTGCGTGTGCCCTTGGAAATGGGGGTCTGATGGAACTAGACTTGCTTTCCCATTTGGAAAGCTCCATTCATGCTGCCTTGAAGCTACTTGAAATTGACTGCTGTTGACAGGCCACTAGCCACTGTAGGCATGGCTCTGGGAAGAAAATGAGTTTTCTCCAGGTTAGCCGGGTGCTTCGATGGCCGGGGTGGAGCTCATCCTGCCACGCTCTAGAGCTAAAGGGAAAGTCAACGTGAGTACTGGCCTCGAGGTAAGTCCCTGAGTAGCCGCGCAGAAAGGGAGGCATGCAGCTCTTTCCATGAGGTCTTAGTCGCTGTTCTGCTTTATTATTATTATTTTTTTTTATTTTTTATTGTTTTTTTAAGACTTATTGATTGATTGATTGATTGCTATGTTGGGTCTTCGTTTCTATGCTAGGGCTCTCTCCAATTGCGGTAAGTAGGGGCCACTCTTCATCGCGCTGCATAGGCCTCTCATTATCGCGGCCTCTCTTGTTGCGGACCACAGGCTCCAGCGGCGCAGGCTCAGTAGTTGTGGCTCACAGGCCCAGTTGCTCCACGGCCTGTGGGATCCTCCCAGACCAGGGCTCGAACCCGTGTACCCTGCGTTGGCAGACAGATTCTCAACCACTGCGCCACCAGGGAAGCCCCTGTTCTGCTTTATTTTAAAGGAAGTACCCTTTTCAGGACTCCTAGGCCCCTTGGGTGTGCATCATTTTCCCTCCAAGATCAGTGAGTACCTCCAGACCCCTGTGGGCCTGCTGAGCAACATCGAGGCCCAAAGGTCGGGCCTTCGGAGGCCCTCTGTGTATGCCGAGTGATGGGCAACACACTGCTCGTTCCTTAAGGAGAGCTACATTTCCAGAGCACTGGAACAGCCTCAGGACCACATTTCTAACCAGTGCGACGTGCCATGGAACTGTTCGTCATGGCCCCCGTCTGAGCTGCCATGAGAAAACACTCTGCTTAGGATTCTTCGAGAACCTCGTACCTGAAGTCTCTCTGCTCGAGGAGAAAGTCAGCATCCTACCATGCTGTGTCGCTAACGGGACACTCAGCGTGAGCAGTTGTCTCGAGGTAAGGCCCTGAATTGCCATGCAGAAGCGGAGGCGTGCAGCATTTTCCATGAGGCCGTAGCCGCTGCTCTGCATTGTTTTAACCTCAGTACGCTCTGCAGGACATCTACGAACCCCGCGTGGGCACCCTATTCCCTGCAAGAACACTGAGTACCCTCAGGGCCCCATGGGCCTGCTAAGCCACATCCAGGCCCGTAGCCCTTTGGAACCACTCTGTGTATGCCGAGTGTAGGGCAACAGTCTGCATTCTTTCTTGGGACAGCTTGAATACCTCAACACTCCCATAGGACGTCAAACACCTTTCTAGCAGGTCCAACATACCATGCAAGTGTGACTCATGGCCCTAGTCTGAGCTGCACTGAGAATAACCCTCGGCTTCGCATTCGATCTGGGACCCCCTGCCTGAAGTCACCCTGCCTCCAGGAGAATGTCAGCTTGCGTTCCGACTGCAACTAAAGCCCAGTTCCTCGTGTAACACTGCAGGCTTTTGAAGAGCCACGGGCCCGGAGGCTTAGCTGGGGCGTTCCTTGGTTGAGGCAGTTTGCTGTTTGCAGAACACCCTGCTTCGACGAGTTGATTCAAGGAAGGAACCACTGGGTAACCTGTGTCTCTTTGGACTTGTTAGCACAGGGATGCATGCTGCGTGTGCCCTTGGAAATGGGGGTCTGATGGAACTAGACTTGCTTTCCCATTTGGAAAGCTCCATTCATGCTGCCTTGAAGCTACTTGAAATTGACTGCTGTTGACAGGCCACTAGCCACTGTAGGCATGGCTCTGGGAAGAAAATGAGTTTTCTCCAGGTTAGCCGGGTGCTTCGATGGCCGGGGTGGAGCTCATCCTGCCACGCTCTAGAGCTAAAGGGAAAGTCAACGTGAGTACTGGCCTCGAGGTAAGTCCCTGAGTAGCCGCGCAGAAAGGGAGGCATGCAGCTCTTTCCATGAGGTCTTAGTCGCTGTTCTGCTTTATTATTATTATTTTTTTTATTTTTTATTGTTTTTTTAAGACTTATTGATTGATTGATTGATTGCTATGTTGGGTCTTCGTTTCTGTGCTAGGGCTCTCTCCAATTGCGGTAAGTAGGGGCCACTCTTCATCGCGCTGCATAGGCCTCTCATTATCGCGGCCTCTCTTGTTGCGGAGCACAGGCTCCAGCGGCGCAGGCTCAGTAGTTGTGGCTCACGGGCCCAGTTGCTCCACGGCCTGTGGGATCCTCCCAGACCAGGGCTCGAACCCGTGTACCCTGCGTTGGCAGACAGATTCTCAACCACTGCGCCACCAGGGAAGCCCCTGTTCTGCTTTATTTTAAAGGAAGTACCCTTTTCAGGACTCCTAGGCCCCTTGGGTGTGCATCATTTTCCCTCCAAGATCAGTGAGTACCTCCAGACCCCTGTGGGCCTGCTGAGCAACATCGAGGCCCAAAGGTCGGGCCTTCGGAGGCCCTCTGTGTATGCCGAGTGATGGGCAACACACTGCTCGTTCCTTAAGGAGAGCTACATTTCCAGAGCACTGGAACAGCCTCAGGACCACATTTCTAACCAGTGCGACGTGCCATGGAACTGTTCGTCATGGCCCCCGTCTGAGCTGCCATGAGAAAACACTCTGCTTAGGATTCTTCGAGAACCTCGTACCTGAAGTCTCTCTGCTCGAGGAGAAAGTCAGCATCCTACCATGCTGTGTCGCTAACGGGACACTCAGCGTGAGCAGTTGTCTCGAGGTAAGGCCCTGAATTGCCATGCAGAAGCGGAGGCGTGCAGCATTTTCCATGAGGCCGTAGCCGCTGCTCTGCATTGTTTTAACCTCAGTACGCTCTGCAGGACATCTACGAACCCCGCGTGGGCACCCTATTCCCTGCAAGAACACTGAGTACCCTCAGGGCCCCATGGGCCTGCTAAGCCACATCCAGGCCCGTAGCCCTTTGGAACCACTCTGTGTATGCCGAGTGTAGGGCAACAGTCTGCATTCTTTCTTGGGACAGCTTGAATACCTCAACACTCCCATAGGACGTCAAACACCTTTCTAGCAGGTCCAACATACCATGCAAGTGTGACTCATGGCCCTAGTCTGAGCTGCACTGAGAATAACCCTCGGCTTCGCATTCGATCTGGGACCCCCTGCCTGAAGTCACCCTGCCTCCAGGAGAATGTCAGCTTGCGTTCCGACTGCAACTAAAGCCCAGTTCCTCGTGTAACACTGCAGGCTTTTGAAGAGCCACGGGCCCGGAGGCTTAGCTGGGGCGTTCCTTGGTTGAGGCAGTTTGCTGTTTGCAGAACACCCTGCTTCGACGAGTTGATTCAAGGAAGGAACCACTGGGTAACCTGTGTCTCTTTGGACTTGTTAGAAAGCACAGGGATGCATGCTGCGTGTGCCCTTGGAAATGGGGGTCTGAAGGAACTAGCCTTCCTTTCCCATTTGGAAAGCTCCATTCATGCTGCCTTGAAACTACTTGAAATTGACTGCTGTTGACAGGCCACTAGCCACTGTAGGCATGGCTCTGGGAAGAAAATGAGTTTTCTCCAGGTTAGCCGGGTGCTTCGATGGCCGGGGTGGAGCTCATCCTGCCACGCTCTAGAGCTAAAGGGAAAGTCAACGTGAGTACTGGCCTCGAGGTAAGTCCCTGAGTAGCCGCGCAGAAAGGGAGGCATGCAGCTCTTTCCATGAGGTCTTAGTCGCTGTTCTGCTTTATTATTATTATTTTTTTTATTTTTTATTGTTTTTTTAAGACTTATTGATTGATTGATTGATTGCTATGTTGGGTCTTCGTTTCTGTGCTAGGGCTCTCTCCAATTGCGGTAAGTAGGGGCCACTCTTCATCGCGCTGCATAGGCCTCTCATTATCGTGGCCTCTCTTGTTGCGGAGCACAGGCTCCAGCGGCGCAGGCTGAGTAGTTGTGGCTCACGGGCCCAGTTGCTCCACGGCCTGTGGGATCCTCCCAGACCAGGGCTCGAACCCGTGTACCCTGCGTTGGCAGACAGATTCTCAACCACTGCGCCACCAGGGAAGCCCCTGTTCTGCTTTATTTTAAAGGAAGTACCCTTTTCAGGACTCCTAGGCCCCTTGGGTGTGCATCATTTTCCCTCCAAGATCAGTGAGTACCTCCAGACCCCTGTGGGCCTGCTGAGCAACATCGAGGCCCAAAGGTCGGGCCTTCGGAGGCCCTCTGTGTATGCCGAGTGATGGGCAACACACTGCTCGTTCCTTAAGGAGAGCTACATTTCCAGAGCACTGGAACAGCCTCAGGACCACATTTCTAACCAGTGCGACGTGCCATGGAACTGTTCGTCATGGCCCCCGTCTGAGCTGCCATGAGAAAACACTCTGCTTAGGATTCTTCGAGAACCTCGTACCTGAAGTCTCTCTGCTCGAGGAGAAAGTCAGCATCCTACCATGCTGTGTCGCTAACGGGACACTCAGCGTGAGCAGTTGTCTCAAGGTAAGGCCCTGAATTGCCATGCAGAAGCGGAGGCGTGCAGCATTTTCCATGAGGCCGTAGCCGCTGCTCTGCATTGTTTTAACCTCAGTACGCTCTGCAGGACATCTACGAACCCCGCGTGGGCACCCTATTCCCTGCAAGAACACTGAGTACCCTCAGGGCCCCATGGGCCTGCTAAGCCACATCCAGGCCCGTAGCCCTTTGGAACCACTCTGTGTATGCCGAGTGTAGGGCAACAGTCTGCATTCTTTCTTGGGACAGCTTGAATACCTCAACACTCCCACAGGTCGTCAAACACCTTTCTAGCAGGTCCAACATACCGTGCAAGTGTGACTCATGGCCCTAGTCTGAGCTGCACTGAGAATAACACTCGGCTTCGCATTCGATCTGGGACCCCTTGCCTGAAGTCACCCTGCCTCCAGGAGAATGTCAGCTTGCGTTCCGACTGCAACTAAAGCCCAGTTCCTCGTGTAACACTGCAGGCTTTTGAAGAGCCACGGGCCCGGAGGCTTAGCTGGGGCGTTCCTTGGTTGAGGCAGTTTGCTGTTTGCAGAACACCCTGCTTCGACGAGTTGATTCAAGGAAGGAACCACTGGGTAACCTGTGTCTCTTTGGACTTGTTAGAAAGCACAGGGATGCATGCTGCGTGTGCCCTTGGAAATGGGGGTCTGATGGAACTAGACTTGCTTTCCCATTTGGAAAGCTCCATTCATGCTGCCTTGAAGCTACTTGAAATTGACTGCTGTTGACAGGCCACTAGCCACTGTAGGCATGGCTCTGGGAAGAAAATGAGTTTTCTCCAGGTTAGCCGGGTGCTTCGATGGCCGGGGTGGAGCTCATCCTGCCACGCTCTAGAGCTAAAGGGAAAGTCAACGTGAGTACTGGCCTCGAGGTAAGTCCCTGAGTAGCCGCACAGAAAGGGAGGCATGCAGCTCTTTCCATGAGGTCTTAGTCGCTGTTCTGCTTTATTATTATTATTTTTTTTATTTTTTATTGTTTTTTTAAGACTTATTGATTGATTGATTGATTGCTATGTTGGGTCTTCGTTTCTGTGCTAGGGCTCTCTCCAATTGCGGTAAGTAGGGGCCACTCTTCATCGCGCTGCATAGGCCTCTCATTATCGCGGCCTCTCTTGTTGCGGACCACAGGCTCCAGCGGCGCAGGCTGAGTAGTTGTGGCTCACAGGCCCAGTTGCTCCACGGCCTGTGGGATCCTCCCAGACCAGGGCTCGAACCCGTGTACCCTGCGTTGGCAGACAGATTCTCAACCACTGCGCCACCAGGGAAGCCCCTGTTCTGCTTTATTTTAAAGGAAGTACCCTTTTCAGGACTCCTAGGCCCCTTGGGTGTGCATCATTTTCCCTCCAAGATCAGTGAGTACCTCCAGACCCCTGTGGGCCTGCTGAGCAACATCGAGGCCCAAAGGTCGGGCCTTCGGAGGCCCTCTGTGTATGCCGAGTGATGGGCAACACACTGCTCGTTCCTTAAGGAGAGCTACATTTCCAGAGCACTGGAACAGCCTCAGGACCACATTTCTAACCAGTGCGACGTGCCATGGAACTGTTCGTCATGGCCCCCGTCTGAGCTGCCATGAGAAAACACTCTGCTTAGGATTCTTCGAGAACCTCGTACCTGAAGTCTCTCTGCTCGAGGAGAAAGTCAGCATCCTACCATGCTGTGTCGCTAACGGGACACTCAGCGTGAGCAGTTGTCTCGAGGTAAGGCCCTGAATTGCCATGCAGAAGCGGAGGCGTGCAGCATTTTCCAGGAGGCCGTAGCCGCTGCTCTGCATTGTTTTAACCTCAGTACGCTCTGCAGGACATCTACGAACCCCGCGTGGGCACCCTATTCCCTGCAAGAACACTGAGTACCCTCAGGCCCCCATGGGCCTGCTAAGCCACATCCAGGCCCGTAGCCCTTTGGAACCACTCTGTGTATGCCGAGTGTAGGGCAACAGTCTGCATTCTTTCTTGGGACAGCTTGAATACCTCAACACTCCCATAGGACGTCAAACACCTTTCTAGCAGGTCCAACATACCGTGCAAGTGTGACTCATGGCCCTAGTCTGAGCTGCACTGAGAATAACCCTCGGCTTCGCATTCGATCTGGGACCCCCTGCCTGAAGTCACCCTGCCTCCAGGAGAATGTCAGCTTGCGTTCCGACTGCAACTAAAGCCCAGTTCCTCGTGTAACACTGCAGGCTTTTGAAGAGCCACGGGCCCGGAGGCTTAGCTGGGGCGTTCCTTGGTTGAGGCAGTTTGCTGTTTGCAGAACACCCTGCTTCGACGAGTTGATTCAAGGAAGGAACCACTGGGTAACCTGTGTCTCTTTGGACTTGTTAGCACAGGGATGCATGCTGCGTGTGCCCTTGGAAATGGGGGTCTGATGGAACTAGACTTGCTTTCCCATTTGGAAAGCTCCATTCATGCTGCCTTGAAGCTACTTGAAATTGACTGCTGTTGACAGGCCACTAGCCACTGTAGGCATGGCTCTGGGAAGAAAATGAGTTTTCTCCAGGTTAGCCGGGTGCTTCGATGGCCGGGGTGGAGCTCATCCTGCCACGCTCTAGAGCTAAAGGGAAAGTCAACGTGAGTACTGGCCTCGAGGTAAGTCCCTGAGTAGCCGCGCAGAAAGGGAGGCATGCAGCTCTTTCCATGAGGTCTTAGTCGCTGTTCTGCTTTATTATTATTATTTTTTTTTATTTTTTATTGTTTTTTTAAGACTTATTGATTGATTGATTGATTGCTATGTTGGGTCTTCGTTTCTGTGCTAGGGCTCTCTCCAATTGCGGTAAGTAGGGGCCACTCTTCATCGCGCTGCATAGGCCTCTCATTATCGCGGCCTCTCTTGTTGTGGAGCACAGGCTCCAGCGGCGCAGGCTGAGTAGTTGTGGCTCACGGGCCCAGTTGCTCCACGGCCTGTGGGATCCTCCCAGACCAGGGCTCGAACCCGTGTACCCTGCGTTGGCAGACAGATTCTCAACCACTGCGCCACCAGGGAAGCCCCTGTTCTGCTTTATTTTAAAGGAAGTACCCTTTTCAGGACTCCTAGGCCCCTTGGGTGTGCATCATTTTCCCTCCAAGATCAGTGAGTACCTCCAGACCCCTGTGGGCCTGCTGAGCAACATCGAGGCCCAAAGGTCGGGCCTTCGGAGGCCCTCTGTGTATGCCGAGTGATGGGCAACACACTGCTCGTTCCTTAAGGAGAGCTACATTTCCAGAGCACTGGAACAGCCTCAGGACCACATTTCTAACCAGTGCGACGTGCCATGGAACTGTTCGTCATGGCCCCCGTCTGAGCTGCCATGAGAAAACACTCTGCTTAGGATTCTTCGAGAACCTCGTACCTGAAGTCTCTCTGCTCGAGGAGAAAGTCAGCATCCTACCATGCTGTGTCGCTAACGGGACACTCAGCGTGAGCAGTTGTCTCGAGGTAAGGCCCTGAATTGCCATGCAGAAGCGGAGGCGTGCAGCATTTTCCATGAGGCCGTAGCCGCTGCTCTGCATTGTTTTAACCTCAGTACGCTCTGCAGGACATCTACGAACCCCGCGTGGGCACCCTATTCCCTGCAAGAACACTGAGTACCCTCAGGCCCCCATGGGCCTGCTAAGCCACATCCAGGCCCGTAGCCCTTTGGAACCACTCTGTGTATGCCGAGTGTAGGGCAACAGTCTGCATTCTTTCTTGGGACAGCTTGAATACCTCAACACTCCCACAGGTCGTCAAACACCTTTCTAGCAGGTCCAACATACCATGCAAGTGTGACTCATGGCCCTAGTCTGAGCTGCACTGAGAATAACCCTCGGCTTCGCATTCGATCTGGGACCCCCTGCCTGAAGTCACCCTGCCTCCAGGAGAATGTCAGCTTGCGTTCCGACTGCAACTAAAGCCCAGTTCCTCGTGTAACACTGCAGGCTTTTGAAGAGCCACGGGCCCGGAGGCTTAGCTGGGGCGTTCCTTGGTTGAGGCAGTTTGCTGTTTGCAGAACACCCTGCTTCGACGAGTTGATTCAAGGAAGGAACCACTGGGTAACCTGTGTCTCTTTGGACTTGTTAGAAAGCACAGGGATGCATGCTGCGTGTGCCCTTGGAAATGGGGGTCTGAAGGAACTAGCCTTCCTTTCCCATTTGGAAAGCTCCATTCATGCTGCCTTGAAACTACTTGAAATTGACTGCTGTTGACAGGCCACTAGCCACTGTAGGCATGGCTCTGGGAAGAAAATGAGTTTTCTCCAGGTTAGCCGGGTGCTTCGATGGCCGGGGTGGAGCTCATCCTGCCACGCTCTAGAGCTAAAGGGAAAGTCAACGTGAGTACTGGCCTCGAGGTAAGTCCCTGAGTAGCCGCGCAGAAAGGGAGGCATGCAGCTCTTTCCATGAGGTCTTAGTCGCTGTTCTGCTTTATTATTATTATTTTTTTTATTTTTTATTGTTTTTTTAAGACTTATTGATTGATTGATTGATTGCTATGTTGGGTCTTCGTTTCTGTGCTAGGGCTCTCTCCAATTGCGGTAAGTAGGGGCCACTCTTCATCGCGCTGCATAGGCCTCTCATTATCGCGGCCTCTCTTGTTGCGGAGCACAGGCTCCAGCGGCGCAGGCTGAGTAGTTGTGGCTCACGGGCCCAGTTGCTCCACGGCCTGTGGGATCCTCCCAGACCAGGGCTCGAACCCGTGTACCCTGCGTTGGCAGACAGATTCTCAACCACTGCGCCACCAGGGAAGCCCCTGTTCTGCTTTATTTTAAAGGAAGTACCCTTTTCAGGACTCCTAGGCCCCTTGGGTGTGCATCATTTTCCCTCCAAGATCAGTGAGTACCTCCAAACCCCTGTGGGCCTGCTGAGCAACATCGAGGCCCAAAGGTCGGGCCTTCGGAGGCCCTCTGTGTATGCCGAGTGATGGGCAACACACTGCTCGTTCCTTAAGGAGAGCTACATTTCCAGAGCACTGGAACAGCCTCAGGACCACATTTCTAACCAGTGCGACGTGCCATGGAACTGTTCGTCATGGCCCCCGTCTGAGCTGCCATGAGAAAACACTCTGCTTAGGATTCTTCGAGAACCTCGTACCTGAAGTCTCTCTGCTCGAGGAGAAAGTCAGCATCCTACCATGCTGTGTCGCTAACGGGACACTCAGCGTGAGCAGTTGTCTCGAGGTAAGGCCCTGAATTGCCATGCAGAAGCGGAGGCGTGCAGCATTTTCCAGGAGGCCGTAGCCGCTGCTCTGCATTGTTTTAACCTCAGTACGCTCTGCAGGACATCTACGAACCCCGCGTGGGCACCCTATTCCCTGCAAGAACACTGAGTACCCTCAGGCCCCCATGGGCCTGCTAAGCCACATCCAGGCCCGTAGCCCTTTGGAACCACTCTGTGTATGCCGAGTGTAGGGCAACAGTCTGCATTCTTTCTTGGGACAGCTTGAATACCTCAACACTCCCATAGGACGTCAAACACCTTTCTAGCAGGTCCAACATACCGTGCAAGTGTGACTCATGGCCCTAGTCTGAGCTGCACTGAGAATAACCCTCGGCTTCGCATTCGATCTGGGACCCCCTGCCTGAAGTCACCCTGCCTCCAGGAGAATGTCAGCTTGCGTTCCGACTGCAACTAAAGCCCAGTTCCTCGTGTAACACTGCAGGCTTTTGAAGAGCCACGGGCCCGGAGGCTTAGCTGGGGCGTTCCTTGGTTGAGGCAGTTTGCTGTTTGCAGAACACCCTGCTTCGACGAGTTGATTCAAGGAAGGAACCACTGGGTAACCTGTGTCTCTTTGGACTTGTTAGCACAGGGATGCATGCTGCGTGTGCCCTTGGAAATGGGGGTCTGATGGAACTAGACTTGCTTTCCCATTTGGAAAGCTCCATTCATGCTGCCTTGAAGCTACTTGAAATTGACTGCTGTTGACAGGCCACTAGCCACTGTAGGCATGGCTCTGGGAAGAAAATGAGTTTTCTCCAGGTTAGCCGGGTGCTTCGATGGCCGGGGTGGAGCTCATCCTGCCACGCTCTAGAGCTAAAGGGAAAGTCAACGTGAGTACTGGCCTCGAGGTAAGTCCCTGAGTAGCCGCGCAGAAAGGGAGGCATGCAGCTCTTTCCATGAGGTCTTAGTCGCTGTTCTGCTTTATTATTATTATTTTTTTTTATTTTTTATTGTTTTTTTAAGACTTATTGATTGATTGATTGATTGCTATGTTGGGTCTTCGTTTCTGTGCTAGGGCTCTCTCCAATTGCGGTAAGTAGGGGCCACTCTTCATCGCGCTGCATAGGCCTCTCATTATCGCGGCCTCTCTTGTTGTGGAGCACAGGCTCCAGCGGCGCAGGCTGAGTAGTTGTGGCTCACGGGCCCAGTTGCTCCACGGCCTGTGGGATCCTCCCAGACCAGGGCTCGAACCCGTGTACCCTGCGTTGGCAGACAGATTCTCAACCACTGCGCCACCAGGGAAGCCACTGTTCTGCTTTATTTTAAAGGAAGTACCCTTTTCAGGACTCCTAGGCCCCTTGGGTGTGCATCATTTTCCCTCCAAGATCAGTGAGTACCTCCAGACCCCTGTGGGCCTGCTGAGCAACATCGAGGCCCAAAGGTCGGGCCTTCGGAGGCCCTCTGTGTATGCCGAGTGATGGGCAACACACTGCTCGTTCCTTAAGGAGAGCTACATTTCCAGAGCACTGGAACAGCCTCAGGACCACATTTCTAACCAGTGCGACGTGCCATGGAACTGTTCGTCATGGCCCCCGTCTGAGCTGCCATGAGAAAACACTCTGCTTAGGATTCTTCGAGAACCTCGTACCTGAAGTCTCTCTGCTCGAGGAGAAAGTCAGCATCCTACCATGCTGTGTCGCTAACGGGACACTCAGCGTGAGCAGTTGTCTCGAGGTAAGGCCCTGAATTGCCATGCAGAAGCGGAGGCGTGCAGCATTTTCCATGAGGCCGTAGCCGCTGCTCTGCATTGTTTTAACCTCAGTACGCTCTGCAGGACATCTACGAACCCCGCGTGGGCACCCTATTCCCTGCAAGAACACTGAGTACCCTCAGGCCCCCATGGGCCTGCTAAGCCACATCCAGGCCCGTAGCCCTTTGGAACCACTCTGTGTATGCCGAGTGTAGGGCAACAGTCTGCATTCTTTCTTGGGACAGCTTGAATACCTCAACACTCCCACAGGTCGTCAAACACCTTTCTAGCAGGTCCAACATACCGTGCAAGTGTGACTCATGGCCCTAGTCTGAGCTGCACTGAGAATAACCCTCGGCTTCGCATTCGATCTGGGACCCCCTGCCTGAAGTCACCCTGCCTCCAGGAGAATGTCAGCTTGCGTTCCGACTGCAACTATAGCCCAGTTCCTCGTGTAACACTGCAGGCTTTTGAAGAGCCACGGGCCCGGAGGCTTAGCTGGGGCGTTCCTTGGTTGAGGCAGTTTGCTGTTTGCAGAACACCCTGCTTCGACGAGTTGATTCAAGGAAGGAACCACTGGGTAACCTGTGTCTCTTTGGACTTGTTAGCACAGGGATGCATGCTGCGTGTGCCCTTGGAAATGGGGGTCTGAAGGAACTAGCCTTCCTTTCCCATTTGGAAAGCTCCATTCATGCTGCCTTGAAACTACTTGAAATTGACTGCTGTTGACAGGCCACTAGCCACTGTAGGCATGGCTCTGGGAAGAAAATGAGTTTTCTCCAGGTTAGCCGGGTGCTTCGATGGCCGGGGTGGAGCTCATCCTGCCACGCTCTAGAGCTAAAGGGAAAGTCAACGTGAGTACTGGCCTCGAGGTAAGTCCCTGAGTAGCCGCGCAGAAAGGGAGGCATGCAGCTCTTTCCATGAGGTCTTAGTCGCTGTTCTGCTTTATTATTATTATTTTTTTTTATTTTTTATTGTTTTTTTAAGACTTATTGATTGATTGATTGATTGCTATGTTGGGTCTTCGTTTCTGTGCTAGGGCTCTCTCCAATTGCGGTAAGTAGGGGCCACTCTTCATCGCGCTGCATAGGCCTCTCATTATCGCGGCCTCTCTTGTTGTGGAGCACAGGCTCCAGCGGCGCAGGCTGAGTAGTTGTGGCTCACGGGCCCAGTTGCTCCACGGCCTGTGGGATCCTCCCAGACCAGGGCTCGAACCCGTGTACCCTGCGTTGGCAGACAGATTCTCAACCACTGCGCCACCAGGGAAGCCCCTGTTCTGCTTTATTTTAAAGGAAGTACCCTTTTCAGGACTCCTAGGCCCCTTGGGTGTGCATCATTTTCCCTCCAAGATCAGTGAGTACCTCCAGACCCCTGTGGGCCTGCTGAGCAACATCGAGGCCCAAAGGTCGGGCCTTCGGAGGCCCTCTGTGTATGCCGAGTGATGGGCAACACACTGCTCGTTCCTTAAGGAGAGCTACATTTCCAGAGCACTGGAACAGCCTCAGGACCACATTTCTAACCAGTGCGACGTGCCATGGAACTGTTCGTCATGGCCCCCGTCTGAGCTGCCATGAGAAAACACTCTGCTTAGGATTCTTCGAGAACCTCGTACCTGAAGTCTCTCTGCTCGAGGAGAAAGTCAGCATCCTACCATGCTGTGTCGCTAACGGGACACTCAGCGTGAGCAGTTGTCTCGAGGTAAGGCCCTGAATTGCCATGCAGAAGCGGAGGCGTGCAGCATTTTCCATGAGGCCGTAGCCGCTGCTCTGCATTGTTTTAACCTCAGTACGCTCTGCAGGACATCTACGAACCCCGCGTGGGCACCCTATTCCCTGCAAGAACACTGAGTACCCTCAGGGCCCCATGGGCCTGCTAAGCCACATCCAGGCCCGTAGCCCTTTGGAACCACTCTGTGTATGCCGAGTGTAGGGCAACAGTCTGCATTCTTTCTTGGGACAGCTTGAATACCTCAACACTCCCACAGGTCGTCAAACACCTTTCTAGCAGGTCCAACATACCATGCAAGTGTGACTCATGGCCCTAGTCTGAGCTGCACTGAGAATAACCCTCGGCTTCGCATTCGATCTGGGACCCCCTGCCTGAAGTCACCCTGCCTCCAGGAGAATGTCAGCTTGCGTTCCGACTGCAACTAAAGCCCAGTTCCTCGTGTAACACTGCAGGCTTTTGAAGAGCCACGGGCCCGGAGGCTTAGCTGGGGCGTTCCTTGGTTGAGGCAGTTTGCTGTTTGCAGAACACCCTGCTTCGACGAGTTGATTCAAGGAAGGAACCACTGGGTAACCTGTGTCTCTTTGGACTTGTTAGAAAGCACAGGGATGCATGCTGCGTGTGCCCTTGGAAATGGGGGTCTGAAGGAACTAGCCTTCCTTTCCCATTTGGAAAGCTCCATTCATGCTGCCTTGAAACTACTTGAAATTGACTGCTGTTGACAGGCCACTAGCCACTGTAGGCATGGCTCTGGGAAGAAAATGAGTTTTCTCCAGGTTAGCCGGGTGCTTCGATGGCCGGGGTGGAGCTCATCCTGCCACGCTCTAGAGCTAAAGGGAAAGTCAACGTGAGTACTGGCCTCGAGGTAAGTCCCTGAGTAGCCGCGCAGAAAGGGAGGCATGCAGCTCTTTCCATGAGGTCTTAGTCGCTGTTCTGCTTTATTATTATTATTTTTTTTATTTTTTATTGTTTTTTTAAGACTTATTGATTGATTGATTGATTGCTATGTTGGGTCTTCGTTTCTGTGCTAGGGCTCTCTCCAATTGCGGTAAGTAGGGGCCACTCTTCATCGCGCTGCATAGGCCTCTCATTATCGCGGCCTCTCTTGTTGCGGAGCACAGGCTCCAGCGGCGCAGGCTGAGTAGTTGTGGCTCACGGGCCCAGTTGCTCCACGGCCTGTGGGATCCTCCCAGACCAGGGCTCGAACCCGTGTACCCTGCGTTGGCAGACAGATTCTCAACCACTGCGCCACCAGGGAAGCCCCTGTTCTGCTTTATTTTAAAGGAAGTACCCTTTTCAGGACTCCTAGGCCCCTTGGGTGTGCATCATTTTCCCTCCAAGATCAGTGAGTACCTCCAAACCCCTGTGGGCCTGCTGAGCAACATCGAGGCCCAAAGGTCGGGCCTTCGGAGGCCCTCTGTGTATGCCGAGTGATGGGCAACACACTGCTCGTTCCTTAAGGAGAGCTACATTTCCAGAGCACTGGAACAGCCTCAGGACCACATTTCTAACCAGTGCGACGTGCCATGGAACTGTTCGTCATGGCCCCCGTCTGAGCTGCCATGAGAAAACACTCTGCTTAGGATTCTTCGAGAACCTCGTACCTGAAGTCTCTCTGCTCGAGGAGAAAGTCAGCATCCTACCATGCTGTGTCGCTAACGGGACACTCAGCGTGAGCAGTTGTCTCGAGGTAAGGCCCTGAATTGCCATGCAGAAGCGGAGGCGTGCAGCATTTTCCAGGAGGCCGTAGCCGCTGCTCTGCATTGTTTTAACCTCAGTACGCTCTGCAGGACATCTACGAACCCCGCGTGGGCACCCTATTCCCTGCAAGAACACTGAGTACCCTCAGGCCCCCATGGGCCTGCTAAGCCACATCCAGGCCCGTAGCCCTTTGGAACCACTCTGTGTATGCCGAGTGTAGGGCAACAGTCTGCATTCTTTCTTGGGACAGCTTGAATACCTCAACACTCCCATAGGACGTCAAACACCTTTCTAGCAGGTCCAACATACCGTGCAAGTGTGACTCATGGCCCTAGTCTGAGCTGCACTGAGAATAACCCTCGGCTTCGCATTCGATCTGGGACCCCCTGCCTGAAGTCACCCTGCCTCCAGGAGAATGTCAGCTTGCGTTCCGACTGCAACTAAAGCCCAGTTCCTCGTGTAACACTGCAGGCTTTTGAAGAGCCACGGGCCCGGAGGCTTAGCTGGGGCGTTCCTTGGTTGAGGCAGTTTGCTGTTTGCAGAACACCCTGCTTCGACGAGTTGATTCAAGGAAGGAACCACTGGGTAACCTGTGTCTCTTTGGACTTGTTAGCACAGGGATGCATGCTGCGTGTGCCCTTGGAAATGGGGGTCTGATGGAACTAGACTTGCTTTCCCATTTGGAAAGCTCCATTCATGCTGCCTTGAAGCTACTTGAAATTGACTGCTGTTGACAGGCCACTAGCCACTGTAGGCATGGCTCTGGGAAGAAAATGAGTTTTCTCCAGGTTAGCCGGGTGCTTCGATGGCCGGGGTGGAGCTCATCCTGCCACGCTCTAGAGCTAAAGGGAAAGTCAACGTGAGTACTGGCCTCGAGGTAAGTCCCTGAGTAGCCGCGCAGAAAGGGAGGCATGCAGCTCTTTCCATGAGGTCTTAGTCGCTGTTCTGCTTTATTATTATTATTTTTTTTTATTTTTTATTGTTTTTTTAAGACTTATTGATTGATTGATTGATTGCTATGTTGGGTCTTCGTTTCTGTGCTAGGGCTCTCTCCAATTGCGGTAAGTAGGGGCCACTCTTCATCGCGCTGCATAGGCCTCTCATTATCGCGGCCTCTCTTGTTGTGGAGCACAGGCTCCAGCGGCGCAGGCTGAGTAGTTGTGGCTCACGGGCCCAGTTGCTCCACGGCCTGTGGGATCCTCCCAGACCAGGGCTCGAACCCGTGTACCCTGCGTTGGCAGACAGATTCTCAACCACTGCGCCACCAGGGAAGCCCCTGTTCTGCTTTATTTTAAAGGAAGTACCCTTTTCAGGACTCCTAGGCCCCTTGGGTGTGCATCATTTTCCCTCCAAGATCAGTGAGTACCTCCAGACCCCTGTGGGCCTGCTGAGCAACATCGAGGCCCAAAGGTCGGGCCTTCGGAGGCCCTCTGTGTATGCCGAGTGATGGGCAACACACTGCTCGTTCCTTAAGGAGAGCTACATTTCCAGAGCACTGGAACAGCCTCAGGACCACATTTCTAACCAGTGCGACGTGCCATGGAACTGTTCGTCATGGCCCCCGTCTGAGCTGCCATGAGAAAACACTCTGCTTAGGATTCTTCGAGAACCTCGTACCTGAAGTCTCTCTGCTCGAGGAGAAAGTCAGCATCCTACCATGCTGTGTCGCTAACGGGACACTCAGCGTGAGCAGTTGTCTCGAGGTAAGGCCCTGAATTGCCATGCAGAAGCGGAGGCGTGCAGCATTTTCCATGAGGCCGTAGCCGCTGCTCTGCATTGTTTTAACCTCAGTACGCTCTGCAGGACATCTACGAACCCCGCGTGGGCACCCTATTCCCTGCAAGAACACTGAGTACCCTCAGGGCCCCATGGGCCTGCTAAGCCACATCCAGGCCCGTAGCCCTTTGGAACCACTCTGTGTATGCCGAGTGTAGGGCAACAGTCTGCATTCTTTCTTGGGACAGCTTGAATACCTCAACACTCCCATAGGACGTCAAACACCTTTCTAGCAGGTCCAACATACCATGCAAGTGTGACTCATGGCCCTAGTCTGAGCTGCACTGAGAATAACCCTCGGCTTCGCATTCGATCTGGGACCCCCTGCCTGAAGTCACCCTGCCTCCAGGAGAATGTCAGCTTGCGTTCCGACTGCAACTAAAGCCCAGTTCCTCGTGTAACACTGCAGGCTTTTGAAGAGCCACGGGCCCGGAGGCTTAGCTGGGGCGTTCCTTGGTTGAGGCAGTTTGCTGTTTGCAGAACACCCTGCTTCGACGAGTTGATTCAAGGAAGGAACCACTGGGTAACCTGTGTCTCTTTGGACTTGTTAGCACAGGGATGCATGCTGCGTGTGCCCTTGGAAATGGGGGTCTGATGGAACTAGACTTGCTTTCCCATTTGGAAAGCTCCATTCATGCTGCCTTGAAGCTACTTGAAATTGACTGCTGTTGACAGGCCACTAGCCACTGTAGGCATGGCTCTGGGAAGAAAATGAGTTTTCTCCAGGTTAGCCGGGTGCTTCGATGGCCGGGGTGGAGCTCATCCTGCCACGCTCTAGAGCTAAAGGGAAAGTCAACGTGAGTACTGGCCTCGAGGTAAGTCCCTGAGTAGCCGCGCAGAAAGGGAGGCATGCAGCTCTTTCCATGAGGTCTTAGTCGCTGTTCTGCTTTATTATTATTATTTTTTTTATTTTTTATTGTTTTTTTAAGACTTATTGATTGATTGATTGATTGCTATGTTGGGTCTTCGTTTCTGTGCTAGGGCTCTCTCCAATTGCGGTAAGTAGGGGCCACTCTTCATCGCGCTGCATAGGCCTCTCATTATCGCGGCCTCTCTTGTTGCGGAGCACAGGCTCCAGCGGCGCAGGCTCAGTAGTTGTGGCTCACAGGCCCAGTTGCTCCACGGCCTGTGGGATCCTCCCAGACCAGGGCTCGAACCCGTGTACCCTGCGTTGGCAGACAGATTCTCAACCACTGCGCCACCAGGGAAGCCCCTGTTCTGCTTTATTTTAAAGGAAGTACCCTTTTCAGGACTCCTAGGCCCCTTGGGTGTGCATCATTTTCCCTCCAAGATCAGTGAGTACCTCCAGACCCCTGTGGGCCTGCTGAGCAACATCGAGGCCCAAAGGTCGGGCCTTCGGAGGCCCTCTGTGTATGCCGAGTGATGGGCAACACACTGCTCGTTCCTTAAGGAGAGCTACATTTCCAGAGCACTGGAACAGCCTCAGGACCACATTTCTAACCAGTGCGACGTGCCATGGAACTGTTCGTCATGGCCCCCGTCTGAGCTGCCCTGAGAAAACACTCTGCTTAGGATTCTTCGAGAACCTCGTACCTGAAGTCTCTCTGCTCGAGGAGAAAGTCAGCATCCTACCATGCTGTGTCGCTAACGGGACACTCAGCGTGAGCAGTTGTCTCGAGGTAAGGCCCTGAATTGCCATGCAGAAGCGGAGGCGTGCAGCATTTTCCATGAGGCCGTAGCCGCTGCTCTGCATTGTTTTAACCTCAGTACGCTCTGCAGGACATCTACGAACCCCGCGTGGGCACCCTATTCCCTGCAAGAACACTGAGTACCCTCAGGGCCCCATGGGCCTGCTAAGCCACATCCAGGCCCGTAGCCCTTTGGAACCACTCTGTGTATGCCGAGTGTAGGGCAACAGTCTGCATTCTTTCTTGGGACAGCTTGAATACCTCAACACTCCCATAGGACGTCAAACACCTTTCTAGCAGGTCCAACATACCGTGCAAGTGTGACTCATGGCCCTAGTCTGAGCTGCACTGAGAATAACCCTCGGCTTCGCATTCGATCTGGGACCCCCTGCCTGAAGTCACCCTGCCTCCAGGAGAATGTCAGCTTGCGTTCCGACTGCAACTAAAGCCCAGTTCCTCGTGTAACACTGCAGGCTTTTGAAGAGCCACGGGCCCGGAGGCTTAGCTGGGGCGTTCCTTGGTTGAGGCAGTTTGCTGTTTGCAGAACACCCTGCTTCGACGAGTTGATTCAAGGAAGGAACCACTGGGTAACCTGTGTCTCTTTGGACTTGTTAGAAAGCACAGGGATGCATGCTGCGTGTGCCCTTGGAAATGGGGGTCTGAAGGAACTAGCCTTCCTTTCCCATTTGGAAAGCTCCATTCATGCTGCCTTGAAACTACTTGAAATTGACGGCTGTTGACAGGCCACTAGCCACTGTAGGCATGGCTCTGGGAAGAAAATGAGTTTTCTCCAGGTTAGCCGGGTGCTTCGATGGCCGGGGTGGAGCTCATCCTGCCACGCTCTAGAGCTAAAGGGAAAGTCAACGTGAGTACTGGCCTCGAGGTAAGTCCCTGAGTAGCCGCGCAGAAAGGGAGGCATGCAGCTCTTTCCATGAGGTCTTAGTCGCTGTTCTGCTTTATTATTATTATTTTTTTTTATTTTTTATTGTTTTTTTAAGACTTATTGATTGATTGATTGATTGCTATGTTGGGTCTTCGTTTCTGTGCTAGGGCTCTCTCCAATTGCGGTAAGTAGGGGCCACTCTTCATCGCGCTGCATAGGCCTCTCATTATCGCGGCCTCTCTTGTTGTGGAGCACAGGCTCCAGCGGCGCAGGCTGAGTAGTTGTGGCTCACGGGCCCAGTTGCTCCACGGCCTGTGGGATCCTCCCAGACCAGGGCTCGAACCCGTGTACCCTGCGTTGGCAGACAGATTCTCAACCACTGCGCCACCAGGGAAGCCCCTGTTCTGCTTTATTTTAAAGGAAGTACCCTTTTCAGGACTCCTAGGCCCCTTGGGTGTGCATCATTTTCCCTCCAAGATCAGTGAGTACCTCCAGACCCCTGTGGGCCTGCTGAGCAACATCGAGGCCCAAAGGTCGGGCCTTCGGAGGCCCTCTGTGTATGCCGAGTGATGGGCAACACACTGCTCGTTCCTTAAGGAGAGCTACATTTCCAGAGCACTGGAACAGCCTCAGGACCACATTTCTAACCAGTGCGACGTGCCATGGAACTGTTCGTCATGGCCCCCGTCTGAGCTGCCATGAGAAAACACTCTGCTTAGGATTCTTCGAGAACCTCGTACCTGAAGTCTCTCTGCTCGAGGAGAAAGTCAGCATCCTACCATGCTGTGTCGCTAACGGGACACTCAGCGTGAGCAGTTGTCTCGAGGTAAGGCCCTGAATTGCCATGCAGAAGCGGAGGCGTGCAGCATTTTCCAGGAGGCCGTAGCCGCTGCTCTGCATTGTTTTAACCTCAGTACGCTCTGCAGGACATCTAGGAACCCCGCGTGGGCACCCTATTCCCTGCAAGAACACTGAGTACCCTCAGGCCCCCATGGGCCTGCTAAGCCACATCCAGGCCCGTAGCCCTTTGGAACCACTCTGTGTATGCCGAGTGTAGGGCAACAGTCTGCATTCTTTCTTGGGACAGCTTGAATACCTCAACACTCCCATAGGACGTCAAACACCTTTCTAGCAGGTCCAACATACCGTGCAAGTGTGACTCATGGCCCTAGTCTGAGCTGCACTGAGAATAACCCTCGGCTTCGCATTCGATCTGGGACCCCCTGCCTGAAGTCACCCTGCCTCCAGGAGAATGTCAGCTTGCGTTCTGACTGCAACTAAAGCCCAGTTCCTCGTGTAACACTGCAGGCTTTTGAAGAGCCACGGGCCCGGAGGCTTAGCTGGGGCGTTCCTTGGTTGAGGCAGTTTGCTGTTTGCAGAACACCCTGCTTCGACGAGTTGATTCAAGGAAGGAACCACTGGGTAACCTGTGTCTCTTTGGACTTGTTAGCACAGGGATGCATGCTGCGTGTGCCCTTGGAAATGGGGGTCTGATGGAACTAGACTTGCTTTCCCATTTGGAAAGCTCCATTCATGCTGCCTTGAAGCTACTTGAAATTGACTGCTGTTGACAGGCCACTAGCCACTGTAGGCATGGCTCTGGGAAGAAAATGAGTTTTCTCCAGGTTAGCCGGGTGCTTCGATGGCCGGGGTGGAGCTCATCCTGCCACGCTCTAGAGCTAAAGGGAAAGTCAACGTGAGTACTGGCCTCGAGGTAAGTCCCTGAGTAGCCGCGCAGAAAGGGAGGCATGCAGCTCTTTCCATGAGGTCTTAGTCGCTGTTCTGCTTTATTATTATTATTTTTTTTTATTTTTTATTGTTTTTTTAAGACTTATTGATTGATTGATTGATTGCTATGTTGGGTCTTCGTTTCTATGCTAGGGCTCTCTCCAATTGCGGTAAGTAGGGGCCACTCTTCATCGCGCTGCATAGGCCTCTCATTATCGCGGCCTCTCTTGTTGCGGACCACAGGCTCCAGCGGCGCAGGCTCAGTAGTTGTGGCTCACAGGCCCAGTTGCTCCACGGCCTGTGGGATCCTCCCAGACCAGGGCTCGAACCCGTGTACCCTGCGTTGGCAGACAGATTCTCAACCACTGCGCCACCAGGGAAGCCCCTGTTCTGCTTTATTTTAAAGGAAGTACCCTTTTCAGGACTCCTAGGCCCCTTGGGTGTGCATCATTTTCCCTCCAAGATCAGTGAGTACCTCCAGACCCCTGTGGGCCTGCTGAGCAACATCGAGGCCCAAAGGTCGGGCCTTCGGAGGCCCTCTGTGTATGCCGAGTGATGGGCAACACACTGCTCGTTCCTTAAGGAGAGCTACATTTCCAGAGCACTGGAACAGCCTCAGGACCACATTTCTAACCAGTGCGACGTGCCATGGAACTGTTCGTCATGGCCCCCGTCTGAGCTGCCATGAGAAAACACTCTGCTTAGGATTCTTCGAGAACCTCGTACCTGAAGTCTCTCTGCTCGAGGAGAAAGTCAGCATCCTACCATGCTGTGTCGCTAACGGGACACTCAGCCTGAGCAGTTGTCTCGAGGTAAGGCCCTGAATTGCCATGCAGAAGCGGAGGCGTGCAGCATTTTCCATGAGGCCGTAGCCGCTGCTCTGCATTGTTTTAACCTCAGTACGCTCTGCAGGACATCTACGAACCCCGCGTGGGCACCCTATTCCCTGCAAGAACACTGAGTACCCTCAGGGCCCCATGGGCCTGCTAAGCCACATCCAGGCCCGTAGCCCTTTGGAACCACTCTGTGTATGCCGAGTGTAGGGCAACAGTCTGCATTCTTTCTTGGGACAGCTTGAATACCTCAACACTCCCATAGGACGTCAAACACCTTTCTAGCAGGTCCAACATACCATGCAAGTGTGACTCATGGCCCTAGTCTGAGCTGCACTGAGAATAACCCTCGGCTTCGCATTCGATCTGGGACCCCCTGCCTGAAGTCACCCTGCCTCCAGGAGAATGTCAGCTTGCGTTCCGACTGCAACTAAAGCCCAGTTCCTCGTGTAACACTGCAGGCTTTTGAAGAGCCACGGGCCCGGAGGCTTAGCTGGGGCGTTCCTTGGTTGAGGCAGTTTGCTGTTTGCAGAACACCCTGCTTCGACGAGTTGATTCAAGGAAGGAACCACTGGGTAACCTGTGTCTCTTTGGACTTGTTAGCACAGGGATGCATGCTGCGTGTGCCCTTGGAAATGGGGGTCTGATGGAACTAGACTTGCTTTCCCATTTGGAAAGCTCCATTCATGCTGCCTTGAAGCTACTTGAAATTGACTGCTGTTGACAGGCCACTAGCCACTGTAGGCATGGCTCTGGGAAGAAAATGAGTTTTCTCCAGGTTAGCCGGGTGCTTCGATGGCCGGGGTGGAGCTCATCCTGCCACGCTCTAGAGCTAAAGGGAAAGTCAACGTGAGTACTGGCCTCGAGGTAAGTCCCTGAGTAGCCGCGCAGAAAGGGAGGCATGCAGCTCTTTCCATGAGGTCTTAGTCGCTGTTCTGCTTTATTATTATTATTTTTTTTATTTTTTATTGTTTTTTTAAGACTTATTGATTGATTGATTGATTGCTATGTTGGGTCTTCGTTTCTGTGCTAGGGCTCTCTCCAATTGCGGTAAGTAGGGGCCACTCTTCATCGCGCTGCATAGGCCTCTCATTATCGCGGCCTCTCTTGTTGTGGAGCACAGGCTCCAGCGGCGCAGGCTGAGTAGTTGTGGCTCACGGGCCCAGTTGCTCCACGGCCTGTGGGATCCTCCCAGACCAGGGCTCGAACCCGTGTACCCTGCGTTGGCAGACAGATTCTCAACCACTGCGCCACCAGGGAAGCCACTGTTCTGCTTTATTTTAAAGGAAGTACCCTTTTCAGGACTCCTAGGCCCCTTGGGTGTGCATCATTTTCCCTCCAAGATCAGTGAGTACCTCCAGACCCCTGTGGGCCTGCTGAGCAACATCGAGGCCCAAAGGTCGGGCCTTCGGAGGCCCTCTGTGTATGCCGAGTGATGGGCAACACACTGCTCGTTCCTTAAGGAGAGCTACATTTCCAGAGCACTGGAACAGCCTCAGGACCACATTTCTAACCAGTGCGACGTGCCATGGAACTGTTCGTCATGGCCCCCGTCTGAGCTGCCATGAGAAAACACTCTGCTTAGGATTCTTCGAGAACCTCGTACCTGAAGTCTCTCTGCTCGAGGAGAAAGTCAGCATCCTACCATGCTGTGTCGCTAACGGGACACTCAGCGTGAGCAGTTGTCTCGAGGTAAGGCCCTGAATTGCCATGCAGAAGCGGAGGCGTGCAGCATTTTCCATGAGGCCGTAGCCGCTGCTCTGCATTGTTTTAACCTCAGTACGCTCTGCAGGACATCTACGAACCCCGCGTGGGCACCCTATTCCCTGCAAGAACACTGAGTACCCTCAGGGCCCCATGGGCCTGCTAAGCCACATCCAGGCCCGTAGCCCTTTGGAACCACTCTGTGTATGCCGAGTGTAGGGCAACAGTCTGCATTCTTTCTTGGGACAGCTTGAATACCTCAACACTCCCATAGGACGTCAAACACCTTTCTAGCAGGTCCAACATACCGTGCAAGTGTGACTCATGGCCCTAGTCTGAGCTGCACTGAGAATAACCCTCGGCTTCGCATTCGATCTGGGACCCCCTGCCTGAAGTCACCCTGCCTCCAGGAGAATGTCAGCTTGCGTTCCGACTGCAACTAAAGCCCAGTTCCTCGTGTAACACTGCAGGCTTTTGAAGAGCCACGGGCCCGGAGGCTTAGCTGGGGCGTTCCTTGGTTGAGGCAGTTTGCTGTTTGCAGAACACCCTGCTTCGACGAGTTGATTCAAGGAAGGAACCACTGGGTAACCTGTGTCTCTTTGGACTTGTTAGAAAGCACAGGGATGCATGCTGCGTGTGCCCTTGGAAATGGGGGTCTGAAGGAACTAGCCTTCCTTTCCCATTTGGAAAGCTCCATTCATGCTGCCTTGAAACTACTTGAAATTGACTGCTGTTGACAGGCCACTAGCCACTGTAGGCATGGCTCTGGGAAGAAAATGAGTTTTCTCCAGGTTAGCCGGGTGCTTCGATGGCCGGGGTGGAGCTCATCCTGCCACGCTCTAGAGCTAAAGGGAAAGTCAACGTGAGTACTGGCCTCGAGGTAAGTCCCTGAGTAGCCGCGCAGAAAGGGAGGCATGCAGCTCTTTCCATGAGGTCTTAGTCGCTGTTCTGCTTTATTATTATTATTTTTTTTTATTTTTTATTGTTTTTTTAAGACTTATTGATTGATTGATTGATTGCTATGTTGGGTCTTCGTTTCTGTGCTAGGGCTCTCTCCAATTGCGGTAAGTAGGGGCCACTCTTCATCGCGCTGCATAGGCCTCTCATTATCGCGGCCTCTCTTGTTGTGGAGCACAGGCTCCAGCGGCGCAGGCTGAGTAGTTGTGGCTCACGGGCCCAGTTGCTCCACGGCCTGTGGGATCCTCCCAGACCAGGGCTCGAACCCGTGTACCCTGCGTTGGCAGACAGATTCTCAACCACTGCGCCACCAGGGAAGCCCCTGTTCTGCTTTATTTTAAAGGAAGTACCCTTTTCAGGACTCCTAGGCCCCTTGGGTGTGCATCATTTTCCCTCCAAGATCAGTGAGTACCTCCAGACCCCTGTGGGCCTGCTGAGCAACATCGAGGCCCAAAGGTCGGGCCTTCGGAGGCCCTCTGTGTATGCCGAGTGATGGGCAACACACTGCTCGTTCCTTAAGGAGAGCTACATTTCCAGAGCACTGGAACAGCCTCAGGACCACATTTCTAACCAGTGCGACGTGCCATGGAACTGTTCGTCATGGCCCCCGTCTGAGCTGCCATGAGAAAACACTCTGCTTAGGATTCTTCGAGAACCTCGTACCTGAAGTCTCTCTGCTCGAGGAGAAAGTCAGCATCCTACCATGCTGTGTCGCTAACGGGACACTCAGCGTGAGCAGTTGTCTCGAGGTAAGGCCCTGAATTGCCATGCAGAAGCGGAGGCGTGCAGCATTTTCCATGAGGCCGTAGCCGCTGCTCTGCATTGTTTTAACCTCAGTACGCTCTGCAGGACATCTACGAACCCCGCGTGGGCACCCTATTCCCTGCAAGAACACTGAGTACCCTCAGGGCCCCATGGGCCTGCTAAGCCACATCCAGGCCCGTAGCCCTTTGGAACCACTCTGTGTATGCCGAGTGTAGGGCAACAGTCTGCATTCTTTCTTGGGACAGCTTGAATACCTCAACACTCCCACAGGTCGTCAAACACCTTTCTAGCAGGTCCAACATACCATGCAAGTGTGACTCATGGCCCTAGTCTGAGCTGCACTGAGAATAACCCTCGGCTTCGCATTCGATCTGGGACCCCCTGCCTGAAGTCACCCTGCCTCCAGGAGAATGTCAGCTTGCGTTC
Source organism: Balaenoptera ricei (assembly GCF_028023285.1). Lineage (NCBI taxonomy): Eukaryota > Metazoa > Chordata > Mammalia > Artiodactyla > Balaenopteridae > Balaenoptera > Balaenoptera ricei. The sequence continues at coordinate 37,594,806 of NC_082659.1, forward strand.
CGACTGCAACTAAAGCCCAGTTCCTCGTGTAACACTGCAGGCTTTTGAAGAGCCACGGGCCCGGAGGCTTAGCTGGGGCGTTCCTTGGTTGAGGCAGTTTGCTGTTTGCAGAACACCCTGCTTCGACGAGTTGATTCAAGGAAGGAACCACTGGGTAACCTGTGTCTCTTTGGACTTGTTAGCACAGGGATGCATGCTGCGTGTGCCCTTGGAAATGGGGGTCTGATGGAACTAGACTTGCTTTCCCATTTGGAAAGCTCCATTCATGCTGCCTTGAAGCTACTTGAAATTGACTGCTGTTGACAGGCCACTAGCCACTGTAGGCATGGCTCTGGGAAGAAAATGAGTTTTCTCCAGGTTAGCCGGGTGCTTCGATGGCCGGGGTGGAGCTCATCCTGCCACGCTCTAGAGCTAAAGGGAAAGTCAACGTGAGTACTGGCCTCGAGGTAAGTCCCTGAGTAGCCGCGCAGAAAGGGAGGCATGCAGCTCTTTCCATGAGGTCTTAGTCGCTGTTCTGCTTTATTATTATTATTTTTTTTTATTTTTTATTGTTTTTTTAAGACTTATTGATTGATTGATTGATTGCTATGTTGGGTCTTCGTTTCTATGCTAGGGCTCTCTCCAATTGCGGTAAGTAGGGGCCACTCTTCATCGCGCTGCATAGGCCTCTCATTATCGCGGCCTCTCTTGTTGCGGACCACAGGCTCCAGCGGCGCAGGCTCAGTAGTTGTGGCTCACAGGCCCAGTTGCTCCACGGCCTGTGGGATCCTCCCAGACCAGGGCTCGAACCCGTGTACCCTGCGTTGGCAGACAGATTCTCAACCACTGCGCCACCAGGGAAGCCCCTGTTCTGCTTTATTTTAAAGGAAGTACCCTTTTCAGGACTCCTAGGCCCCTTGGGTGTGCATCATTTTCCCTCCAAGATCAGTGAGTACCTCCAGACCCCTGTGGGCCTGCTGAGCAACATCGAGGCCCAAAGGTCGGGCCTTCGGAGGCCCTCTGTGTATGCCGAGTGATGGGCAACACACTGCTCGTTCCTTAAGGAGAGCTACATTTCCAGAGCACTGGAACAGCCTCAGGACCACATTTCTAACCAGTGCGACGTGCCATGGAACTGTTCGTCATGGCCCCCGTCTGAGCTGCCATGAGAAAACACTCTGCTTAGGATTCTTCGAGAACCTCGTACCTGAAGTCTCTCTGCTCGAGGAGAAAGTCAGCATCCTACCATGCTGTGTCGCTAACGGGACACTCAGCGTGAGCAGTTGTCTCGAGGTAAGGCCCTGAATTGCCATGCAGAAGCGGAGGCGTGCAGCATTTTCCATGAGGCCGTAGCCGCTGCTCTGCATTGTTTTAACCTCAGTACGCTCTGCAGGACATCTACGAACCCCGCGTGGGCACCCTATTCCCTGCAAGAACACTGAGTACCCTCAGGGCCCCATGGGCCTGCTAAGCCACATCCAGGCCCGTAGCCCTTTGGAACCACTCTGTGTATGCCGAGTGTAGGGCAACAGTCTGCATTCTTTCTTGGGACAGCTTGAATACCTCAACACTCCCATAGGACGTCAAACACCTTTCTAGCAGGTCCAACATACCATGCAAGTGTGACTCATGGCCCTAGTCTGAGCTGCACTGAGAATAACCCTCGGCTTCGCATTCGATCTGGGACCCCCTGCCTGAAGTCACCCTGCCTCCAGGAGAATGTCAGCTTGCGTTCCGACTGCAACTAAAGCCCAGTTCCTCGTGTAACACTGCAGGCTTTTGAAGAGCCACGGGCCCGGAGGCTTAGCTGGGGCGTTCCTTGGTTGAGGCAGTTTGCTGTTTGCAGAACACCCTGCTTCGACGAGTTGATTCAAGGAAGGAACCACTGGGTAACCTGTGTCTCTTTGGACTTGTTAGCACAGGGATGCATGCTGCGTGTGCCCTTGGAAATGGGGGTCTGATGGAACTAGACTTGCTTTCCCATTTGGAAAGCTCCATTCATGCTGCCTTGAAGCTACTTGAAATTGACTGCTGTTGACAGGCCACTAGCCACTGTAGGCATGGCTCTGGGAAGAAAATGAGTTTTCTCCAGGTTAGCCGGGTGCTTCGATGGCCGGGGTGGAGCTCATCCTGCCACGCTCTAGAGCTAAAGGGAAAGTCAACGTGAGTACTGGCCTCGAGGTAAGTCCCTGAGTAGCCGCGCAGAAAGGGAGGCATGCAGCTCTTTCCATGAGGTCTTAGTCGCTGTTCTGCTTTATTATTATTATTTTTTTTATTTTTTATTGTTTTTTTAAGACTTATTGATTGATTGATTGATTGCTATGTTGGGTCTTCGTTTCTGTGCTAGGGCTCTCTCCAATTGCGGTAAGTAGGGGCCACTCTTCATCGCGCTGCATAGGCCTCTCATTATCGCGGCCTCTCTTGTTGTGGAGCACAGGCTCCAGCGGCGCAGGCTGAGTAGTTGTGGCTCACGGGCCCAGTTGCTCCACGGCCTGTGGGATCCTCCCAGACCAGGGCTCGAACCCGTGTACCCTGCGTTGGCAGACAGATTCTCAACCACTGCGCCACCAGGGAAGCCCCTGTTCTGCTTTATTTTAAAGGAAGTACCCTTTTCAGGACTCCTAGGCCCCTTGGGTGTGCATCATTTTCCCTCCAAGATCAGTGAGTACCTCCAGACCCCTGTGGGCCTGCTGAGCAACATCGAGGCCCAAAGGTCGGGCCTTCGGAGGCCCTCTGTGTATGCCGAGTGATGGGCAACACACTGCTCGTTCCTTAAGGAGAGCTACATTTCCAGAGCACTGGAACAGCCTCAGGACCACATTTCTAACCAGTGCGACGTGCCATGGAACTGTTCGTCATGGCCCCCGTCTGAGCTGCCATGAGAAAACACTCTGCTTAGGATTCTTCGAGAACCTCGTACCTGAAGTCTCTCTGCTCGAGGAGAAAGTCAGCATCCTACCATGCTGTGTCGCTAACGGGACACTCAGCGTGAGCAGTTGTCTCGAGGTAAGGCCCTGAATTGCCATGCAGAAGCGGAGGCGTGCAGCATTTTCCATGAGGCCGTAGCCGCTGCTCTGCATTGTTTTAACCTCAGTACGCTCTGCAGGACATCTACGAACCCCGCGTGGGCACCCTATTCCCTGCAAGAACACTGAGTACCCTCAGGGCCCCATGGGCCTGCTAAGCCACATCCAGGCCCGTAGCCCTTTGGAACCACTCTGTGTATGCCGAGTGTAGGGCAACAGTCTGCATTCTTTCTTGGGACAGCTTGAATACCTCAACACTCCCATAGGACGTCAAACACCTTTCTAGCAGGTCCAACATACCGTGCAAGTGTGACTCATGGCCCTAGTCTGAGCTGCACTGAGAATAACCCTCGGCTTCGCATTCGATCTGGGACCCCCTGCCTGAAGTCACCCTGCCTCCAGGAGAATGTCAGCTTGCGTTCCGACTGCAACTAAAGCCCAGTTCCTCGTGTAACACTGCAGGCTTTTGAAGAGCCACGGGCCCGGAGGCTTAGCTGGGGCGTTCCTTGGTTGAGGCAGTTTGCTGTTTGCAGAACACCCTGCTTCGACGAGTTGATTCAAGGAAGGAACCACTGGGTAACCTGTGTCTCTTTGGACTTGTTAGAAAGCACAGGGATGCATGCTGCGTGTGCCCTTGGAAATGGGGGTCTGAAGGAACTAGCCTTCCTTTCCCATTTGGAAAGCTCCATTCATGCTGCCTTGAAACTACTTGAAATTGACTGCTGTTGACAGGCCACTAGCCACTGTAGGCATGGCTCTGGGAAGAAAATGAGTTTTCTCCAGGTTAGCCGGGTGCTTCGATGGCCGGGGTGGAGCTCATCCTGCCACGCTCTAGAGCTAAAGGGAAAGTCAACGTGAGTACTGGCCTCGAGGTAAGTCCCTGAGTAGCCGCGCAGAAAGGGAGGCATGCAGCTCTTTCCATGAGGTCTTAGTCGCTGTTCTGCTTTATTATTATTATTTTTTTTTATTTTTTATTGTTTTTTTAAGACTTATTGATTGATTGATTGATTGCTATGTTGGGTCTTCGTTTCTGTGCTAGGGCTCTCTCCAATTGCGGTAAGTAGGGGCCACTCTTCATCGCGCTGCATAGGCCTCTCATTATCGCGGCCTCTCTTGTTGTGGAGCACAGGCTCCAGCGGCGCAGGCTGAGTAGTTGTGGCTCACGGGCCCAGTTGCTCCACGGCCTGTGGGATCCTCCCAGACCAGGGCTCGAACCCGTGTACCCTGCGTTGGCAGACAGATTCTCAACCACTGCGCCACCAGGGAAGCCCCTGTTCTGCTTTATTTTAAAGGAAGTACCCTTTTCAGGACTCCTAGGCCCCTTGGGTGTGCATCATTTTCCCTCCAAGATCAGTGAGTACCTCCAGACCCCTGTGGGCCTGCTGAGCAACATCGAGGCCCAAAGGTCGGGCCTTCGGAGGCCCTCTGTGTATGCCGAGTGATGGGCAACACACTGCTCGTTCCTTAAGGAGAGCTACATTTCCAGAGCACTGGAACAGCCTCAGGACCACATTTCTAACCAGTGCGACGTGCCATGGAACTGTTCGTCATGGCCCCCGTCTGAGCTGCCATGAGAAAACACTCTGCTTAGGATTCTTCGAGAACCTCGTACCTGAAGTCTCTCTGCTCGAGGAGAAAGTCAGCATCCTACCATGCTGTGTCGCTAACGGGACACTCAGCGTGAGCAGTTGTCTCGAGGTAAGGCCCTGAATTGCCATGCAGAAGCGGAGGCGTGCAGCATTTTCCATGAGGCCGTAGCCGCTGCTCTGCATTGTTTTAACCTCAGTACGCTCTGCAGGACATCTACGAACCCCGCGTGGGCACCCTATTCCCTGCAAGAACACTGAGTACCCTCAGGGCCCCATGGGCCTGCTAAGCCACATCCAGGCCCGTAGCCCTTTGGAACCACTCTGTGTATGCCGAGTGTAGGGCAACAGTCTGCATTCTTTCTTGGGACAGCTTGAATACCTCAACACTCCCACAGGTCGTCAAACACCTTTCTAGCAGGTCCAACATACCATGCAAGTGTGACTCATGGCCCTAGTCTGAGCTGCACTGAGAATAACCCTCGGCTTCGCATTCGATCTGGGACCCCCTGCCTGAAGTCACCCTGCCTCCAGGAGAATGTCAGCTTGCGTTCCGACTGCAACTAAAGCCCAGTTCCTCGTGTAACACTGCAGGCTTTTGAAGAGCCACGGGCCCGGAGGCTTAGCTGGGGCGTTCCTTGGTTGAGGCAGTTTGCTGTTTGCAGAACACCCTGCTTCGACGAGTTGATTCAAGGAAGGAACCACTGGGTAACCTGTGTCTCTTTGGACTTGTTAGAAAGCACAGGGATGCATGCTGCGTGTGCCCTTGGAAATGGGGGTCTGAAGGAACTAGCCTTCCTTTCCCATTTGGAAAGCTCCATTCATGCTGCCTTGAAACTACTTGAAATTGACTGCTGTTGACAGGCCACTAGCCACTGTAGGCATGGCTCTGGGAAGAAAATGAGTTTTCTCCAGGTTAGCCGGGTGCTTCGATGGCCGGGGTGGAGCTCATCCTGCCACGCTCTAGAGCTAAAGGGAAAGTCAACGTGAGTACTGGCCTCGAGGTAAGTCCCTGAGTAGCCGCGCAGAAAGGGAGGCATGCAGCTCTTTCCATGAGGTCTTAGTCGCTGTTCTGCTTTATTATTATTATTTTTTTTATTTTTTATTGTTTTTTTAAGACTTACTGATTGATTGATTGATTGCTATGTTGGGTCTTCGTTTCTGTGCTAGGGCTCTCTCCAATTGCGGTAAGTAGGGGCCACTCTTCATCGCGCTGCATAGGCCTCTCATTATCGTGGCCTCTCTTGTTGCGGACCACAGGCTCCAGCGGCGCAGGCTGAGTAGTTGTGGCTCACGGGCCCAGTTGCTCCACGGCCTGTGGGATCCTCCCAGACCAGGGCTCGAACCCGTGTACCCTGCGTTGGCAGACAGATTCTCAACCACTGCGCCACCAGGGAAGCCCCTGTTCTGCTTTATTTTAAAGGAAGTACCCTTTTCAGGACTCCTAGGCCCCTTGGGTGTGCATCATTTTCCCTCCAAGATCAGTGAGTACCTCCAGACCCCTGTGGGCCTGCTGAGCAACATCGAGGCCCAAAGGTCGGGCCTTCGGAGGCCCTCTGTGTATGCCGAGTGATGGGCAACACACTGCTCGTTCCTTAAGGAGAGCTACATTTCCAGAGCACTGGAACAGCCTCAGGACCACATTTCTAACCAGTGCGACGTGCCATGGAACTGTTCGTCATGGCCCCCGTCTGAGCTGCCATGAGAAAACACTCTGCTTAGGATTCTTCGAGAACCTCGTACCTGAAGTCTCTCTGCTCGAGGAGAAAGTCAGCATCCTACCATGCTGTGTCGCTAACGGGACACTCAGCGTGAGCAGTTGTCTCGAGGTAAGGCCCTGAATTGCCATGCAGAAGCGGAGGCGTGCAGCATTTTCCATGAGGCCGTAGCCGCTGCTCTGCATTGTTTTAACCTCAGTACGCTCTGCAGGACATCTAGGAACCCCGCGTGGGCACCCTATTCCCTGCAAGAACACTGAGTACCCTCAGGCCCCCATGGGCCTGCTAAGCCACATCCAGGCCCGTAGCCCTTTGGAACCACTCTGTGTATGCCGAGTGTAGGGCAACAGTCTGCATTCTTTCTTGGGACAGCTTGAATACCTCAACACTCCCATAGGACGTCAAACACCTTTCTAGCAGGTCCAACATACCGTGCAAGTGTGACTCATGGCCCTAGTCTGAGCTGCACTGAGAATAACCCTCGGCTTCGCATTCGATCTGGGACCCCCTGCCTGAAGTCACCCTGCCTCCAGGAGAATGTCAGCTTGCGTTCCGACTGCAACTAAAGCCCAGTTCCTCGTGTAACACTGCAGGCTTTTGAAGAGCCACGGGCCCGGAGGCTTAGCTGGGGCGTTCCTTGGTTGAGGCAGTTTGCTGTTTGCAGAACACCCTGCTTCGACGAGTTGATTCAAGGAAGGAACCACTGGGTAACCTGTGTCTCTTTGGACTTGTTAGCACAGGGATGCATGCTGCGTGTGCCCTTGGAAATGGGGGTCTGATGGAACTAGACTTGCTTTCCCATTTGGAAAGCTCCATTCATGCTGCCTTGAAGCTACTTGAAATTGACTGCTGTTGACAGGCCACTAGCCACTGTAGGCATGGCTCTGGGAAGAAAATGAGTTTTCTCCAGGTTAGCCGGGTGCTTCGATGGCCGGGGTGGAGCTCATCCTGCCACGCTCTAGAGCTAAAGGGAAAGTCAACGTGAGTACTGGCCTCGAGGTAAGTCCCTGAGTAGCCGCGCAGAAAGGGAGGCATGCAGCTCTTTCCATGAGGTCTTAGTCGCTGTTCTGCTTTATTATTATTATTTTTTTTTATTTTTTATTGTTTTTTTAAGACTTATTGATTGATTGATTGATTGCTATGTTGGGTCTTCGTTTCTATGCTAGGGCTCTCTCCAATTGCGGTAAGTAGGGGCCACTCTTCATCGCGCTGCATAGGCCTCTCATTATCGCGGCCTCTCTTGTTGCGGACCACAGGCTCCAGCGGCGCAGGCTCAGTAGTTGTGGCTCACAGGCCCAGTTGCTCCACGGCCTGTGGGATCCTCCCAGACCAGGGCTCGAACCCGTGTACCCTGCGTTGGCAGACAGATTCTCAACCACTGCGCCACCAGGGAAGCCCCTGTTCTGCTTTATTTTAAAGGAAGTACCCTTTTCAGGACTCCTAGGCCCCTTGGGTGTGCATCATTTTCCCTCCAAGATCAGTGAGTACCTCCAGACCCCTGTGGGCCTGCTGAGCAACATCGAGGCCCAAAGGTCGGGCCTTCGGAGGCCCTCTGTGTATGCCGAGTGATGGGCAACACACTGCTCGTTCCTTAAGGAGAGCTACATTTCCAGAGCACTGGAACAGCCTCAGGACCACATTTCTAACCAGTGCGACGTGCCATGGAACTGTTCGTCATGGCCCCCGTCTGAGCTGCCATGAGAAAACACTCTGCTTAGGATTCTTCGAGAACCTCGTACCTGAAGTCTCTCTGCTCGAGGAGAAAGTCAGCATCCTACCATGCTGTGTCGCTAACGGGACACTCAGCGTGAGCAGTTGTCTCGAGGTAAGGCCCTGAATTGCCATGCAGAAGCGGAGGCGTGCAGCATTTTCCATGAGGCCGTAGCCGCTGCTCTGCATTGTTTTAACCTCAGTACACTCTGCAGGACATCTACGAACCCCGCGTGGGCACCCTATTCCCTGCAAGAACACTGAGTACCCTCAGGGCCCCATGGGCCTGCTAAGCCACATCCAGGCCCGTAGCCCTTTGGAACCACTCTGTGTATGCCGAGTGTAGGGCAACAGTCTGCATTCTTTCTTGGGACAGCTTGAATACCTCAACACTCCCATAGGACGTCAAACACCTTTCTAGCAGGTCCAACATACCATGCAAGTGTGACTCATGGCCCTAGTCTGAGCTGCACTGAGAATAACCCTCGGCTTCGCATTCGATCTGGGACCCCCTGCCTGAAGTCACCCTGCCTCCAGGAGAATGTCAGCTTGCGTTCCGACTGCAACTAAAGCCCAGTTCCTCGTGTAACACTGCAGGCTTTTGAAGAGCCACGGGCCCGGAGGCTTAGCTGGGGCGTTCCTTGGTTGAGGCAGTTTGCTGTTTGCAGAACACCCTGCTTCGACGAGTTGATTCAAGGAAGGAACCACTGGGTAACCTGTGTCTCTTTGGACTTGTTAGAAAGCACAGGGATGTATGCTGTGTGTGCCCGTGGAAATGGGGGCCTGATGGAACTAGCCTTGCTTTCCCATTTGGAAAGCTCCATTCATGCTGCCTTGAAGCTACTTGAAATTGACTGCTGTTGACAGGCCACTAGCCACTGTAGGCATGGCTCTGGGAAGAAAATGAGTTTTCTCCAGGTTAGCCGGGTGCTTCGATGGCCGGGGTGGAGCTCATCCTGCCACGCTCTAGAGCTAAAGGGAAAGTCAACGTGAGTACTGGCCTCGAGGTAAGTCCCTGAGTAGCCGCGCAGAAAGGGAGGCATGCAGCTCTTTCCATGAGGTCTTAGTCGCTGTTCTGCTTTATTATTATTATTTTTTTTATTTTTTATTGTTTTTTTAAGACTTATTGATTGATTGATTGATTGCTATGTTGGGTCTTCGTTTCTGTGCTAGGGCTCTCTCCAATTGCGGTAAGTAGGGGCCACTCTTCATCGCGCTGCATAGGCCTCTCATTATCGCGGCCTCTCTTGTTGTGGAGCACAGGCTCCAGCGGCGCAGGCTGAGTAGTTGTGGCTCACGGGCCCAGTTGCTCCACGGCCTGTGGGATCCTCCCAGACCAGGGCTCGAACCCGTGTACCCTGCGTTGGCAGACAGATTCTCAACCACTGCGCCACCAGGGAAGCCCCTGTTCTGCTTTATTTTAAAGGAAGTACCCTTTTCAGGACTCCTAGGCCCCTTGGGTGTGCATCATTTTCCCTCCAAGATCAGTGAGTACCTCCAGACCCCTGTGGGCCTGCTGAGCAACATCGAGGCCCAAAGGTCGGGCCTTCGGAGGCCCTCTGTGTATGCCGAGTGATGGGCAACACACTGCTCGTTCCTTAAGGAGAGCTACATTTCCAGAGCACTGGAACAGCCTCAGGACCACATTTCTAACCAGTGCGACGTGCCATGGAACTGTTCGTCATGGCCCCCGTCTGAGCTGCCATGAGAAAACACTCTGCTTAGGATTCTTCGAGAACCTCGTACCTGAAGTCTCTCTGCTCGAGGAGAAAGTCAGCATCCTACCATGCTGTGTCGCTAACGGGACACTCAGCGTGAGCAGTTGTCTCGAGGTAAGGCCCTGAATTGCCATGCAGAAGCGGAGGCGTGCAGCATTTTCCATGAGGCCGTAGCCGCTGCTCTGCATTGTTTTAACCTCAGTACGCTCTGCAGGACATCTACGAACCCCGCGTGGGCACCCTATTCCCTGCAAGAACACTGAGTACCCTCAGGGCCCCATGGGCCTGCTAAGCCACATCCAGGCCCGTAGCCCTTTGGAACCACTCTGTGTATGCCGAGTGTAGGGCAACAGTCTGCATTCTTTCTTGGGACAGCTTGAATACCTCAACACTCCCACAGGTCGTCAAACACCTTTCTAGCAGGTCCAACATACCATGCAAGTGTGACTCATGGCCCTAGTCTGAGCTGCACTGAGAATAACCCTCGGCTTCGCATTCGATCTGGGACCCCCTGCCTGAAGTCACCCTGCCTCCAGGAGAATGTCAGCTTGCGTTCCGACTGCAACTAAAGCCCAGTTCCTCGTGTAACACTGCAGGCTTTTGAAGAGCCACGGGCCCGGAGGCTTAGCTGGGGCGTTCCTTGGTTGAGGCAGTTTGCTGTTTGCAGAACACCCTGCTTCGACGAGTTGATTCAAGGAAGGAACCACTGGGTAACCTGTGTCTCTTTGGACTTGTTAGAAAGCACAGGGATGCATGCTGCGTGTGCCCTTGGAAATGGGGGTCTGAAGGAACTAGCCTTCCTTTCCCATTTGGAAAGCTCCATTCATGCTGCCTTGAAACTACTTGAAATTGACTGCTGTTGACAGGCCACTAGCCACTGTAGGCATGGCTCTGGGAAGAAAATGAGTTTTCTCCAGGTTAGCCGGGTGCTTCGATGGCCGGGGTGGAGCTCATCCTGCCACGCTCTAGAGCTAAAGGGAAAGTCAACGTGAGTACTGGCCTCGAGGTAAGTCCCTGAGTAGCCGCGCAGAAAGGGAGGCATGCAGCTCTTTCCATGAGGTCTTAGTCGCTGTTCTGCTTTATTATTATTATTTTTTTTATTTTTTATTGTTTTTTTAAGACTTATTGATTGATTGATTGATTGCTATGTTGGGTCTTCGTTTCTGTGCTAGGGCTCTCTCCAATTGCGGTAAGTAGGGGCCACTCTTCATCGCGCTGCATAGGCCTCTCATTATCGTGGCCTCTCTTGTTGCGGAGCACAGGCTCCAGCGGCGCAGGCTGAGTAGTTGTGGCTCACGGGCCCAGTTGCTCCACGGCCTGTGGGATCCTCCCAGACCAGGGCTCGAACCCGTGTACCCTGCGTTGGCAGACAGATTCTCAACCACTGCGCCACCAGGGAAGCCCCTGTTCTGCTTTATTTTAAAGGAAGTACCCTTTTCAGGACTCCTAGGCCCCTTGGGTGTGCATCATTTTCCCTCCAAGATCAGTGAGTACCTCCAGACCCCTGTGGGCCTGCTGAGCAACATCGAGGCCCAAAGGTCGGGCCTTCGGAGGCCCTCTGTGTATGCCGAGTGATGGGCAACACACTGCTCGTTCCTTAAGGAGAGCTACATTTCCAGAGCACTGGAACAGCCTCAGGACCACATTTCTAACCAGTGCGACGTGCCATGGAACTGTTCGTCATGGCCCCCGTCTGAGCTGCCATGAGAAAACACTCTGCTTAGGATTCTTCGAGAACCTCGTACCTGAAGTCTCTCTGCTCGAGGAGAAAGTCAGCATCCTACCATGCTGTGTCGCTAACGGGACACTCAGCGTGAGCAGTTGTCTCGAGGTAAGGCCCTGAATTGCCATGCAGAAGCGGAGGCGTGCAGCATTTTCCAGGAGGCCGTAGCCGCTGCTCTGCATTGTTTTAACCTCAGTACGCTCTGCAGGACATCTAGGAACCCCGCGTGGGCACCCTATTCCCTGCAAGAACACTGAGTACCCTCAGGCCCCCATGGGCCTGCTAAGCCACATCCAGGCCCGTAGCCCTTTGGAACCACTCTGTGTATGCCGAGTGTAGGGCAACAGTCTGCATTCTTTCTTGGGACAGCTTGAATACCTCAACACTCCCATAGGACGTCAAACACCTTTCTAGCAGGTCCAACATACCGTGCAAGTGTGACTCATGGCCCTAGTCTGAGCTGCACTGAGAATAACCCTCGGCTTCGCATTCGATCTGGGACCCCCTGCCTGAAGTCACCCTGCCTCCAGGAGAATGTCAGCTTGCGTTCCGACTGCAACTAAAGCCCAGTTCCTCGTGTAACACTGCAGGCTTTTGAAGAGCCACGGGCCCGGAGGCTTAGCTGGGGCGTTCCTTGGTTGAGGCAGTTTGCTGTTTGCAGAACACCCTGCTTCGACGAGTTGATTCAAGGAAGGAACCACTGGGTAACCTGTGTCTCTTTGGACTTGTTAGCACAGGGATGCATGCTGCGTGTGCCCTTGGAAATGGGGGTCTGATGGAACTAGACTTGCTTTCCCATTTGGAAAGCTCCATTCATGCTGCCTTGAAGCTACTTGAAATTGACTGCTGTTGACAGGCCACTAGCCACTGTAGGCATGGCTCTGGGAAGAAAATGAGTTTTCTCCAGGTTAGCCGGGTGCTTCGATGGCCGGGGTGGAGCTCATCCTGCCACGCTCTAGAGCTAAAGGGAAAGTCAACGTGAGTACTGGCCTCGAGGTAAGTCCCTGAGTAGCCGCGCAGAAAGGGAGGCATGCAGCTCTTTCCATGAGGTCTTAGTCGCTGTTCTGCTTTATTATTATTATTTTTTTTTATTTTTTATTGTTTTTTTAAGACTTATTGATTGATTGATTGATTGCTATGTTGGGTCTTCGTTTCTATGCTAGGGCTCTCTCCAATTGCGGTAAGTAGGGGCCACTCTTCATCGCGCTGCATAGGCCTCTCATTATCGCGGCCTCTCTTGTTGCGGACCACAGGCTCCAGCGGCGCAGGCTCAGTAGTTGTGGCTCACAGGCCCAGTTGCTCCACGGCCTGTGGGATCCTCCCAGACCAGGGCTCGAACCCGTGTACCCTGCGTTGGCAGACAGATTCTCAACCACTGCGCCACCAGGGAAGCCCCTGTTCTGCTTTATTTTAAAGGAAGTACCCTTTTCAGGACTCCTAGGCCCCTTGGGTGTGCATCATTTTCCCTCCAAGATCAGTGAGTACCTCCAGACCCCTGTGGGCCTGCTGAGCAACATCGAGGCCCAAAGGTCGGGCCTTCGGAGGCCCTCTGTGTATGCCGAGTGATGGGCAACACACTGCTCGTTCCTTAAGGAGAGCTACATTTCCAGAGCACTGGAACAGCCTCAGGACCACATTTCTAACCAGTGCGACGTGCCATGGAACTGTTCGTCATGGCCCCCGTCTGAGCTGCCATGAGAAAACACTCTGCTTAGGATTCTTCGAGAACCTCGTACCTGAAGTCTCTCTGCTCGAGGAGAAAGTCAGCATCCTACCATGCTGTGTCGCTAACGGGACACTCAGCGTGAGCAGTTGTCTCGAGGTAAGGCCCTGAATTGCCATGCAGAAGCGGAGGCGTGCAGCATTTTCCATGAGGCCGTAGCCGCTGCTCTGCATTGTTTTAACCTCAGTACGCTCTGCAGGACATCTACGAACCCCGCGTGGGCACCCTATTCCCTGCAAGAACACTGAGTACCCTCAGGGCCCCATGGGCCTGCTAAGCCACATCCAGGCCCGTAGCCCTTTGGAACCACTCTGTGTATGCCGAGTGTAGGGCAACAGTCTGCATTCTTTCTTGGGACAGCTTGAATACCTCAACACTCCCATAGGACGTCAAACACCTTTCTAGCAGGTCCAACATACCATGCAAGTGTGACTCATGGCCCTAGTCTGAGCTGCACTGAGAATAACCCTCGGCTTCGCATTCGATCTGGGACCCCCTGCCTGAAGTCACCCTGCCTCCAGGAGAATGTCAGCTTGCGTTCCGACTGCAACTAAAGCCCAGTTCCTCGTGTAACACTGCAGGCTTTTGAAGAGCCACGGGCCCGGAGGCTTAGCTGGGGCGTTCCTTGGTTGAGGCAGTTTGCTGTTTGCAGAACACCCTGCTTCGACGAGTTGATTCAAGGAAGGAACCACTGGGTAACCTGTGTCTCTTTGGACTTGTTAGCACAGGGATGCATGCTGCGTGTGCCCTTGGAAATGGGGGTCTGATGGAACTAGACTTGCTTTCCCATTTGGAAAGCTCCATTCATGCTGCCTTGAAGCTACTTGAAATTGACTGCTGTTGACAGGCCACTAGCCACTGTAGGCATGGCTCTGGGAAGAAAATGAGTTTTCTCCAGGTTAGCCGGGTGCTTCGATGGCCGGGGTGGAGCTCATCCTGCCACGCTCTAGAGCTAAAGGGAAAGTCAACGTGAGTACTGGCCTCGAGGTAAGTCCCTGAGTAGCCGCGCAGAAAGGGAGGCATGCAGCTCTTTCCATGAGGTCTTAGTCGCTGTTCTGCTTTATTATTATTATTTTTTTTATTTTTTATTGTTTTTTTAAGACTTATTGATTGATTGATTGATTGCTATGTTGGGTCTTCGTTTCTGTGCTAGGGCTCTCTCCAATTGCGGTAAGTAGGGGCCACTCTTCATCGCGCTGCATAGGCCTCTCATTATCGCGGCCTCTCTTGTTGCGGACCACAGGCTCCAGCGGCGCAGGCTCAGTAGTTGTGGCTCACGGGCCCAGTTGCTCCACGGCCTGTGGGATCCTCCCAGACCAGGGCTCGAACCCGTGTACCCTGCGTTGGCAGACAGATTCTCAACCACTGCGCCACCAGGGAAGTCCCTGTTCTGCTTTATTTTAAAGGAAGTACCCTTTTCAGGACTCCTAGGCCCCTTGGGTGTGCATCATTTTCCCTCCAAGATCAGTGAGTACCTCCAGACCCCTGTGGGCCTGCTGAGCAACATCGAGGCCCAAAGGTCGGGCCTTCGGAGGCCCTCTGTGTATGCCGAGTGATGGGCAACACACTGCTCGTTCCTTAAGGAGAGCTACATTTCCAGAGCACTGGAACAGCCTCAGGACCACATTTCTAACCAGTGCGACGTGCCATGGAACTGTTCGTCATGGCCCCCGTCTGAGCTGCCCTGAGAAAACACTCTGCTTAGGATTCTTCGAGAACCTCATACCTGAAGTCTCTCTGCTCGAGGAGAAAGTCAGCATCCTACCATGCTGTGTCGCTAACGGGACACTCAGCGTGAGCAGTTGTCTCGAGGTAAGGCCCTGAATTGCCATGCAGAAGCGGAGGCGTGCAGCATTTTCCAGGAGGCCGTAGCCGCTGCTCGGCATTGTTTTAACCTCAGTACGCTCTGCAGGACATCTAGGAACCCCGCGTGGGCACCCTATTCCCTGCAAGAACACTGAGTACCCTCAGGCCCCCATGGGCCTGCTAAGCCACATCCAGGCCCGTAGCCCTTTGGAACCACTCTGTGTATGCCGAGTGTAGGGCAACAGTCTGCATTCTTTCTTGGGACAGCTTGAATACCTCAACACTCCCACAGGTCGTCAAACACCTTTCTAGCAGGTCCAACATACCGTGCAAGTGTGACTCATTGCCCTAGTCTGAGCTGCACTGAGAATAACCCTCGGCTTCGCATTCGATCTGGGACCCCCTGCCTGAAGTCACCCTGCCTCCAGGAGAATGTCAGCTTGCGTTCCGACTGCAACTAAAGCCCAGTTCCTCGTGTAACACTGCAGGCTTTTGAAGAGCCACGGGCCCGGAGGCTTAGCTGGGGCGTTCCTTGGTTGAGGCAGTTTGCTGTTTGCAGAACACCCTGCTTCGACGAGTTGATTCAAGGAAGGAACCACTGGGTAACCTGTGTCTCTTTGGACTTGTTAGCACAGGGATGCATGCTGCGTGTGCCCTTGGAAATGGGGGTCTGATGGAACTAGACTTGCTTTCCCATTTGGAAAGCTCCATTCATGCTGCCTTGAAGCTACTTGAAATTGACTGCTGTTGACAGGCCACTAGCCACTGTAGGCATGGCTCTGGGAAGAAAATGAGTTTTCTCCAGGTTAGCCGGGTGCTTCGATGGCCGGGGTGGAGCTCATCCTGCCACGCTCTAGAGCTAAAGGGAAAGTCAACGTGAGTACTGGCCTCGAGGTAAGTCCCTGAGTAGCCGCGCAGAAAGGGAGGCATGCAGCTCTTTCCATGAGGTCTTAGTCGCTGTTCTGCTTTATTATTATTATTTTTTTTTATTTTTTATTGTTTTTTTAAGACTTATTGATTGATTGATTGATTGCTATGTTGGGTCTTCGTTTCTATGCTAGGGCTCTCTCCAATTGCGGTAAGTAGGGGCCACTCTTCATCGCGCTGCATAGGCCTCTCATTATCGCGGCCTCTCTTGTTGCGGACCACAGGCTCCAGCGGCGCAGGCTCAGTAGTTGTGGCTCACAGGCCCAGTTGCTCCACGGCCTGTGGGATCCTCCCAGACCAGGGCTCGAACCCGTGTACCCTGCGTTGGCAGACAGATTCTCAACCACTGCGCCACCAGGGAAGCCCCTGTTCTGCTTTATTTTAAAGGAAGTACCCTTTTCAGGACTCCTAGGCCCCTTGGGTGTGCATCATTTTCCCTCCAAGATCAGTGAGTACCTCCAGACCCCTGTGGGCCTGCTGAGCAACATCGAGGCCCAAAGGTCGGGCCTTCGGAGGCCCTCTGTGTATGCCGAGTGATGGGCAACACACTGCTCGTTCCTTAAGGAGAGCTACATTTCCAGAGCACTGGAACAGCCTCAGGACCACATTTCTAACCAGTGCGACGTGCCATGGAACTGTTCGTCATGGCCCCCGTCTGAGCTGCCATGAGAAAACACTCTGCTTAGGATTCTTCGAGAACCTCGTACCTGAAGTCTCTCTGCTCGAGGAGAAAGTCAGCATCCTACCATGCTGTGTCGCTAACGGGACACTCAGCGTGAGCAGTTGTCTCGAGGTAAGGCCCTGAATTGCCATGCAGAAGCGGAGGCGTGCAGCATTTTCCATGAGGCCGTAGCCGCTGCTCTGCATTGTTTTAACCTCAGTACGCTCTGCAGGACATCTACGAACCCCGCGTGGGCACCCTATTCCCTGCAAGAACACTGAGTACCCTCAGGGCCCCATGGGCCTGCTAAGCCACATCCAGGCCCGTAGCCCTTTGGAACCACTCTGTGTATGCCGAGTGTAGGGCAACAGTCTGCATTCTTTCTTGGGACAGCTTGAATACCTCAACACTCCCATAGGACGTCAAACACCTTTCTAGCAGGTCCAACATACCATGCAAGTGTGACTCATGGCCCTAGTCTGAGCTGCACTGAGAATAACCCTCGGCTTCGCATTCGATCTGGGACCCCCTGCCTGAAGTCACCCTGCCTCCAGGAGAATGTCAGCTTGCGTTCCGACTGCAACTAAAGCCCAGTTCCTCGTGTAACACTGCAGGCTTTTGAAGAGCCACGGGCCCGGAGGCTTAGCTGGGGCGTTCCTTGGTTGAGGCAGTTTGCTGTTTGCAGAACACCCTGCTTCGACGAGTTGATTCAAGGAAGGAACCACTGGGTAACCTGTGTCTCTTTGGACTTGTTAGAAAGCACAGGGATGTATGCTGTGTGTGCCCGTGGAAATGGGGGCCTGATGGAACTAGCCTTGCTTTCCCATTTGGAAAGCTCCATTCATGCTGCCTTGAAGCTACTTGAAATTGACTGCTGTTGACAGGCCACTAGCCACTGTAGGCATGGCTCTGGGAAGAAAATGAGTTTTCTCCAGGTTAGCCGGGTGCTTCGATGGCCGGGGTGGAGCTCATCCTGCCACGCTCTAGAGCTAAAGGGAAAGTCAACGTGAGTACTGGCCTCGAGGTAAGTCCCTGAGTAGCCGCGCAGAAAGGGAGGCATGCAGCTCTTTCCATGAGGTCTTAGTCGCTGTTCTGCTTTATTATTATTATTTTTTTTATTTTTTATTGTTTTTTTAAGACTTATTGATTGATTGATTGATTGCTATGTTGGGTCTTCGTTTCTGTGCTAGGGCTCTCTCCAATTGCGGTAAGTAGGGGCCACTCTTCATCGCGCTGCATAGGCCTCTCATTATCGCGGCCTCTCTTGTTGTGGAGCACAGGCTCCAGCGGCGCAGGCTGAGTAGTTGTGGCTCACGGGCCCAGTTGCTCCACGGCCTGTGGGATCCTCCCAGACCAGGGCTCGAACCCGTGTACCCTGCGTTGGCAGACAGATTCTCAACCACTGCGCCACCAGGGAAGCCCCTGTTCTGCTTTATTTTAAAGGAAGTACCCTTTTCAGGACTCCTAGGCCCCTTGGGTGTGCATCATTTTCCCTCCAAGATCAGTGAGTACCTCCAGACCCCTGTGGGCCTGCTGAGCAACATCGAGGCCCAAAGGTCGGGCCTTCGGAGGCCCTCTGTGTATGCCGAGTGATGGGCAACACACTGCTCGTTCCTTAAGGAGAGCTACATTTCCAGAGCACTGGAACAGCCTCAGGACCACATTTCTAACCAGTGCGACGTGCCATGGAACTGTTCGTCATGGCCCCCGTCTGAGCTGCCATGAGAAAACACTCTGCTTAGGATTCTTCGAGAACCTCGTACCTGAAGTCTCTCTGCTCGAGGAGAAAGTCAGCATCCTACCATGCTGTGTCGCTAACGGGACACTCAGCGTGAGCAGTTGTCTCGAGGTAAGGCCCTGAATTGCCATGCAGAAGCGGAGGCGTGCAGCATTTTCCATGAGGCCGTAGCCGCTGCTCTGCATTGTTTTAACCTCAGTACGCTCTGCAGGACATCTACGAACCCCGCGTGGGCACCCTATTCCCTGCAAGAACACTGAGTACCCTCAGGGCCCCATGGGCCTGCTAAGCCACATCCAGGCCCGTAGCCCTTTGGAACCACTCTGTGTATGCCGAGTGTAGGGCAACAGTCTGCATTCTTTCTTGGGACAGCTTGAATACCTCAACACTCCCACAGGTCGTCAAACACCTTTCTAGCAGGTCCAACATACCATGCAAGTGTGACTCATGGCCCTAGTCTGAGCTGCACTGAGAATAACCCTCGGCTTCGCATTCGATCTGGGACCCCCTGCCTGAAGTCACCCTGCCTCCAGGAGAATGTCAGCTTGCGTTCCGACTGCAACTAAAGCCCAGTTCCTCGTGTAACACTGCAGGCTTTTGAAGAGCCACGGGCCCGGAGGCTTAGCTGGGGCGTTCCTTGGTTGAGGCAGTTTGCTGTTTGCAGAACACCCTGCTTCGACGAGTTGATTCAAGGAAGGAACCACTGGGTAACCTGTGTCTCTTTGGACTTGTTAGAAAGCACAGGGATGCATGCTGCGTGTGCCCTTGGAAATGGGGGTCTGAAGGAACTAGCCTTCCTTTCCCATTTGGAAAGCTCCATTCATGCTGCCTTGAAACTACTTGAAATTGACTGCTGTTGACAGGCCACTAGCCACTGTAGGCATGGCTCTGGGAAGAAAATGAGTTTTCTCCAGGTTAGCCGGGTGCTTCGATGGCCGGGGTGGAGCTCATCCTGCCACGCTCTAGAGCTAAAGGGAAAGTCAACGTGAGTACTGGCCTCGAGGTAAGTCCCTGAGTAGCCGCGCAGAAAGGGAGGCATGCAGCTCTTTCCATGAGGTCTTAGTCGCTGTTCTGCTTTATTATTATTATTTTTTTTATTTTTTATTGTTTTTTTAAGACTTATTGATTGATTGATTGATTGCTATGTTGGGTCTTCGTTTCTGTGCTAGGGCTCTCTCCAATTGCGGTAAGTAGGGGCCACTCTTCATCGCGCTGCATAGGCCTCTCATTATCGTGGCCTCTCTTGTTGCGGAGCACAGGCTCCAGCGGCGCAGGCTGAGTAGTTGTGGCTCACGGGCCCAGTTGCTCCACGGCCTGTGGGATCCTCCCAGACCAGGGCTCGAACCCGTGTACCCTGCGTTGGCAGACAGATTCTCAACCACTGCGCCACCAGGGAAGCCCCTGTTCTGCTTTATTTTAAAGGAAGTACCCTTTTCAGGACTCCTAGGCCCCTTGGGTGTGCATCATTTTCCCTCCAAGATCAGTGAGTACCTCCAGACCCCTGTGGGCCTGCTGAGCAACATCGAGGCCCAAAGGTCGGGCCTTCGGAGGCCCTCTGTGTATGCCGAGTGATGGGCAACACACTGCTCGTTCCTTAAGGAGAGCTACATTTCCAGAGCACTGGAACAGCCTCAGGACCACATTTCTAACCAGTGCGACGTGCCATGGAACTGTTCGTCATGGCCCCCGTCTGAGCTGCCATGAGAAAACACTCTGCTTAGGATTCTTCGAGAACCTCGTACCTGAAGTCTCTCTGCTCGAGGAGAAAGTCAGCATCCTACCATGCTGTGTCGCTAACGGGACACTCAGCGTGAGCAGTTGTCTCGAGGTAAGGCCCTGAATTGCCATGCAGAAGCGGAGGCGTTCAGCATTTTCCAGGAGGCCGTAGCCGCTGCTCTGCATTGTTTTAACCTCAGTACGCTCTGCAGGACATCTAGGAACCCCGCGTGGGCACCCTATTCCCTGCAAGAACACTGAGTACCCTCAGGCCCCCATGGGCCTGCTAAGCCACATCCAGGCCCGTAGCCCTTTGGAACCACTCTGTGTATGCCGAGTGTAGGGCAACAGTCTGCATTCTTTCTTGGGACAGCTTGAATACCTCAACACTCCCATAGGACGTCAAACACCTTTCTAGCAGGTCCAACATACCGTGCAAGTGTGACTCATGGCCCTAGTCTGAGCTGCACTGAGAATAACCCTCGGCTTCGCATTCGATCTGGGACCCCCTGCCTGAAGTCACCCTGCCTCCAGGAGAATGTCAGCTTGCGTTCCGACTGCAACTAAAGCCCAGTTCCTCGTGTAACACTGCAGGCTTTTGAAGAGCCACGGGCCCGGAGGCTTAGCTGGGGCGTTCCTTGGTTGAGGCAGTTTGCTGTTTGCAGAACACCCTGCTTCGACGAGTTGATTCAAGGAAGGAACCACTGGGTAACCTGTGTCTCTTTGGACTTGTTAGCACAGGGATGCATGCTGCGTGTGCCCTTGGAAATGGGGGTCTGATGGAACTAGACTTGCTTTCCCATTTGGAAAGCTCCATTCATGCTGCCTTGAAGCTACTTGAAATTGACTGCTGTTGACAGGCCACTAGCCACTGTAGGCATGGCTCTGGGAAGAAAATGAGTTTTCTCCAGGTTAGCCGGGTGCTTCGATGGCCGGGGTGGAGCTCATCCTGCCACGCTCTAGAGCTAAAGGGAAAGTCAACGTGAGTACTGGCCTCGAGGTAAGTCCCTGAGTAGCCGCGCAGAAAGGGAGGCATGCAGCTCTTTCCATGAGGTCTTAGTCGCTGTTCTGCTTTATTATTATTATTTTTTTTTATTTTTTATTGTTTTTTTAAGACTTATTGATTGATTGATTGATTGCTATGTTGGGTCTTCGTTTCTATGCTAGGGCTCTCTCCAATTGCGGTAAGTAGGGGCCACTCTTCATCGCGCTGCATAGGCCTCTCATTATCGCGGCCTCTCTTGTTGCGGACCACAGGCTCCAGCGGCGCAGGCTCAGTAGTTGTGGCTCACGGGCCCAGTTGCTCCACGGCCTGTGGGATCCTCCCAGACCAGGGCTCGAACCCGTGTACCCTGCGTTGGCAGACAGATTCTCAACCACTGCGCCACCAGGGAAGCCCCTGTTCTGCTTTATTTTAAAGGAAGTACCCTTTTCAGGACTCCTAGGCCCCTTGGGTGTGCATCATTTTCCCTCCAAGATCAGTGAGTACCTCCAGACCCCTGTGGGCCTGCTGAGCAACATCGAGGCCCAAAGGTCGGGCCTTCGGAGGCCCTCTGTGTATGCCGAGTGATGGGCAACACACTGCTCGTTCCTTAAGGAGAGCTACATTTCCAGAGCACTGGAACAGCCTCAGGACCACATTTCTAACCAGTGCGACGTGCCATGGAACTGTTCGTCATGGCCCCCGTCTGAGCTGCCATGAGAAAACACTCTGCTTAGGATTCTTCGAGAACCTCGTACCTGAAGTCTCTCTGCTCGAGGAGAAAGTCAGCATCCTACCATGCTGTGTCGCTAACGGGACACTCAGCGTGAGCAGTTGTCTCGAGGTAAGGCCCTGAATTGCCATGCAGAAGCGGAGGCGTGCAGCATTTTCCATGAGGCCGTAGCCGCTGCTCTGCATTGTTTTAACCTCAGTACGCTCTGCAGGACATCTACGAACCCCGCGTGGGCACCCTATTCCCTGCAAGAACACTGAGTACCCTCAGGGCCCCATGGGCCTGCTAAGCCACATCCAGGCCCGTAGCCCTTTGGAACCACTCTGTGTATGCCGAGTGTAGGGCAACAGTCTGCATTCTTTCTTGGGACAGCTTGAATACCTCAACACTCCCATAGGACGTCAAACACCTTTCTAGCAGGTCCAACATACCATGCAAGTGTGACTCATGGCCCTAGTCTGAGCTGCACTGAGAATAACCCTCGGCTTCGCATTCGATCTGGGACCCCCTGCCTGAAGTCACCCTGCCTCCAGGAGAATGTCAGCTTGCGTTCCGACTGCAACTAAAGCCCAGTTCCTCGTGTAACACTGCAGGCTTTTGAAGAGCCACGGGCCCGGAGGCTTAGCTGGGGCGTTCCTTGGTTGAGGCAGTTTGCTGTTTGCAGAACACCCTGCTTCGACGAGTTGATTCAAGGAAGGAACCACTGGGTAACCTGTGTCTCTTTGGACTTGTTAGCACAGGGATGCATGCTGCGTGTGCCCTTGGAAATGGGGGTCTGATGGAACTAGACTTGCTTTCCCATTTGGAAAGCTCCATTCATGCTGCCTTGAAGCTACTTGAAATTGACTGCTGTTGACAGGCCACTAGCCACTGTAGGCATGGCTCTGGGAAGAAAATGAGTTTTCTCCAGGTTAGCCGGGTGCTTCGATGGCCGGGGTGGAGCTCATCCTGCCACGCTCTAGAGCTAAAGGGAAAGTCAACGTGAGTACTGGCCTCGAGGTAAGTCCCTGAGTAGCCGCGCAGAAAG
Source organism: Balaenoptera ricei (assembly GCF_028023285.1). Lineage (NCBI taxonomy): Eukaryota > Metazoa > Chordata > Mammalia > Artiodactyla > Balaenopteridae > Balaenoptera > Balaenoptera ricei. The sequence continues at coordinate 37,617,579 of NC_082659.1, forward strand.
GGAGGCATGCAGCTCTTTCCATGAGGTCTTAGTCGCTGTTCTGCTTTATTATTATTATTTTTTTTATTTTTTATTGTTTTTTTAAGACTTATTGATTGATTGATTGATTGCTATGTTGGGTCTTCGTTTCTGTGCTAGGGCTCTCTCCAATTGCGGTAAGTAGGGGCCACTCTTCATCGCGCTGCATAGGCCTCTCATTATCGCGGCCTCTCTTGTTGCGGACCACAGGCTCCAGCGGCGCAGGCTCAGTAGTTGTGGCTCACGGGCCCAGTTGCTCCACGGCCTGTGGGATCCTCCCAGACCAGGGCTCGAACCCGTGTACCCTGCGTTGGCAGACAGATTCTCAACCACTGCGCCACCAGGGAAGTCCCTGTTCTGCTTTATTTTAAAGGAAGTACCCTTTTCAGGACTCCTAGGCCCCTTGGGTGTGCATCATTTTCCCTCCAAGATCAGTGAGTACCTCCAGACCCCTGTGGGCCTGCTGAGCAACATCGAGGCCCAAAGGTCGGGCCTTCGGAGGCCCTCTGTGTATGCCGAGTGATGGGCAACACACTGCTCGTTCCTTAAGGAGAGCTACATTTCCAGAGCACTGGAACAGCCTCAGGACCACATTTCTAACCAGTGCGACGTGCCATGGAACTGTTCGTCATGGCCCCCGTCTGAGCTGCCCTGAGAAAACACTCTGCTTAGGATTCTTCGAGAACCTCGTACCTGAAGTCTCTCTGCTCGAGGAGAAAGTCAGCATCCTACCATGCTGTGTCGCTAACGGGACACTCAGCGTGAGCAGTTGTCTCGAGGTAAGGCCCTGAATTGCCATGCAGAAGCGGAGGCGTGCAGCATTTTCCATGAGGCCGTAGCCGCTGCTCTGCATTGTTTTAACCTCAGTACGCTCTGCAGGACATCTACGAACCCCGCGTGGGCACCCTATTCCCTGCAAGAACACTGAGTACCCTCAGGGCCCCATGGGCCTGCTAAGCCACATCCAGGCCCGTAGCCCTTTGGAACCACTCTGTGTATGCCGAGTGTAGGGCAACAGTCTGCATTCTTTCTTGGGACAGCTTGAATACCTCAACACTCCCATAGGACGTCAAACACCTTTCTAGCAGGTCCAACATACCGTGCAAGTGTGACTCATGGCCCTAGTCTGAGCTGCACTGAGAATAACCCTCGGCTTCGCATTCGATCTGGGACCCCCTGCCTGAAGTCACCCTGCCTCCAGGAGAATGTCAGCTTGCGTTCCGACTGCAACTAAAGCCCAGTTCCTCGTGTAACACTGCAGGCTTTTGAAGAGCCACGGGCCCGGAGGCTTAGCTGGGGCGTTCCTTGGTTGAGGCAGTTTGCTGTTTGCAGAACACCCTGCTTCGACGAGTTGATTCAAGGAAGGAACCACTGGGTAACCTGTGTCTCTTTGGACTTGTTAGAAAGCACAGGGATGCATGCTGCGTGTGCCCTTGGAAATGGGGGTCTGAAGGAACTAGCCTTCCTTTCCCATTTGGAAAGCTCCATTCATGCTGCCTTGAAACTACTTGAAATTGACTGCTGTTGACAGGCCACTAGCCACTGTAGGCATGGCTCTGGGAAGAAAATGAGTTTTCTCCAGGTTAGCCGGGTGCTTCGATGGCCGGGGTGGAGCTCATCCTGCCACGCTCTAGAGCTAAAGGGAAAGTCAACGTGAGTACTGGCCTCGAGGTAAGTCCCTGAGTAGCCGCGCAGAAAGGGAGGCATGCAGCTCTTTCCATGAGGTCTTAGTCGCTGTTCTGCTTTATTATTATTATTTTTTTTATTTTTTATTGTTTTTTTAAGACTTATTGATTGATTGATTGATTGCTATGTTGGGTCTTCGTTTCTGTGCTAGGGCTCTCTCCAATTGCGGTAAGTAGGGGCCACTCTTCATCGCGCTGCATAGGCCTCTCATTATCGCGGCCTCTCTTGTTGCGGAGCACAGGCTCCAGCGGCGCAGGCTGAGTAGTTGTGGCTCACGGGCCCAGTTGCTCCACGGCCTGTGGGATCCTCCCAGACCAGGGCTCGAACCCGTGTACCCTGCGTTGGCAGACAGATTCTCAACCACTGCGCCACCAGGGAAGCCCCTGTTCTGCTTTATTTTAAAGGAAGTACCCTTTTCAGGACTCCTAGGCCCCTTGGGTGTGCATCATTTTCCCTCCAAGATCAGTGAGTACCTCCAGACCCCTGTGGGCCTGCTGAGCAACATCGAGGCCCAAAGGTCGGGCCTTCGGAGGCCCTCTGTGTATGCCGAGTGATGGGCAACACACTGCTCGTTCCTTAAGGAGAGCTACATTTCCAGAGCACTGGAACAGCCTCAGGACCACATTTCTAACCAGTGCGACGTGCCATGGAACTGTTCGTCATGGCCCCCGTCTGAGCTGCCATGAGAAAACACTCTGCTTAGGATTCTTCGAGAACCTCGTACCTGAAGTCTCTCTGCTCGAGGAGAAAGTCAGCATCCTACCATGCTGTGTCGCTAACGGGACACTCAGCGTGAGCAGTTGTCTCGAGGTAAGGCCCTGAATTGCCATGCAGAAGCGGAGGCGTGCAGCATTTTCCAGGAGGCCGTAGCCGCTGCTCTGCATTGTTTTAACCTCAGTACGCTCTGCAGGACATCTACGAACCCCGCGTGGGCACCCTATTCCCTGCAAGAACACTGAGTACCCTCAGGCCCCCATGGGCCTGCTAAGCCACATCCAGGCCCGTAGCCCTTTGGAACCACTCTGTGTATGCCGAGTGTAGGGCAACAGTCTGCATTCTTTCTTGGGACAGCTTGAATACCTCAACACTCCCATAGGACGTCAAACACCTTTCTAGCAGGTCCAACATACCGTGCAAGTGTGACTCATGGCCCTAGTCTGAGCTGCACTGAGAATAACCCTCGGCTTCGCATTCGATCTGGGACCCCCTGCCTGAAGTCACCCTGCCTCCAGGAGAATGTCAGCTTGCGTTCCGACTGCAACTAAAGCCCAGTTCCTGGTGTAACACTGCAGGCTTTTGAAGAGCCACGGGCCCGGAGGCTTAGCTGGGGCGATCCTTGGTTGAGGCAGTTTGCTGTTTGCAGAACACCCTGCTTCGACGAGTTGATTCAAGGAAGGAACCACTGGGTAACCTGTGTCTCTTTGGAGTTGTTAGAAAGCACAGGGATGTATGCTGTGTGTGCCCGTGGAAATGGGGGCCTGATGGAACTAGCCTTGCTTTCCCATTTGGAAAGCTCCATTCATGCTGCCTTGAAGCTACTTGAAATTGACTGCTGTTGACAGGCCACTAGCCACTGTAGGCATGGCTCTGGGAAGAAAATGAGTTTTCTCCAGGTTAGCCGGGTGCTTCGATGGCCGGGGTGGAGCTCATCCTGCCACGCTCTAGAGCTAAAGGGAAAGTCAACGTGAGTACTGGCCTCGAGGTAAGTCCCTGAGTAGCCGCGCAGAAAGGGAGGCATGCAGCTCTTTCCATGAGGTCTTAGTCGCTGTTCTGCTTTATTATTATTATTATTTTTATTTTTTATTGTTTTTTTAAGACTTATTGATTGATTGATTGATTGCTATGTTGGGTCTTCGTTTCTGTGCTAGGGCTCTCTCCAATTGTGGTAAGTAGGGGCCACTCTTCATCGCACTGCATAGGCCTCTCATTATCGCGGCCTCTCTTGTTGCGGACCACAGGCTCCAGCGGCGCAGGCTCAGTAGTTGTGGCTCACGGGCCCAGTTGCTCCACGGCCTGTGGGATCCTCCCAGACCAGGGCTCGAACCCGTGTACCCTGCGTTGGCAGACAGATTCTCAACCACTGCGCCACCAGGGAAGCCCCTGTTCTGCTTTATTTTAAAGGAAGTACCCTTTTCAGGACTCCTAGCCCCCTTGGGTGTGCATCATTTTCCCTCCAAGATCAGTGAGTACCTCCAGACCCCTGTGGGCCTGCTGAGCAACATCGAGGCCCAAAGGTCGGGCCTTCGGAGGCCCTCTGTGTATGCCGAGTGATGGGCAACACACTGCTCGTTCCTTAAGGAGAGCTACATTTCCAGAGCACTGGAACAGCCTCAGGACCACATTTCTAACCAGTGCGACGTGCCATGGAACTGTTCGTCATGGCCCCCGTCTGAGCTGCCATGAGAAAACACTCTGCTTAGGATTCTTCGAGAACCTCGTACCTGAAGTCTCTCTGCTCGAGGAGAAAGTCAGCATCCTACCATGCTGTGTCGCTAACGGGACACTCAGCGTGAGCAGTTGTCTCGAGGTAAGGCCCTGAATTGCCATGCAGAAGCGGAGGCGTGCAGCATTTTCCATGAGGCCGTAGCCGCTGCTCTGCATTGTTTTAACCTCAGTACGCTCTGCAGGACATCTAGGAACCCCGCGTGGGCACCCTATTCCCTGCAAGAACACTGAGTACCCTCAGGCCCCCATGGGCCTGCTAAGCCACATCCAGGCCCGTAGCCCTTTGGAACCACTCTGTGTATGCCGAGTGTAGGGCAACAGTCTGCATTCTTTCTTGGGACAGCTTGAATACCTCAACACTCCCATAGGACGTCAAACACCTTTCTAGCAGGTCCAACATACCGTGCAAGTGTGACTCATGGCCCTAGTCTGAGCTGCACTGAGAATAACCCTCGGCTTCGCATTCGATCTGGGACCCCCTGCCTGAAGTCACCCTGCCTCCAGGAGAATGTCAGCTTGCGTTCCGACTGCAACTAAAGCCCAGTTCCTCGTGTAACACTGCAGGCTTTTGAAGAGCCACGGGCCCGGAGGCTTAGCTGGGGCGTTCCTTGGTTGAGGCAGTTTGCTGTTTGCAGAACACCCTGCTTCGACGAGTTGATTCAAGGAAGGAACCACTGGGTAACCTGTGTCTCTTTGGACTTGTTAGCACAGGGATGCATGCTGCGTGTGCCCTTGGAAATGGGGGTCTGATGGAACTAGACTTGCTTTCCCATTTGGAAAGCTCCATTCATGCTGCCTTGAAGCTACTTGAAATTGACTGCTGTTGACAGGCCACTAGCCACTGTAGGCATGGCTCTGGGAAGAAAATGAGTTTTCTCCAGGTTAGCCGGGTGCTTCGATGGCCGGGGTGGAGCTCATCCTGCCACGCTCTAGAGCTAAAGGGAAAGTCAACGTGAGTACTGGCCTCGAGGTAAGTCCCTGAGTAGCCGCGCAGAAAGGGAGGCATGCAGCTCTTTCCATGAGGTCTTAGTCGCTGTTCTGCTTTATTATTATTATTTTTTTTATTTTTTATTGTTTTTTTAAGACTTATTGATTGATTGATTGATTGCTATGTTGGGTCTTCGTTTCTATGCTAGGGCTCTCTCCAATTGCGGTAAGTAGGGGCCACTCTTCATCGCGCTGCATAGGCCTCTCATTATCGCGGCCTCTCTTGTTGCGGACCACAGGCTCCAGCGGCGCAGGCTCAGTAGTTGTGGCTCACAGGCCCAGTTGCTCCACGGCCTGTGGGATCCTCCCAGACCAGGGCTCGAACCCGTGTACCCTGCATTGGCAGACAGATTCTCAACCACTGCGCCACCAGGGAAGCCCCTGTTCTGCTTTATTTTAAAGGAAGTACCCTTTTCAGGACTCCTAGGCCCCTTGGGTGTGCATCATTTTCCCTCTAAGATCAGTGAGTACCTCCAGACCCCTGTGGGCCTGCTGAGCAACATCGAGGCCCAAAGGTCGGGCCTTCGGAGGCCCTCTGTGTATGCCGAGTGATGGGCAACACACTGCTCGTTCCTTAAGGAGAGCTACATTTCCAGAGCACTGGAACAGCCTCAGGACCACATTTCTAACCAGTGCGACGTGCCATGGAACTGTTCGTCATGGCCCCCGTCTGAGCTGCCCTGAGAAAACACTCTGCTTAGGATTCTTCGAGAACCTCGTACCTGAAGTCTCTCTGCTCGAGGAGAAAGTCAGCATCCTACCATGCTGTGTCGCTAACGGGACACTCAGCGTGAGCAGTTGTCTCGAGGTAAGGCCCTGAATTGCCATGCAGAAACGGAGGCGTACAGCATTTTCCATGAGGCCGTAGCCGCTGCTCTGCATTGTTTTAACCTCAGTACGCTCTGCAGGACATCTACGAACCCCGCGTGGGCACCCTATTCCCTGCAAGAACACTGAGTACCCTCAGGGCCCCATGGGCCTGCTAAGCCACATCCAGGCCCGTAGCCCTTTGGAACCACTCTGTGTATGCCGAGTGTAGGGCAACAGTCTGCATTCTTTCTTGGGACAGCTTGAATACCTCAACACTCCCATAGGACGTCAAACACCTTTCTAGCAGGTCCAACATACCATGCAAGTGTGACTCATGGCCCTAGTCTGAGCTGCACTGAGAATAACCCTCGGCTTCGCATTCGATCTGGGACCCCCTGCCTGAAGTCACCCTGCCTCCAGGAGAATGTCAGCTTGCGTTCCGACTGCAACTAAAGCCCAGTTCCTCGTGTAACACTGCAGGCTTTTGAAGAGCCACGGGCCCGGAGGCTTAGCTGGGGCGTTCCTTGGTTGAGGCAGTTTGCTGTTTGCAGAACACCCTGCTTCGACGAGTTGATTCAAGGAAGGAACCACTGGGTAACCTGTGTCTCTTTGGACTTGTTAGCACAGGGATGCATGCTGCGTGTGCCCTTGGAAATGGGGGTCTGATGGAACTAGACTTGCTTTCCCATTTGGAAAGCTCCATTCATGCTGCCTTGAAGCTACTTGAAATTGACTGCTGTTGACAGGCCACTAGCCACTGTAGGCATGGCTCTGGGAAGAAAATGAGTTTTCTCCAGGTTAGCCGGGTGCTTCGATGGCCGGGGTGGAGCTCATCCTGCCACGCTCTAGAGCTAAAGGGAAAGTCAACGTGAGTACTGGCCTCGAGGTAAGTCCCTGAGTAGCCGCGCAGAAAGGGAGGCATGCAGCTCTTTCCATGAGGTCTTAGTCGCTGTTCTGCTTTATTATTATTATTTTTTTTATTTTTTATTGTTTTTTTAAGACTTATTGATTGATTGATTGATTGCTATGTTGGGTCTTCGTTTCTGTGCTAGGGCTCTCTCCAATTGTGGTAAGTAGGGGCCACTCTTCATCGCACTGCATAGGCCTCTCATTATCGCGGCCTCTCTTGTTGCGGAGCACAGGCTCCAGCGGCGCAGGCTGAGTAGTTGTGGCTCACGGGCCCAGTTGCTCCACGGCCTGTGGGATCCTCCCAGACCAGGGCTCGAACCCGTGTACCCTGCGTTGGCAGACAGATTCTCAACCACTGCGCCACCAGGGAAGCCCCTGTTCTGCTTTATTTTAAAGGAAGTACCCTTTTCAGGACTCCTAGGCCCCTTGGGTGTGCATCATTTTCCCTCCAAGATCAGTGAGTACCTCCAGACCCCTGTGGGCCTGCTGAGCAACATCGAGGCCCAAAGGTCGGGCCTTCGGAGGCCCTCTGTGTATGCCGAGTGATGGGCAACACACTGCTCGTTCCTTAAGGAGAGCTACATTTCCAGAGCACTGGAACAGCCTCAGGACCACATTTCTAACCAGTGCGACGTGCCATGGAACTGTTCGTCATGGCCCCCGTCTGAGCTGCCATGAGAAAACACTCTGCTTAGGATTCTTCGAGAACCTCGTACCTGAAGTCTCTCTGCTCGAGGAGAAAGTCAGCATCCTACCATGCTGTGTCGCTAACGGGACACTCAGCGTGAGCAGTTGTCTCGAGGTAAGGCCCTGAATTGCCATGCAGAAGCGGAGGCGTGCAGCATTTTCCATGAGGCCGTAGCCGCTGCTCTGCATTGTTTTAACCTCAGTACGCTCTGCAGGACATCTACGAACCCCGCGTGGGCACCCTATTCCCTGCAAGAACACTGAGTACCCTCAGGGCCCCATGGGCCTGCTAAGCCACATCCAGGCCCGTAGCCCTTTGGAACCACTCTGTGTATGCCGAGTGTAGGGCAACAGTCTGCATTCTTTCTTGGGACAGCTTGAATACCTCAACACTCCCATAGGACGTCAAACACCTTTCTAGCAGGTCCAACATACCATGCAAGTGTGACTCATGGCCCTAGTCTGAGCTGCACTGAGAATAACCCTCGGCTTCGCATTCGATCTGGGACCCCCTGCCTGAAGTCACCCTGCCTCCAGGAGAATGTCAGCTTGCGTTCCGACTGCAACTAAAGCCCAGTTCCTCGTGTAACACTGCAGGCTTTTGAAGAGCCACGGGCCCGGAGGCTTAGCTGGGGCGTTCCTTGGTTGAGGCAGTTTGCTGTTTGCAGAACACCCTGCTTCGACGAGTTGATTCAAGGAAGGAACCACTGGGTAACCTGTGTCTCTTTGGACTTGTTAGCACAGGGATGCATGCTGCGTGTGCCCTTGGAAATGGGGGTCTGATGGAACTAGACTTGCTTTCCCATTTGGAAAGCTCCATTCATGCTGCCTTGAAGCTACTTGAAATTGACTGCTGTTGACAGGCCACTAGCCACTGTAGGCATGGCTCTGGGAAGAAAATGAGTTTTCTCCAGGTTAGCCGGGTGCTTCGATGGCCGGGGTGGAGCTCATCCTGCCACGCTCTAGAGCTAAAGGGAAAGTCAACGTGAGTACTGGCCTCGAGGTAAGTCCCTGAGTAGCCGCGCAGAAAGGGAGGCATGCAGCTCTTTCCATGAGGTCTTAGTCGCTGTTCTGCTTTATTATTATTTTTTTTTTATTTTTTATTGTTTTTTTAAGACTTATTGATTGATTGATTGATTGCTATGTTGGGTCTTCGTTTCTGTGCTAGGGCTCTCTCCAATTGCGGTAAGTAGGGGCCACTCTTCATCGCGCTGCATAGGCCTCTCATTATCGCGGCCTCTCTTGTTGCGGACCACAGGCTCCAGCGGCGCAGGCTCAGTAGTTGTGGCTCACAGGCCCAGTTGCTCCACGGCCTGTGGGATCCTCCCAGACCAGGGCTCGAACCCGTGTACCCTGCGTTGGCAGACAGATTCTCAACCACTGCGCCACCAGGGAAGCCCCTGTTCTGCTTTATTTTAAAGGAAGTACCCTTTTCAGGACTCCTAGGCCCCTTGGGTGTGCATCATTTTCCCTCCAAGATCAGTGAGTACCTCCAGACCCCTGTGGGCCTGCTGAGCAACATCGAGGCCCAAAGGTCGGGCCTTCGGAGGCCCTCTGTGTATGCCGAGTGATGGGCAACACACTGCTCGTTCCTTAAGGAGAGCTACATTTCCAGAGCACTGGAACAGCCTCAGGACCACATTTCTAACCAGTGCGACGTGCCATGGAACTGTTCGTCATGGCCCCCGTCTGAGCTGCCATGAGAAAACACTCTGCTTAGGATTCTTCGAGAACCTCGTACCTGAAGTCTCTCTGCTCGAGGAGAAAGTCAGCATCCTACCATGCTGTGTCGCTAACGGGACACTCAGCGTGAGCAGTTGTCTCGAGGTAAGGCCCTGAATTGCCATGCAGAAGCGGAGGCGTACAGCATTTTCCATGAGGCCGTAGCCGCTGCTCTGCATTGTTTTAACCTCAGTACGCTCTGCAGGACATCTACGAACCCCGCGTGGGCACCCTATTCCCTGCAAGAACACTGAGTACCCTCAGGGCCCCATGGGCCTGCTAAGCCACATCCAGGCCCGTAGCCCTTTGGAACCACTCTGTGTATGCCGAGTGTAGGGCAACAGTCTGCATTCTTTCTTGGGACAGCTTGAATACCTCAACACTCCCATAGGACGTCAAACACCTTTCTAGCAGGTCCAACATACCATGCAAGTGTGACTCATGGCCCTAGTCTGAGCTGCACTGAGAATAACCCTCGGCTTCGCATTCGATCTGGGACCCCCTGCCTGAAGTCACCCTGCCTCCAGGAGAATGTCAGCTTGCGTTCCGACTGCAACTAAAGCCCAGTTCCTCGTGTAACACTGCAGGCTTTTGAAGAGCCACGGGCCCGGAGGCTTAGCTGGGGCGTTCCTTGGTTGAGGCAGTTTGCTGTTTGCAGAACACCCTGCTTCGACGAGTTGATTCAAGGAAGGAACCACTGGGTAACCTGTGTCTCTTTGGACTTGTTAGCACAGGGATGCATGCTGCGTGTGCCCTTGGAAATGGGGGTCTGATGGAACTAGACTTGCTTTCCCATTTGGAAAGCTCCATTCATGCTGCCTTGAAGCTACTTGAAATTGACTGCTGTTGACAGGCCACTAGCCACTGTAGGCATGGCTCTGGGAAGAAAATGAGTTTTCTCCAGGTTAGCCGGGTGCTTCGATGGCCGGGGTGGAGCTCATCCTGCCACGCTCTAGAGCTAAAGGGAAAGTCAACGTGAGTACTGGCCTCGAGGTAAGTCCCTGAGTAGCCGCGCAGAAAGGGAGGCATGCAGCTCTTTCCATGAGGTCTTAGTCGCTGTTCTGCTTTATTATTATTATTTTTTTTATTTTTTATTGTTTTTTTAAGACTTATTGATTGATTGATTGATTGCTATGTTGGGTCTTCGTTTCTGTGCTAGGGCTCTCTCCAATTGCGGTAAGTAGGGGCCACTCTTCATCGCGCTGCATAGGCCTCTCACTATCGCGGCCTCTCTTGTTGCGGACCACAGGCTCCAGCGGCGCAGGCTCAGTAGTTGTGGCTCACAGGCCCAGTTGCTCCACGGCCTGTGGGATCCTCCCAGACCAGGGCTCGAACCCGTGTACCCTGCGTTGGCAGACAGATTCTCAACCACTGCGCCACCAGGGAAGCCCCTGTTCTGCTTTATTTTAAAGGAAGTACCCTTTTCAGGACTCCTAGGCCCCTTGGGTGTGCATCATTTTCCCTCCAAGATCAGTGAGTACCTCCAGACCCCTGTGGGCCTGCTGAGCAACATCGAGGCCCAAAGGTCGGGCCTTCGGAGGCCCTCTGTGTATGCCGAGTGATGGGCAACACACTGCTCGTTCCTTAAGGAGAGCTACATTTCCAGAGCACTGGAACAGCCTCAGGACCACATTTCTAACCAGTGCGACGTGCCATGGAACTGTTCGTCATGGCCCCCGTCTGAGCTGCCCTGAGAAAACACTCTGCTTAGGATTCTTCGAGAACCTCGTACCTGAAGTCTCTCTGCTCGAGGAGAAAGTCAGCATCCTACCATGCTGTGTCGCTAACGGGACACTCAGCGTGAGCAGTTGTCTCGAGGTAAGGCCCTGAATTGCCATGCAGAAGCGGAGGCGTGCAGCATTTTCCATGAGGCCGTAGCCGCTGCTCTGCATTGTTTTAACCTCAGTACGCTCTGCAGGACATCTACGAACCCCGCGTGGGCACCCTATTCCCTGCAAGAACACTGAGTACCCTCAGGGCCCCATGGGCCTGCTAAGCCACATCCAGGCCCGTAGCCCTTTGGAACCACTCTGTGTATGCCGAGTGTAGGGCAACAGTCTGCATTCTTTCTTGGGACAGCTTGAATACCTCAACACTCCCATAGGACGTCAAACACCTTTCTAGCAGGTCCAACATACCATGCAAGTGTGACTCATGGCCCTAGTCTGAGCTGCACTGAGAATAACCCTCGGCTTCGCATTCGATCTGGGACCCCCTGCCTGAAGTCACCCTGCCTCCAGGAGAATGTCAGCTTGCGTTCCGACTGCAACTAAAGCCCAGTTCCTCGTGTAACACTGCAGGCTTTTGAAGAGCCACGGGCCCGGAGGCTTAGCTGGGGCGTTCCTTGGTTGAGGCAGTTTGCTGTTTGCAGAACACCCTGCTTCGACGAGTTGATTCAAGGAAGGAACCACTGGGTAACCTGTGTCTCTTTGGACTTGTTAGCACAGGGATGCATGCTGCGTGTGCCCTTGGAAATGGGGGTCTGATGGAACTAGACTTGCTTTCCCATTTGGAAAGCTCCATTCATGCTGCCTTGAAGCTACTTGAAATTGACTGCTGTTGACAGGCCACTAGCCACTGTAGGCATGGCTCTGGGAAGAAAATGAGTTTTCTCCAGGTTAGCCGGGTGCTTCGATGGCCGGGGTGGAGCTCATCCTGCCACGCTCTAGAGCTAAAGGGAAAGTCAACGTGAGTACTGGCCTCGAGGTAAGTCCCTGAGTAGCCGCGCAGAAAGGGAGGCATGCAGCTCTTTCCATGAGGTCTTAGTCGCTGTTCTGCTTTATTATTATTTTTTTTTTATTTTTTATTGTTTTTTTAAGACTTATTGATTGATTGATTGATTGCTATGTTGGGTCTTCGTTTCTGTGCTAGGGCTCTCTCCAATTGCGGTAAGTAGGGGCCACTCTTCATCGCGCTGCATAGGCCTCTCATTATCGCGGCCTCTCTTGTTGCGGACCACAGGCTCCAGCGGCGCAGGCTCAGTAGTTGTGGCTCACAGGCCCAGTTGCTCCACGGCCTGTGGGATCCTCCCAGACCAGGGCTCGAACCCGTGTACCCTGCGTTGGCAGACAGATTCTCAACCACTGCGCCACCAGGGAAGCCCCTGTTCTGCTTTATTTTAAAGGAAGTACCCTTTTCAGGACTCCTAGGCCCCTTGGGTGTGCATCATTTTCCCTCCAAGATCAGTGAGTACCTCCAGACCCCTGTGGGCCTGCTGAGCAACATCGAGGCCCAAAGGTCGGGCCTTCGGAGGCCCTCTGTGTATGCCGAGTGATGGGCAACACACTGCTCGTTCCTTAAGGAGAGCTACATTTCCAGAGCACTGGAACAGCCTCAGGACCACATTTCTAACCAGTGCGACGTGCCATGGAACTGTTCGTCATGGCCCCCGTCTGAGCTGCCATGAGAAAACACTCTGCTTAGGATTCTTCGAGAACCTCGTACCTGAAGTCTCTCTGCTCGAGGAGAAAGTCAGCATCCTACCATGCTGTGTCGCTAACGGGACACTCAGCGTGAGCAGTTGTCTCGAGGTAAGGCCCTGAATTGCCATGCAGAAGCGGAGGCGTACAGCATTTTCCATGAGGCCGTAGCCGCTGCTCTGCATTGTTTTAACCTCAGTACGCTCTGCAGGACATCTACGAACCCCGCGTGGGCACCCTATTCCCTGCAAGAACACTGAGTACCCTCAGGGCCCCATGGGCCTGCTAAGCCACATCCAGGCCCGTAGCCCTTTGGAACCACTCTGTGTATGCCGAGTGTAGGGCAACAGTCTGCATTCTTTCTTGGGACAGCTTGAATACCTCAACACTCCCATAGGACGTCAAACACCTTTCTAGCAGGTCCAACATACCATGCAAGTGTGACTCATGGCCCTAGTCTGAGCTGCACTGAGAATAACCCTCGGCTTCGCATTCGATCTGGGACCCCCTGCCTGAAGTCACCCTGCCTCCAGGAGAATGTCAGCTTGCGTTCCGACTGCAACTAAAGCCCAGTTCCTCGTGTAACACTGCAGGCTTTTGAAGAGCCACGGGCCCGGAGGCTTAGCTGGGGCGTTCCTTTGTTGAGGCAGTTTGCTGTTTGCAGAACACCCTGCTTCGACGAGTTGATTCAAGGAAGGAACCACTGGGTAACCTGTGTCTCTTTGGACTTGTTAGCACAGGGATGCATGCTGCGTGTGCCCTTGGAAATGGGGGTCTGATGGAACTAGACTTGCTTTCCCATTTGGAAAGCTCCATTCATGCTGCCTTGAAGCTACTTGAAATTGACTGCTGTTGACAGGCCACTAGCCACTGTAGGCATGGCTCTGGGAAGAAAATGAGTTTTCTCCAGGTTAGCCGGGTGCTTCGATGGCCGGGGTGGAGCTCATCCTGCCACGCTCTAGAGCTAAAGGGAAAGTCAACGTGAGTACTGGCCTCGAGGTAAGTCCCTGAGTAGCCGCGCAGAAAGGGAGGCATGCAGCTCTTTCCATGAGGTCTTAGTCGCTGTTCTGCTTTATTATTATTATTTTTTTTATTTTTTATTGTTTTTTTAAGACTTATTGATTGATTGATTGATTGCTATGTTGGGTCTTCGTTTCTGTGCTAGGGCTCTCTCCAATTGCGGTAAGTAGGGGCCACTCTTCATCGCGCTGCATAGGCCTCTCATTATCGCGGCCTCTCTTGTTGCGGACCACAGGCTCCAGCGGCGCAGGCTCAGTAGTTGTGGCTCACAGGCCCAGTTGCTCCACGGCCTGTGGGATCCTCCCAGACCAGGGCTCGAACCCGTGTACCCTGCGTTGGCAGACAGATTCTCAACCACTGCGCCACCAGGGAAGCCCCTGTTCTGCTTTATTTTAAAGGAAGTACCCTTTTCAGGACTCCTAGGCCCCTTGGGTGTGCATCATTTTCCCTCCAAGATCAGTGAGTACCTCCAGACCCCTGTGGGCCTGCTGAGCAACATCGAGGCCCAAAGGTCGGGCCTTCGGAGGCCCTCTGTGTATGCCGAGTGATGGGCAACACACTGCTCGTTCCTTAAGGAGAGCTACATTTCCAGAGCACTGGAACAGCCTCAGGACCACATTTCTAACCAGTGCGACGTGCCATGGAACTGTTCGTCATGGCCCCCGTCTGAGCTGCCCTGAGAAAACACTCTGCTTAGGATTCTTCGAGAACCTCGTACCTGAAGTCTCTCTGCTCGAGGAGAAAGTCAGCATCCTACCATGCTGTGTCGCTAACGGGACACTCAGCGTGAGCAGTTGTCTCGAGGTAAGGCCCTGAATTGCCATGCAGAAGCGGAGGCGTGCAGCATTTTCCATGAGGCCGTAGCCGCTGCTCTGCATTGTTTTAACCTCAGTACGCTCTGCAGGACATCTACGAACCCCGCGTGGGCACCCTATTCCCTGCAAGAACACTGAGTACCCTCAGGGCCCCATGGGCCTGCTAAGCCACATCCAGGCCCGTAGCCCTTTGGAACCACTCTGTGTATGCCGAGTGTAGGGCAACAGTCTGCATTCTTTCTTGGGACAGCTTGAATACCTCAACACTCCCATAGGACGTCAAACACCTTTCTAGCAGGTCCAACATACCGTGCAAGTGTGACTCATGGCCCTAGTCTGAGCTGCACTGAGAATAACCCTCGGCTTCGCATTCGATCTGGGACCCCCTGCCTGAAGTCACCCTGCCTCCAGGAGAATGTCAGCTTGCGTTCCGACTGCAACTAAAGCCCAGTTCCTCGTGTAACACTGCAGGCTTTTGAAGAGCCACGGGCCCGGAGGCTTAGCTGGGGCGTTCCTTGGTTGAGGCAGTTTGCTGTTTGCAGAACACCCTGCTTCGACGAGTTGATTCAAGGAAGGAACCACTGGGTAACCTGTGTCTCTTTGGACTTGTTAGAAAGCACAGGGATGCATGCTGCGTGTGCCCTTGGAAATGGGGGTCTGAAGGAACTAGCCTTCCTTTCCCATTTGGAAAGCTCCATTCATGCTGCCTTGAAACTACTTGAAATTGACTGCTGTTGACAGGCCACTAGCCACTGTAGGCATGGCTCTGGGAAGAAAATGAGTTTTCTCCAGGTTAGCCGGGTGCTTCGATGGCCGGGGTGGAGCTCATCCTGCCACGCTCTAGAGCTAAAGGGAAAGTCAACGTGAGTACTGGCCTCGAGGTAAGTCCCTGAGTAGCCGCGCAGAAAGGGAGGCATGCAGCTCTTTCCATGAGGTCTTAGTCGCTGTTCTGCTTTATTATTATTATTTTTTTTATTTTTTATTGTTTTTTTAAGACTTATTGATTGATTGATTGATTGCTATGTTGGGTCTTCGTTTCTGTGCTAGGGCTCTCTCCAATTGCGGTAAGTAGGGGCCACTCTTCATCGCGCTGCATAGGCCTCTCATTATCGCGGCCTCTCTTGTTGCGGACCACAGGCTCCAGCGGCGCAGGCTCAGTAGTTGTGGCTCACGGGCCCAGTTGCTCCACGGCCTGTGGGATCCTCCCAGACCAGGGCTCGAACCCGTGTACCCTGCGTTGGCAGACAGATTCTCAACCACTGCGCCACCAGGGAAGCCCCTGTTCTGCTTTATTTTAAAGGAAGTACCCTTTTCAGGCCTCCTAGGCCCCTTGGGTGTGCATCATTTTCCCTCCAAGATCAGTGAGTACCTCCAGACCCCTGTGGGCCTGCTGAGCAACATCGAGGCCCAAAGGTCGGGCCTTCGGAGGCCCTCTGTGTATGCCGAGTGATGGGCAACACACTGCTCGTTCCTTAAGGAGAGCTACATTTCCAGAGCACTGGAACAGCCTCAGGACCACATTTCTAACCAGTGCGACGTGCCATGGAACTGTTCGTCATGGCCCCCGTCTGAGCTGCCATGAGAAAACACTCTGCTTAGGATTCTTCGAGAACCTCGTACCTGAAGTCTCTCTGCTCGAGGAGAAAGTCAGCATCCTACCATGCTGTGTCGCTAACGGGACACTCAGCGTGAGCAGTTGTCTCGAGGTAAGGCCCTGAATTGCCATGCAGAAGCGGAGGCGTGCAGCATTTTCCAGGAGGCCGTAGCCGCTGCTCTGCATTGTTTTAACCTCAGTACGCTCTGCAGGACATCTACGAACCCCGCGTGGGCACCCTATTCCCTGCAAGAACACTGAGTACCCTCAGGGCCCCATGGGCCTGCTAAGCCACATCCAGGCCCGTAGCCCTTTGGAACCACTCTGTGTATGCCGAGTGTAGGGCAACAGTCTGCATTCTTTCTTGGGACAGCTTGAATACCTCAACACTCCCATAGGACGTCAAACACCTTTCTAGCAGGTCCAACATACCGTGCAAGTGTGACTCATGGCCCTAGTCTGAGCTGCACTGAGAATAACCCTCGGCTTCGCATTCGATCTGGGACCCCCTGCCTGAAGTCACCCTGCCTCCAGGAGAATGTCAGCTTGCGTTCCGACTGCAACTAAAGCCCAGTTCCTCGTGTAACACTGCAGGCTTTTGAAGAGCCACGGGCCCGGAGGCTTAGCTGGGGCGTTCCTTTGTTGAGGCAGTTTGCTGTTTGCAGAACACCCTGCTTCGACGAGTTGATTCAAGGAAGGAACCACTGGGTAACCTGTGTCTCTTTGGACTTGTTAGCACAGGGATGCATGCTGCGTGTGCCCTTGGAAATGGGGGTCTGATGGAACTAGACTTGCTTTCCCATTTGGAAAGCTCCATTCATGCTGCCTTGAAGCTACTTGAAATTGACTGCTGTTGACAGGCCACTAGCCACTGTAGGCATGGCTCTGGGAAGAAAATGAGTTTTCTCCAGGTTAGCCGGGTGCTTCGATGGCCGGGGTGGAGCTCATCCTGCCACGCTCTAGAGCTAAAGGGAAAGTCAACGTGAGTACTGGCCTCGAGGTAAGTCCCTGAGTAGCCGCGCAGAAAGGGAGGCATGCAGCTCTTTCCATGAGGTCTTAGTCGCTGTTCTGCTTTATTATTATTATTTTTTTTATTTTTTATTGTTTTTTTAAGACTTATTGATTGATTGATTGATTGCTATGTTGGGTCTTCGTTTCTGTGCTAGGGCTATCTCCAATTGCGGTAAGTAGGGGCCACTCTTCATCGCGCTGCATAGGCCTCTCACTATCGCGGCCTCTCTTGTTGCGGACCACAGGCTCCAGCGGCGCAGGCTCAGTAGTTGTGGCTCACAGGCCCAGTTGCTCCACGGCCTGTGGGATCCTCCCAGACCAGGGCTCGAACCCGTGTACCCTGCGTTGGCAGACAGATTCTCAACCACTGCGCCACCAGGGAAGCCCCTGTTCTGCTTTATTTTAAAGGAAGTACCCTTTTCAGGACTCCTAGGCCCCTTGGGTGTGCATCATTTTCCCTCCAAGATCAGTGAGTACCTCCAGACCCCTGTGGGCCTGCTGAGCAACATCGAGGCCCAAAGGTCGGGCCTTCGGAGGCCCTCTGTGTATGCCGAGTGATGGGCAACACACTGCTCGTTCCTTAAGGAGAGCTACATTTCCAGAGCACTGGAACAGCCTCAGGACCACATTTCTAACCAGTGCGACGTGCCATGGAACTGTTCGTCATGGCCCCCGTCTGAGCTGCCCTGAGAAAACACTCTGCTTAGGATTCTTCGAGAACCTCGTACCTGAAGTCTCTCTGCTCGAGGAGAAAGTCAGCATCCTACCATGCTGTGTCGCTAACGGGACACTCAGCGTGAGCAGTTGTCTCGAGGTAAGGCCCTGAATTGCCATGCAGAAGCGGAGGCGTGCAGCATTTTCCATGAGGCCGTAGCCGCTGCTCTGCATTGTTTTAACCTCAGTACGCTCTGCAGGACATCTACGAACCCCGCGTGGGCACCCTATTCCCTGCAAGAACACTGAGTACCCTCAGGGCCCCATGGGCCTGCTAAGCCACATCCAGGCCCGTAGCCCTTTGGAACCACTCTGTGTATGCCGAGTGTAGGGCAACAGTCTGCATTCTTTCTTGGGACAGCTTGAATACCTCAACACTCCCATAGGACGTCAAACACCTTTCTAGCAGGTCCAACATACCATGCAAGTGTGACTCATGGCCCTAGTCTGAGCTGCACTGAGAATAACCCTCGGCTTCGCATTCGATCTGGGACCCCCTGCCTGAAGTCACCCTGCCTCCAGGAGAATGTCAGCTTGCGTTCCGACTGCAACTAAAGCCCAGTTCCTCGTGTAACACTGCAGGCTTTTGAAGAGCCACGGGCCCGGAGGCTTAGCTGGGGCGTTCCTTGGTTGAGGCAGTTTGCTGTTTGCAGAACACCCTGCTTCGACGAGTTGATTCAAGGAAGGAACCACTGGGTAACCTGTGTCTCTTTGGACTTGTTAGAAAGCACAGGGATGTATGCTGTGTGTGCCCGTGGAAATGGGGGCCTGATGGAACTAGCCTTGCTTTCCCATTTGGAAAGCTCCATTCATGCTGCCTTGAAGCTACTTGAAATTGACTGCTGTTGACAGGCCACTAGCCACTGTAGGCATGGCTCTGGGAAGAAAATGAGTTTTCTCCAGGTTAGCCGGGTGCTTCGATGGCCGGGGTGGAGCTCATCCTGCCACGCTCTAGAGCTAAAGGGAAAGTCAACGTGAGTACTGGCCTCGAGGTAAGTCCCTGAGTAGCCGCGCAGAAAGGGAGGCATGCAGCTCTTTCCATGAGGTCTTAGTCGCTGTTCTGCTTTATTATTATTATTTTTTTATTTTTTATTGTTTTTTTAAGACTTATTGATTGATTGATTGATTGCTATGTTGGGTCTTCGTTTCTGTGCTAGGGCTCTCTCCAATTGCGGTAAGTAGGGGCCACTCTTCATCGCGCTGCATAGGCCTCTCATTATCGCGGCCTCTCTTGTTGCGGAGCACAGGCTCCAGCGGCGCAGGCTGAGTAGTTGTGGCTCACGGGCCCAGTTGCTCCACGGCCTGTGGGATCCTCCCAGACCAGGGCTCGAACCCGTGTACCCTGCGTTGGCAGACAGATTCTCAACCACTGCGCCACCAGGGAAGCCCCTGTTCTGCTTTATTTTAAAGGAAGTACCCTTTTCAGGACTCCTAGGCCCCTTGGGTGTGCATCCTTTTCCCTCCATGATCAGTGAGTACCTCCAGACCCCTGTGGGCCTGCTGAGCAACATCGAGGCCCAAAGGTCGGGCCTTCGGAGGCCCTCTGTGTATGCCGAGTGATGGGCAACACACTGCTCGTTCCTTAAGGAGAGCTACATTTCCAGAGCACTGGAACAGCCTCAGGACCACATTTCTAACCAGTGCGACGTGCCATGGAACTGTTCGTCATGGCCCCCGTCTGAGCTGCCATGAGAAAACACTCTGCTTAGGATTCTTCGAGAACCTCGTACCTGAAGTCTCTCTGCTCGAGGAGAAAGTCAGCATCCTACCATGCTGTGTCGCTAACGGGACACTCAGCGTGAGCAGTTGTCTCGAGGTAAGGCCCTGAATTGCCATGCAGAAGCGGAGGCGTGCAGCATTTTCCATGAGGCCGTAGCCGCAGCTCTGCATTGTTTTAACCTCAGTACGCTCTGCAGGACATCTACGAATCCCGCGTGGGCACCCTATTCCCTGCAAGAACACTGAGTACCCTCAGGGCCCCATGGGCCGGCTAAGCCACATCCAGGCCCGTAGCCCTTTGGAACCACTCTGTGTATGCCGAGTGTAGGGCAACAGTCTGCATTCTTTCTTGGGACAGCTTGAATACCTCAACACTCCCACAGGTCGTCAAACACCTTTCTAGCAGGTCCAACATACCGTGCAAGTGTGACTCATGGCCCTAGTCTGAGCTGCACTGAGAATAACCCTCGGCTTCGCATTCGATCTGGGAGCCCCTGCCTGAAGTCACCCTGCCTCCAGGAGAATGTCAGCTTGCGTTCCGACTGCAACTAAAGCCCAGTTCCTCGTGTAACACTGCAGGCTTTTGAAGAGCCACGGGCCCGGAGGCTTAGCTGGGGCGTTCCTTGGTTGAGGCAGTTTGCTGTTTGCAGAACACCCTGCTTCGACGAGTTGATTCAAGGAAGGAACCACTGGGTAACCTGTGTCTCTTTGGACTTGTTAGCACAGGGATGCATGCTGCGTGTGCCCGGGGAAATGGGGGTCTGATGGAACTAGCCTTGCTTTCCCATTTGGAAAGCTCCATTCATGCTGCCTTGAAGCTACTTGAAATTGACTGCTGTTGACAGGCCACTAGCCACTGTAGGCATGGCTCTGGGAAGAAAATGAGTTTTCTCCAGGTTAGCCGGGTGCTTCGATGGCCGGGGTGGAGCTCATCCTGCCACGCTCTAGAGCTAAAGGGAAAGTCAACGTGAGTACTGGCCTCGAGGTAAGTCCCTGAGTAGCCGCGCAGAAAGGGAGGCATGCAGCTCTTTCCATGAGGTCTTAGTCGCTGTTCTGCTTTATTATTATTATTTTTTTATTTTTTATTGTTTTTTTAAGACTTATTGATTGATTGATTGATTGCTATGTTGGGTCTTCGTTTCTGTGCTAGGGCTCTCTCCAATTGCGGTAAGTAGGGGCCACTCTTCATCGCGGTGCATAGGCCTCTCATTATCGCGGCCTCTCTTGTTGCGGACCACAGGCTCCAGCGGCGGAGGCTGAGTAGTTGTGGCTCACGGGCCCAGTTGCTCCACGGCCTGTGGGATCCTCCCAGACCAGGGCTCGAACCCGTGTACCCTGCGTTGGCAGACAGATTCTCAACCACTGCGCCACCAGGGAAGCCCCTGTTCTGCTTTATTTTAAAGGAAGTACCCTTTTCAGGACTCCTAGGCCCCTTGGGTGTGTATCATTTTCCCTCCAAGATCAGTGAGTACCTCCAGACCCCTGTGGGCCTGCTGAGCAACATCGAGGCCCAAAGGTCGGGCCTTCAGAGGCCCTCTGTGTATGCCGAGTGATGGGCAACACACTGCTCGTTCCTTAAGGAGAGCTACATTTCCAGAGCACTGGAACAGCCTCAGGACCACATTTCTAACCAGTGCGACGTGCCATGGAACTGTTCGTCATGGCCCCCGTCTGAGCTGCCATGAGAAAACACTCTGCTTAGGATTCTTCGAGAACCTCGTACCTGAAGTCTCTCTGCTCGAGGAGAAAGTCAGCATCCTACCATGCTGTGTCGCTAACGGGACACTCAGCGTGAGCAGTTGTCTCGAGGTAAGGCCCTGAATTGCCATGCAGAAGCGGAGGCGTGCAGCATTTTCCATGAGGCCGTAGCCGCTGCTCTGCATTGTTTTAACCTCAGTACGCTCTGCAGGACATCTACGAACCCCGCGTGGGCACCCTATTCCCTGCAAGAACACTGAGTACCCTCAGGGCCCCATGGGCCTGCTAAGCCACATCCAGGCCCGTAGCCCTTTGGAACCACTCTGTGTATGCCGAGTGTAGGGCAACAGTCTGCATTCTTTCTTGGGACAGCTTGAATACCTCAACACTCCCATAGGACGTCAAACACCTTTCTAGCAGGTCCAACATACCATGCAAGTGTGACTCATGGCCCTAGTCTGAGCTGCACTGAGAATAACCCTCGGCTTCGCATTCGATCTGGGACCCCCTGCCTGAAGTCACCCTGCCTCCAGGAGAATGTCAGCTTGCGTTCCGACTGCAACTAAAGCCCAGTTCCTCGTGTAACACTGCAGGCTTTTGAAGAGCCACGGGCCCGGAGGCTTAGCTGGGGCGTTCCTTGGTTGAGGCAGTTTGCTGTTTGCAGAACACCCTGCTTCGACGAGTTGATTCAAGGAAGGAACCACTGGGTAACCTGTGTCTCTTTGGACTTGTTAGCACAGGGATGCATGCTGCGTGTGCCCTTGGAAATGGGGGTCTGATGGAACTAGACTTGCTTTCCCATTTGGAAAGCTCCATTCATGCTGCCTTGAAGCTACTTGAAATTGACTGCTGTTGACAGGCCACTAGCCACTGTAGGCATGGCTCTGGGAAGAAAATGAGTTTTCTCCAGGTTAGCCGGGTGCTTCGATGGCCGGGGTGGAGCTCATCCTGCCACGCTCTAGAGCTAAAGGGAAAGTCAACGTGAGTACTGGCCTCGAGGTAAGTCCCTGAGTAGCCGCGCAGAAAGGGAGGCATGCAGCTCTTTCCATGAGGTCTTAGTCGCTGTTCTGCTTTATTATTATTTTTTTTTTATTTTTTATTGTTTTTTTAAGACTTATTGATTGATTGATTGATTGCTATGTTGGGTCTTCGTTTCTGTGCTAGGGCTCTCTCCAATTGCGGTAAGTAGGGGCCACTCTTCATCGCGCTGCATAGGCCTCTCATTATCGCGGCCTCTCTTGTTGCGGAGCACAGGCTCCAGCGGCGCAGGCTGAGTAGTTGTGGCTCACGGGCCCAGTTGCTCCACGGCCTGTGGGATCCTCCCAGACCAGGGCTCGAACCCGTGTACCCTGCGTTGGCAGACAGATTCTCAACCACTGCGCCACCAGGGAAGCCCCTGTTCTGCTTTATTTTAAAGGAAGTACCCTTTTCAGGACTCCTAGGCCCCTTGGGTGTGCATCCTTTTCCCTCCATGATCAGTGAGTACCTCCAGACCCCTGTGGGCCTGCTGAGCAACATCGAGGCCCAAAGGTCGGGCCTTCGGAGGCCCTCTGTGTATGCCGAGTGATGGGCAACACACTGCTCGTTCCTTAAGGAGAGCTACATTTCCAGAGCACTGGAACAGCCTCAGGACCACATTTCTAACCAGTGCGACGTGCCATGGAACTGTTCGTCATGGCCCCCGTCTGAGCTGCCATGAGAAAACACTCTGCTTAGGATTCTTCGAGAACCTCGTACCTGAAGTCTCTCTGCTCGAGGAGAAAGTCAGCATCCTACCATGCTGTGTCGCTAACGGGACACTCAGCGTGAGCAGTTGTCTCGAGGTAAGGCCCTGAATTGCCATGCAGAAGCGGAGGCGTGCAGCATTTTCCATGAGGCCGTAGCCGCAGCTCTGCATTGTTTTAACCTCAGTACGCTCTGCAGGACATCTACGAATCCCGCGTGGGCACCCTATTCCCTGCAAGAACACTGAGTACCCTCAGGGCCCCATGGGCCGGCTAAGCCACATCCAGGCCCGTAGCCCTTTGGAACCACTCTGTGTATGCCGAGTGTAGGGCAACAGTCTGCATTCTTTCTTGGGACAGCTTGAATACCTCAACACTCCCACAGGTCGTCAAACACCTTTCTAGCAGGTCCAACATACCGTGCAAGTGTGACTCATGGCCCTAGTCTGAGCTGCACTGAGAATAACCCTCGGCTTCGCATTCGATCTGGGAGCCCCTGCCTGAAGTCACCCTGCCTCCAGGAGAATGTCAGCTTGCGTTCCGACTGCAACTAAAGCCCAGTTCCTCGTGTAACACTGCAGGCTTTTGAAGAGCCACGGGCCCGGAGGCTTAGCTGGGGCGTTCCTTGGTTGAGGCAGTTTGCTGTTTGCAGAACACCCTGCTTCGACGAGTTGATTCAAGGAAGGAACCACTGGGTAACCTGTGTCTCTTTGGACTTGTTAGCACAGGGATGCATGCTGCGTGTGCCCGGGGAAATGGGGGTCTGATGGAACTAGCCTTGCTTTCCCATTTGGAAAGCTCCATTCATGCTGCCTTGAAGCTACTTGAAATTGACTGCTGTTGACAGGCCACTAGCCACTGTAGGCATGGCTCTGGGAAGAAAATGAGTTTTCTCCAGGTTAGCCGGGTGCTTCGATGGCCGGGGTGGAGCTCATCCTGCCACGCTCTAGAGCTAAAGGGAAAGTCAACGTGAGTACTGGCCTCGAGGTAAGTCCCTGAGTAGCCGCGCAGAAAGGGAGGCATGCAGCTCTTTCCATGAGGTCTTAGTCGCTGTTCTGCTTTATTATTATTATTTTTTTATTTTTTATTGTTTTTTTAAGACTTATTGATTGATTGATTGATTGCTATGTTGGGTCTTCGTTTCTGTGCTAGGGCTCTCTCCAATTGCGGTAAGTAGGGGCCACTCTTCATCGCGGTGCATAGGCCTCTCATTATCGCGGCCTCTCTTGTTGCGGACCACAGGCTCCAGCGGCGGAGGCTGAGTAGTTGTGGCTCACGGGCCCAGTTGCTCCACGGCCTGTGGGATCCTCCCAGACCAGGGCTCGAACCCGTGTACCCTGCGTTGGCAGACAGATTCTCAACCACTGCGCCACCAGGGAAGCCCCTGTTCTGCTTTATTTTAAAGGAAGTACCCTTTTCAGGACTCCTAGGCCCCTTGGGTGTGTATCATTTTCCCTCCAAGATCAGTGAGTACCTCCAGACCCCTGTGGGCCTGCTGAGCAACATCGAGGCCCAAAGGTCGGGCCTTCAGAGGCCCTCTGTGTATGCCGAGTGATGGGCAACACACTGCTCGTTCCTTAAGGAGAGCTACATTTCCAGAGCACTGGAACAGCCTCAGGACCACATTTCTAACCAGTGCGACGTGCCATGGAACTGTTCGTCATGGTCCCCGTCGGAGCTGCCATGAGAAATCCCTCTGCTTCGGATTCTTCGAGGACGTCGTACCTGAAGTCTCTCTGCTCGAGGAGAAAGTCAGCATCCTACCATGCTGTGTCGCTAACGGGACACTCAGCGTGAGCAGTTGTCTCGAGGTAAGGCCCTGAATTGCCATGCAGAAGCGGAGGCGTGCAGCATTTTCCAGGAGGCCGTAGCCGCTGCTCTGCATTGTTTTAACCTCAGTACGCTCTGCAGGACATCTAGGAACCCCGCGTGGGCACCCTATTCCCTGCAAGAACACTGAGTACCCTCAGGCCCCCATGGGCCTGCTAAGCCACATCCAGGCCCGTAGCCCTTTGGAACCACTCTGTGTATGCCGAGTGTAGGGCAACAGTCTGCATTCTTTCTTGGGACAGCTTGAATACCTCAACACTCCCACAGGTCGTCAAACACCTTTCTAGCAGGTCCAACATACCGTGCAAGTGTGACTCATGGCCCTAGTCTGAGCTGCACTGAGAATAACCCTCGGCTTCGCATTCGATCTGGGACCCCTTGCCTGAAGTCACCCTGCCTCCAGGAGAATGTCAGCTTGCATTCCGACTGCAACTAAAGCCCAGTTCCTCGTGTAACACTGCAGGCTTTTGAAGAGCCACGGGCCCGGAGGCTTAGCTGGGGCGTTCCTTGGTTGAGGCAGTTTGCTGTTTGCAGAACACCCTGCTTCGACGAGTTGATTCAAGGAAGGAACCACTGGGTAACCTGTGTCTCTTTGGACTTGTTAGAAAGCACAGGGATGTATGCTGTGTGTGCCCGTGGAAATGGGGGCCTGATGGAACTAGCCTTGCTTTCCCATTTGGAAAGCTCCATTCATGCTGCCTTGAAGCTACTTGAAATTGACTGCTGTTGACAGGCCACTAGCCACTGTAGGCATGGCTCTGGGAAGAAAATGAGTTTTCTCCAGGTTAGCCGGGTGCTTCGATGGCCGGGGTGGAGCTCATCCTGCCACGCTCTAGAGCTAAAGGGAAAGTCAACGTGAGTACTGGCCTCGAGGTAAGTCCCTGAGTAGCCGCGCAGAAAGGGAGGCATGCAGCTCTTTCCATGAGGTCTTAGTCGCTGTTCTGCTTTATTATTATTATTTTTTTTATTTTTTATTGTTTTTTTAAGACTTATTGATTGATTGATTGATTGCTATGTTGGGTCTTCGTTTCTGTGCTAGGGCTCTCTCCAATTGCGGTAAGTAGGGGCCACTCTTCATCGCGCTGCATAGGCCTCTCATTATCGCGGCCTCTCTTGTTGCGGAGCACAGGCTCCAGCGGCGCAGGCTGAGTAGTTGTGGCTCACGGGCCCAGTTGCTCCACGGCCTGTGGGATCCTCCCAGACCAGGGCTCGAACCTGTGTACCCTGCGTTGGCAGACAGATTCTCAACCACTGCGCCACCAGGGAAGCCCCTGTTCTGCTTTATTTTAAAGGAAGTACCCTTTTCAGGACTCCTAGCCCCCTTGGGTGTGCATCATTTTCCCTCCAAGATCAGTGAGTACCTCCAGACCCCTGTGGGCCTGCTGAGCAACATCGAGGCCCAAAGGTCGGGCCTTCGGAGGCCCTCTGTGTATGCCGAGTGATGGGCAACACACTGCTCGTTCCTTAAGGAGAGCTACATTTCCAGAGCACTGGAACAGCCTCAGGACCACATTTCTAACCAGTGCGACGTGCCATGGAACTGTTCGTCATGGCCCCCGTCTGAGCTGCCATGAGAAAACACTCTGCTTAGGATTCTTCGAGAACCTCGTACCTGAAGTCTCTCTGCTCGAGGAGAAAGTCAGCATCCTACCATGCTGTGTCGCTAACGGGACACTCAGCGTGAGCAGTTGTCTCGAGGTAAGGCCCTGAATTGCCATGCAGAAGCGGAGGCGTGCAGCATTTTCCATGAGGCCGTAGCCGCTGCTCTGCATTGTTTTAACCTCAGTACGCTCTGCAGGACATCTACGAACCCCGCGTGGGCACCCTATTCCCTGCAAGAACACTGAGTACCCTCAGGGCCCCATGGGCCTGCTAAGCCACATCCAGGCCCGTAGCCCTTTGGAACCACTCTGTGTATGCCGAGTGTAGGGCAACAGTCTGCATTCTTTCTTGGGACAGCTTGAATACCTCAACACTCCCATAGGACGTCAAACACCTTTCTAGCAGGTCCAACATACCATGCAAGTGTGACTCATGGCCCTAGTCTGAGCTGCACTGAGAATAACCCTCGGCTTCGCATTCGATCTGGGACCCCCTGCCTGAAGTCACCCTGCCTCCAGGAGAATGTCAGCTTGCGTTCCGACTGCAACTAAAGCCCAGTTCCTCGTGTAACACTGCAGGCTTTTGAAGAGCCACGGGCCCGGAGGCTTAGCTGGGGCGTTCCTTGGTTGAGGCAGTTTGCTGTTTGCAGAACACCCTGCTTCGACGAGTTGATTCAAGGAAGGAACCACTGGGTAACCTGTGTCTCTTTGGACTTGTTAGCACAGGGATGCATGCTGCGTGTGCCCTTGGAAATGGGGGTCTGATGGAACTAGACTTGCTTTCCCATTTGGAAAGCTCCATTCATGCTGCCTTGAAGCTACTTGAAATTGACTGCTGTTGACAGGCCACTAGCCACTGTAGGCATGGCTCTGGGAAGAAAATGAGTTTTCTCCAGGTTAGCCGGGTGCTTCGATGGCCGGGGTGGAGCTCATCCTGCCACGCTCTAGAGCTAAAGGGAAAGTCAACGTGAGTACTGGCCTCGAGGTAAGTCCCTGAGTAGCCGCGCAGAAAGGGAGGCATGCAGCTCTTTCCATGAGGTCTTAGTCGCTGTTCTGCTTTATTATTATTTTTTTTTTATTTTTTATTGTTTTTTTAAGACTTATTGATTGATTGATTGATTGCTATGTTGGGTCTTCGTTTCTGTGCTAGGGCTCTCTCCAATTGCGGTAAGTAGGGGCCACTCTTCATCGCGCTGCATAGGCCTCTCATTATCGCGGCCTCTCTTGTTGCGGACCACAGGCTCCAGCGGCGCAGGCTCAGTAGTTGTGGCTCACAGGCCCAGTTGCTCCACGGCCTGTGGGATCCTCCCAGACCAGGGCTCGAACCCGTGTACCCTGCGTTGGCAGACAGATTCTCAACCACTGCGCCACCAGGGAAGCCCCTGTTCTGCTTTATTTTAAAGGAAGTACCCTTTTCAGGACTCCTAGGCCCCTTGGGTGTGCATCATTTTCCCTCCAAGATCAGTGAGTACCTCCAGACCCCTGTGGGCCTGCTGAGCAACATCGAGGCCCAAAGGTCGGGCCTTCGGAGGCCCTCTGTGTATGCCGAGTG
The DNA here is from genome assembly GCF_028023285.1 of Balaenoptera ricei. NCBI lineage: Eukaryota > Metazoa > Chordata > Mammalia > Artiodactyla > Balaenopteridae > Balaenoptera > Balaenoptera ricei. The sequence goes on from NC_082659.1 coordinate 37,645,540, forward strand.
ATGGGCAACACACTGCTCGTTCCTTAAGGAGAGCTACATTTCCAGAGCACTGGAACAGCCTCAGGACCACATTTCTAACCAGTGCGACGTGCCATGGAACTGTTCGTCATGGCCCCCGTCTGAGCTGCCATGAGAAAACACTCTGCTTAGGATTCTTCGAGAACCTCGTACCTGAAGTCTCTCTGCTCGAGGAGAAAGTCAGCATCCTACCATGCTGTGTCGCTAACGGGACACTCAGCGTGAGCAGTTGTCTCGAGGTAAGGCCCTGAATTGCCATGCAGAAGCGGAGGCGTGCAGCATTTTCCATGAGGCCGTAGCCGCTGCTCTGCATTGTTTTAACCTCAGTACGCTCTGCAGGACATCTACGAACCCCGCGTGGGCACCCTATTCCCTGCAAGAACACTGAGTACCCTCAGGGCCCCATGGGCCTGCTAAGCCACATCCAGGCCCGTAGCCCTTTGGAACCACTCTGTGTATGCCGAGTGTAGGGCAACAGTCTGCATTCTTTCTTGGGACAGCTTGAATACCTCAACACTCCCATAGGACGTCAAACACCTTTCTAGCAGGTCCAACATACCATGCAAGTGTGACTCATGGCCCTAGTCTGAGCTGCACTGAGAATAACCCTCGGCTTCGCATTCGATCTGGGACCCCCTGCCTGAAGTCACCCTGCCTCCAGGAGAATGTCAGCTTGCGTTCCGACTGCAACTAAAGCCCAGTTCCTCGTGTAACACTGCAGGCTTTTGAAGAGCCACGGGCCCGGAGGCTTAGCTGGGGCGTTCCTTGGTTGAGGCAGTTTGCTGTTTGCAGAACACCCTGCTTCGACGAGTTGATTCAAGGAAGGAACCACTGGGTAACCTGTGTCTCTTTGGACTTGTTAGAAAGCACAGGGATGTATGCTGTGTGTGCCCGTGGAAATGGGGGCCTGATGGAACTAGCCTTGCTTTCCCATTTGGAAAGCTCCATTCATGCTGCCTTGAAGCTACTTGAAATTGACTGCTGTTGACAGGCCACTAGCCACTGTAGGCATGGCTCTGGGAAGAAAATGAGTTTTCTCCAGGTTAGCCGGGTGCTTCGATGGCCGGGGTGGAGCTCATCCTGCCACGCTCTAGAGCTAAAGGGAAAGTCAACGTGAGTACTGGCCTCGAGGTAAGTCCCTGAGTAGCCGCGCAGAAAGGGAGGCATGCAGCTCTTTCCATGAGGTCTTAGTCGCTGTTCTGCTTTATTATTATTATTTTTTTATTTTTTATTGTTTTTTTAAGACTTATTGATTGATTGATTGATTGCTATGTTGGGTCTTCGTTTCTGTGCTAGGGCTCTCTCCAATTGCGGTAAGTAGGGGCCACTCTTCATCGCGCTGCATAGGCCTCTCATTATCGCGGCCTCTCTTGTTGCGGAGCACAGGCTCCAGCGGCGCAGGCTGAGTAGTTGTGGCTCACGGGCCCAGTTGCTCCACGGCCTGTGGGATCCTCCCAGACCAGGGCTCGAACCCGTGTACCCTGCGTTGGCAGACAGATTCTCAACCACTGCGCCACCAGGGAAGCCCCTGTTCTGCTTTATTTTAAAGGAAGTACCCTTTTCAGGACTCCTAGGCCCCTTGGGTGTGCATCCTTTTCCCTCCATGATCAGTGAGTACCTCCAGACCCCTGTGGGCCTGCTGAGCAACATCGAGGCCCAAAGGTCGGGCCTTCGGAGGCCCTCTGTGTATGCCGAGTGATGGGCAACACACTGCTCGTTCCTTAAGGAGAGCTACATTTCCAGAGCACTGGAACAGCCTCAGGACCACATTTCTAACCAGTGCGACGTGCCATGGAACTGTTCGTCATGGCCCCCGTCTGAGCTGCCATGAGAAAACACTCTGCTTAGGATTCTTCGAGAACCTCGTACCTGAAGTCTCTCTGCTCGAGGAGAAAGTCAGCATCCTACCATGCTGTGTCGCTAACGGGACACTCAGCGTGAGCAGTTGTCTCGAGGTAAGGCCCTGAATTGCCATGCAGAAGCGGAGGCGTGCAGCATTTTCCATGAGGCCGTAGCCGCAGCTCTGCATTGTTTTAACCTCAGTACGCTCTGCAGGACATCTACGAATCCCGCGTGGGCACCCTATTCCCTGCAAGAACACTGAGTACCCTCAGGGCCCCATGGGCCGGCTAAGCCACATCCAGGCCCGTAGCCCTTTGGAACCACTCTGTGTATGCCGAGTGTAGGGCAACAGTCTGCATTCTTTCTTGGGACAGCTTGAATACCTCAACACTCCCACAGGTCGTCAAACACCTTTCTAGCAGGTCCAACATAACGTGCAAGTGTGACTCATGGCCCTAGTCTGAGCTGCACTGAGAATAACCCTCGGCTTCGCATTCGATCTGGGAGCCCCTGCCTGAAGTCACCCTGCCTCCAGGAGAATGTCAGCTTGCGTTCCGACTGCAACTAAAGCCCAGTTCCTCGTGTAACACTGCAGGCTTTTGAAGAGCCACGGGCCCGGAGGCTTAGCTGGGGCGTTCCTTGGTTGAGGCAGTTTGCTGTTTGCAGAACACCCTGCTTCGACGAGTTGATTCAAGGAAGGAACCACTGGGTAACCTGTGTCTCTTTGGACTTGTTAGCACAGGGATGCATGCTGCGTGTGCCCTTGGAAATGGGGGTCTGATGGAACTAGACTTGCTTTCCCATTTGGAAAGCTCCATTCATGCTGCCTTGAAGCTACTTGAAATTGACTGCTGTTGACAGGCCACTAGCCACTGTAGGCATGGCTCTGGGAAGAAAATGAGTTTTCTCCAGGTTAGCCGGGTGCTTCGATGGCCGGGGTGGAGCTCATCCTGCCACGCTCTAGAGCTAAAGGGAAAGTCAACGTGAGTACTGGCCTCGAGGTAAGTCCCTGAGTAGCCGCGCAGAAAGGGAGGCATGCAGCTCTTTCCATGAGGTCTTAGTCGCTGTTCTGCTTTATTATTATTATTTTTTTTATTTTTTATTGTTTTTTTAAGACTTATTGATTGATTGATTGATTGCTATGTTGGGTCTTCGTTTCTGTGCTAGGGCTCTCTCCAATTGCGGTAAGTAGGGGCCACTCTTCATCGCGCTGCATAGGCCTCTCACTATCGCGGCCTCTCTTGTTGCGGACCACAGGCTCCAGCGGCGCAGGCTCAGTAGTTGTGGCTCACAGGCCCAGTTGCTCCACGGCCTGTGGGATCCTCCCAGACCAGGGCTCGAACCCGTGTACCCTGCGTTGGCAGACAGATTCTCAACCACTGCGCCACCAGGGAAGCCCCTGTTCTGCTTTATTTTAAAGGAAGTACCCTTTTCAGGACTCCTAGGCCCCTTGGGTGTGCATCATTTTCCCTCCAAGATCAGTGAGTACCTCCAGACCCCTGTGGGCCTGCTGAGCAACATCGAGGCCCAAAGGTCGGGCCTTCGGAGGCCCTCTGTGTATGCCGAGTGATGGGCAACACACTGCTCGTTCCTTAAGGAGAGCTACATTTCCAGAGCACTGGAACAGCCTCAGGACCACATTTCTAACCAGTGCGACGTGCCATGGAACTGTTCGTCATGGCCCCCGTCTGAGCTGCCCTGAGAAAACACTCTGCTTAGGATTCTTCGAGAACCTCGTACCTGAAGTCTCTCTGCTCGAGGAGAAAGTCAGCATCCTACCATGCTGTGTCGCTAACGGGACACTCAGCGTGAGCAGTTGTCTCGAGGTAAGGCCCTGAATTGCCATGCAGAAGCGGAGGCGTGCAGCATTTTCCATGAGGCCGTAGCCGCTGCTCTGCATTGTTTTAACCTCAGTACGCTCTGCAGGACATCTACGAACCCCGCGTGGGCACCCTATTCCCTGCAAGAACACTGAGTACCCTCAGGGCCCCATGGGCCTGCTAAGCCACATCCAGGCCCGTAGCCCTTTGGAACCACTCTGTGTATGCCGAGTGTAGGGCAACAGTCTGCATTCTTTCTTGGGACAGCTTGAATACCTCAACACTCCCATAGGACGTCAAACACCTTTCTAGCAGGTCCAACATACCATGCAAGTGTGACTCATGGCCCTAGTCTGAGCTGCACTGAGAATAACCCTCGGCTTCGCATTCGATCTGGGACCCCCTGCCTGAAGTCACCCTGCCTCCAGGAGAATGTCAGCTTGCGTTCCGACTGCAACTAAAGCCCAGTTCCTCGTGTAACACTGCAGGCTTTTGAAGAGCCACGGGCCCGGAGGCTTAGCTGGGGCGTTCCTTGGTTGAGGCAGTTTGCTGTTTGCAGAACACCCTGCTTCGACGAGTTGATTCAAGGAAGGAACCACTGGGTAACCTGTGTCTCTTTGGACTTGTTAGAAAGCACAGGGATGTATGCTGTGTGTGCCCGTGGAAATGGGGGCCTGATGGAACTAGCCTTGCTTTCCCATTTGGAAAGCTCCATTCATGCTGCCTTGAAGCTACTTGAAATTGACTGCTGTTGACAGGCCACTAGCCACTGTAGGCATGGCTCTGGGAAGAAAATGAGTTTTCTCCAGGTTAGCCGGGTGCTTCGATGGCCGGGGTGGAGCTCATCCTGCCACGCTCTAGAGCTAAAGGGAAAGTCAACGTGAGTACTGGCCTCGAGGTAAGTCCCTGAGTAGCCGCGCAGAAAGGGAGGCATGCAGCTCTTTCCATGAGGTCTTAGTCGCTGTTCTGCTTTATTATTATTATTTTTTTATTTTTTATTGTTTTTTTAAGACTTATTGATTGATTGATTGATTGCTATGTTGGGTCTTCGTTTCTGTGCTAGGGCTCTCTCCAATTGCGGTAAGTAGGGGCCACTCTTCATCGCGCTGCATAGGCCTCTCATTATCGCGGCCTCTCTTGTTGCGGAGCACAGGCTCCAGCGGCGCAGGCTGAGTAGTTGTGGCTCACGGGCCCAGTTGCTCCACGGCCTGTGGGATCCTCCCAGACCAGGGCTCGAACCCGTGTACCCTGCGTTGGCAGACAGATTCTCAACCACTGCGCCACCAGGGAAGCCCCTGTTCTGCTTTATTTTAAAGGAAGTACCCTTTTCAGGACTCCTAGGCCCCTTGGGTGTGCATCCTTTTCCCTCCATGATCAGTGAGTACCTCCAGACCCCTGTGGGCCTGCTGAGCAACATCGAGGCCCAAAGGTCGGGCCTTCGGAGGCCCTCTGTGTATGCCGAGTGATGGGCAACACACTGCTCGTTCCTTAAGGAGAGCTACATTTCCAGAGCACTGGAACAGCCTCAGGACCACATTTCTAACCAGTGCGACGTGCCATGGAACTGTTCATCATGGCCCCCGTCTGAGCTGCCATGAGAAAACACTCTGCTTAGGATTCTTCGAGAACCTCGTACCTGAAGTCTCTCTGCTCGAGGAGAAAGTCAGCATCCTACCATGCTGTGTCGCTAACGGGACACTCAGCGTGAGCAGTTGTCTCGAGGTAAGGCCCTGAATTGCCATGCAGAAGCGGAGGCGTGCAGCATTTTCCATGAGGCCGTAGCCGCTGCTCTGCATTGTTTTAACCTCAGTACGCTCTGCAGGACATCTACGAATCCCGCGTGGGCACCCTATTCCCTGCAAGAACACTGAGTACCCTCAGGGCCCCATGGGCCGGCTAAGCCACATCCAGGCCCGTAGCCCTTTGGAACCACTCTGTGTATGCCGAGTGTAGGGCAACAGTCTGCATTCTTTCTTGGGACAGCTTGAATACCTCAACACTCCCACAGGTCGTCAAACACCTTTCTAGCAGGTCCAACATACCGTGCAAGTGTGACTCATGGCCCTAGTCTGAGCTGCACTGAGAATAACCCTCGGCTTCGCATTCGATCTGGGAGCCCCTGCCTGAAGTCACCCTGCCTCCAGGAGAATGTCAGCTTGCGTTCCGACTGCAACTAAAGCCCAGTTCCTCGTGTAACACTGCAGGCTTTTGAAGAGCCACGGGCCCGGAGGCTTAGCTGGGGCGTTCCTTGGTTGAGGCAGTTTGCTGTTTGCAGAACACCCTGCTTCGACGAGTTGATTCAAGGAAGGAACCACTGGGTAACCTGTGTCTCTTTGGACTTGTTAGCACAGGGATGCATGCTGCGTGTGCCCGGGGAAATGGGGGTCTGATGGAACTAGCCTTGCTTTCCCATTTGGAAAGCTCCATTCATGCTGCCTTGAAGCTACTTGAAATTGACTGCTGTTGACAGGCCACTAGCCACTGTAGGCATGGCTCTGGGAAGAAAATGAGTTTTCTCCAGGTTAGCCGGGTGCTTCGATGGCCGGGGTGGAGCTCATCCTGCCACGCTCTAGAGCTAAAGGGAAAGTCAACGTGAGTACTGGCCTCGAGGTAAGTCCCTGAGTAGCCGCGCAGAAAGGGAGGCATGCAGCTCTTTCCATGAGGTCTTAGTCGCTGTTCTGCTTTATTATTATTATTTTTTTATTTTTTATTGTTTTTTTAAGACTTATTGATTGCTATGTTGGGTCTTCGTTTCTGTGCTAGGGCTCTCTCCAATTGCGGTAAGTAGGGGCCACTCTTCATCGCGCTGCATAGGCCTCTCATTATCGCGGCCTCTCTTGTTGCGGAGCACAGGCTCCAGCGGCGCAGGCTGAGTAGTTGTGGCTCACGGGCCCAGTTGCTCCACGGCCTGTGGGATCCTCCCAGACCAGGGCTCGAACCCGTGTACCCTGCGTTGGCAGACAGATTCTCAACCACTGCGCCACCAGGGAAGCCCCTGTTCTGCATTATTTTAAAGGAAGTACCCTTTTCAGGACTCCTAGCCCCCTTGGGTGTGCATCATTTTCCCTCCAAGATCAGTGAGTACCTCCAGACCCCTGTGGGCCTGCTGAGCAACATCGAGGCCCAAAGGTCGGGCCTTCGGAGGCCCTCTGTGTATGCCGAGTGATGGGCAACACACTGCTCGTTCCTTAAGGAGAGCTACATTTCCAGAGCACTGGAACAGCCTCAGGACCACATTTCTAACCAGTGCGACGTGCCATGGAACTGTTCGTCATGGCCCCCGTCTGAGCTGCCATGAGAAAACACTCTGCTTAGGATTCTTCGAGAACCTCGTACCTGAAGTCTCTCTGCTCGAGGAGAAAGTCAGCATCCTACCATGCTGTGTCGCTAACGGGACACTCAGCGTGAGCAGTTGTCTCGAGGTAAGGCCCTGAATTGCCATGCGGAAGCGGAGGCGTGCAGCATTTTCCATGAGGCCGTAGCCGCTGCTCTGCATTGTTTTAACCTCAGTACGCTCTGCAGGACATCTACGAACCCCGCGTGGGCACCCTATTCCCTGCAAGAACACTGAGTACCCTCAGGGCCCCATGGGCCTGCTAAGCCACATCCAGGCCCGTAGCCCTTTGGAACCACTCTGTGTATGCCGAGTGTAGGGCAACAGTCTGCATTCTTTCTTGGGACAGCTTGAATACCTCAACACTCACATAGGACGTCAAACACCTTTCTAGCAGGTCCAACATACCATGCAAGTGTGACTCATGGCCCTAGTCTGAGCTGCACTGAGAATAACCCTCGGCTTCGCATTCGATCTGGGACCCCCTGCCTGAAGTCACCCTGCCTCCAGGAGAATGTCAGCTTGCGTTCCGACTGCAACTAAAGCCCAGTTCCTCGTGTAACACTGCAGGCTTTTGAAGAGCCACGGGCCCGGAGGCTTAGCTGGGGCGTTCCTTGGTTGAGGCAGTTTGCTGTTTGCAGAACACCCTGCTTCGACGAGTTGATTCAAGGAAGGAACCACTGGGTAACCTGTGTCTCTTTGGACTTGTTAGAAAGCACAGGGATGTATGCTGTGTGTGCCCGTGGAAATGGGGGCCTGATGGAACTAGCCTTGCTTTCCCATTTGGAAAGCTCCATTCATGCTGCCTTGAAGCTACTTGAAATTGACTGCTGTTGACAGGCCACTAGCCACTGTAGGCATGGCTCTGGGAAGAAAATGAGTTTTCTCCAGGTTAGCCGGGTGCTTCGATGGCCGGGGTGGAGCTCATCCTGCCACGCTCTAGAGCTAAAGGGAAAGTCAACGTGAGTACTGGCCTCGAGGTAAGTCCCTGAGTAGCCGCGCAGAAAGGGAGGCATGCAGCTCTTTCCATGAGGTCTTAGTCGCTGTTCTGCTTTATTATTATTATTTTTTTATTTTTTATTGTTTTTTTAAGACTTATTGATTGATTGATTGATTGCTATGTTGGGTCTTCGTTTCTGTGCTAGGGCTCTCTCCAATTGCGGTAAGTAGGGGCCACTCTTCATCGCGCTGCATAGGCCTCTCATTATCGCGGCCTCTCTTGTTGCGGAGCACAGGCTCCAGCGGCGCAGGCTGAGTAGTTGTGGCTCACGGGCCCAGTTGCTCCACGGCCTGTGGGATCCTCCCAGACCAGGGCTCGAACCCGTGTACCCTGCGTTGGCAGACAGATTCTCAACCACTGCGCCACCAGGGAAGCCCCTGTTCTGCTTTATTTTAAAGGAAGTACCCTTTTCAGGACTCCTAGGCCCCTTGGGTGTGCATCCTTTTCCCTCCATGATCAGTGAGTACCTCCAGACCCCTGTGGGCCTGCTGAGCAACATCGAGGCCCAAAGGTCGGGCCTTCGGAGGCCCTCTGTGTATGCCGAGTGATGGGCAACACACTGCTCGTTCCTTAAGGAGAGCTACATTTCCAGAGCACTGGAACAGCCTCAGGACCACATTTCTAACCAGTGCGACGTGCCATGGAACTGTTCGTCATGGCCCCCGTCTGAGCTGCCATGAGAAAACACTCTGCTTAGGATTCTTCGAGAACCTCGTACCTGAAGTCTCTCTGCTCGAGGAGAAAGTCAGCATCCTACCATGCTGTGTCGCTAACGGGACACTCAGCGTGAGCAGTTGTCTCGAGGTAAGGCCCTGAATTGCCATGCAGAAGCGGAGGCGTGCAGCATTTTCCATGAGGCCGTAGCCGCTGCTCTGCATTGTTTTAACCTCAGTACGCTCTGCAGGACATCTACGAATCCCGCGTGGGCACCCTATTCCCTGCAAGAACACTGAGTACCCTCAGGGCCCCATGGGCCGGCTAAGCCACATCCAGGCCCGTAGCCCTTTGGAACCACTCTGTGTATGCCGAGTGTAGGGCAACAGTCTGCATTCTTTCTTGGGACAGCTTGAATACCTCAACACTCCCACAGGTCGTCAAACACCTTTCTAGCAGGTCCAACATACCGTGCAAGTGTGACTCATGGCCCTAGTCTGAGCTGCACTGAGAATAACCCTCGGCTTCGCATTCGATCTGGGAGCCCCTGCCTGAAGTCACCCTGCCTCCAGGAGAATGTCAGCTTGCGTTCCGACTGCAACTAAAGCCCAGTTCCTCGTGTAACACTGCAGGCTTTTGAAGAGCCACGGGCCCGGAGGCTTAGCTGGGGCGTTCCTTGGTTGAGGCAGTTTGCTGTTTGCAGAACACCCTGCTTCGACGAGTTGATTCAAGGAAGGAACCACTGGGTAACCTGTGTCTCTTTGGACTTGTTAGCACAGGGATGCATGCTGCGTGTGCCCGGGGAAATGGGGGTCTGATGGAACTAGCCTTGCTTTCCCATTTGGAAAGCTCCATTCATGCTGCCTTGAAGCTACTTGAAATTGACTGCTGTTGACAGGCCACTAGCCACTGTAGGCATGGCTCTGGGAAGAAAATGAGTTTTCTCCAGGTTAGCCGGGTGCTTCGATGGCCGGGGTGGAGCTCATCCTGCCACGCTCTAGAGCTAAAGGGAAAGTCAACGTGAGTACTGGCCTCGAGGTAAGTCCCTGAGTAGCCGCGCAGAAAGGGAGGCATGCAGCTCTTTCCATGAGGTCTTAGTCGCTGTTCTGCTTTATTATTATTATTTTTTTATTTTTTATTGTTTTTTTAAGACTTATTGATTGCTATGTTGGGTCTTCGTTTCTGTGCTAGGGCTCTCTCCAATTGCGGTAACTAGGGGCCACTCTTCATCGCGCTGCATAGGCCTCTCATTATCGCGGCCTCTCTTGTTGCGGAGCACAGGCTCCAGCGGCGCAGGCTGAGTAGTTGTGGCTCACGGGCCCAGTTGCTCCACGGCCTGTGGGATCCTCCCAGACCAGGGCTCGAACCCGTGTACCCTGCGTTGGCAGACAGATTCTCAACCACTGCGCCACCAGGGAAGCCCCTGTTCTGCTTTATTTTAAAGGAAGTACCCTTTTCAGGACTCCTAGGCCCCTTGGGTGTGCATCATTTTCCCTCCAAGATCAGTGAGTACCTCCAGACCCCTGTGGGCCTGCTGAGCAACATCGAGGCCCAAAGGTCGGGCCTTCGGAGGCCCTCTGTGTATGCCGAGTGATGGGCAACACACTGCTCGTTCCTTAAGGAGAGCTACATTTCCAGAGCACTGGAACAGCCTCAGGACCACATTTCTAACCAGTGCGACGTGCCATGGAACTGTTCGTCATGGCCCCCGTCTGAGCTGCCATGAGAAAACACTCTGCTTAGGATTCTTCGAGAACCTCGTACCTGAAGTCTCTCTGCTCGAGGAGAAAGTCAGCATCCTACCATGCTGTGTCGCTAACGGGACACTCAGCGTGAGCAGTTGTCTCGAGGTAAGGCCCTGAATTGCCATGCGGAAGCGGAGGCGTGCAGCATTTTCCATGAGGCCGTAGCCGCTGCTCTGCATTGTTTTAACCTCAGTACGCTCTGCAGGACATCTACGAACCCCGCGTGGGCACCCTATTCCCTGCAAGAACACTGAGTACCCTCAGGCCCCCATGGGCCTGCTAAGCCACATCCAGGCCCGTAGCCCTTTGGAACCACTCTGTGTATGCCGAGTGTAGGGCAACAGTCTGCATTCTTTCTTGGGACAGCTTGAATACCTCAACACTCCCACAGGTCGTCAAACACCTTTCTAGCAGGTCCAACATACCGTGCAAGTGTGACTCATGGCCCTAGTCTGAGCTGCACTGAGAATAACCCTCGGCTTCGCATTCGATCTGGGACCCCCTGCCTGAAGTCACCCTGCCTCCAGGAGAATGTCAGCTTGCGTTCCGACTGCAACTAAAGCCCAGTTCCTCGTGTAACACTGCAGGCTTTTGAAGAGCCACGGGCCCGGAGGCTTAGCTGGGGCGTTCCTTGGTTGAGGTAGTTTGCTGTTTGCAGAACACCCTGCTTCGACGAGTTGATTCAAGGAAGGAACCACTGGGTAACCTGTGTCTCTTTGGACTTGTTAGAAAGCACAGGGATGCATGCTGCGTGTGCCCGTGGAAATGGGGGCCTGATGGAACTAGCCTTGCTTTCCCATTTGGAAAGCTCCATTCATGCTGCCTTGAAGCTACTTGAAATTGACTGCTGCTGACAGGCCACTAGCCACTGTAGGCATGGCTCTGGGAAGAAAATGAGTTTTCTCCAGGTTAGCCGGGGGTTCGATGGCCGGGGTGGAGCTCATCCTGCCACGCTCTAGAGCTAAAGGGAAACTCAACGTAAGTACTGGCCTTGAGGTAAGTCCCTGAGTAGCCGCGCAGAAAGGGAGGCATGCAACTCTTTCCATGAGGTCTTAGTCGCTGTTCTGCTTTAGTATTATTATTTTTTTATTTTTTATTGTTTTTTTAAGAGTTAGTGATTGATTGATGGATTGCTATGTTGGGTCTTCGTTTCTGTGCTAGGGCTCTCTCCAATTGCGGTAAGTAGGGTCCACTCTTCATCGCGGTGCATAGGCCTCTCATTATCGCGGCCTCTCTTGTTGCGGAGCACAGGCTCCAGCGGCGCAGGCTGAGTAGTTGTGGCTCACGGGCCCAGTTGCTCCACGGCCTGTGGGATCCTCCCAGACCAGGGCTCGAACCCGTGTACCCTGCGTTGGCAGACAGATTCTCAACCACTGCGCCACCAGGGAAGCCCCTGTTCTGTTTTATTTTAAAGGAAGTACCCTTTTCAGGCCTCCTAGTCCCCTTGGGTGTGCATCATTTTCCCTCCAAGATCAGTGAGTACCTCCAGACCCCTGTGGGCCTGCTGAGCAACATCGAGGCCCAAAGGTCGGGCCTTCGGAGGCCCTCTGTGTATGCCGAGTGATGGGCAACACACTGCTCGTTCCTTAAGGAGAGCTACATTTCCAGAGCACTGGAACAGCCTCAGGACCACATTTCTAACCAGTGCGACGTGCCATGGAACTGTTCGTCATGGCCCCCGTCTGAGCTGCCATGAGAAAACACTCTGCTTAGGATTCTTCGAGAACCTCGTACCTGAAGTCTCTCTGCTCGAGGAGAAAGTCAGCATCCTACCATGCTGTGTCGCTAATGGGACACTCAGCGTGAGCAGTTGTCTCGAGGTAAGGCCCTGAATTGCCATGCAGAAGCGGAGGCGTGCAGCATTTTCCAGGAGGCCGTAGCCGCTGCTCTGCATTGTTTTAACCTCAGTACGCTCTGCAGGACATCTAGGAACCCCGCGTGGGCACCCTATTCCCTGCAAGAACACTGAGTACCCTCAGGCCCCCATGGGCCTGCTAAGCCACATCCAGGCCCGTAGCCCTTTGGAACCACTCTGTGTATGCCGAGTGTAGGGCAACAGTCTGCATTCTTTCTTGGGACAGCTTGAATATCTCAACACTCCCACAGGTCATCAAACACCTTTCTAGCAGGTCCAACATACCGTGCAAGTGTGACTCATGGCCCTAGTCTGAGCTGTACTGAGAATAACCCTCGGCTTTGCATTCGATCTGGGTCCCCCTGCCTAAAGTCACCCTGCCTCCAGGAGAATGTCAGCTTGCGTTCCGACTGCAACTAAAGCCCAGTTCCTCGTGTAACACTGCAGGCTTTTGAAGACCACGGGCCCGGAGGCTTAGCTGGGGCGTTCCTTGGTTGAGGCAGTTTGCTGTTTGCAGAACACCCTGCTTCGACGAGTTGATTCAAGGAAGGAACCACTGGGTAACCTGTGTCTCTTTGGACTTGTTAGAAAGCACAGGGATGCATGCTGCGTGTGCCCGTGGAAATGGGGGCCTGATGGAACTAGCCTTGCTTTCCCATTTGGAAAGCTCCATTCATGCTGCCTTGAAGCTACTTGAAATTGACTGCTGCTGACAGGCCACTAGCCACTGTAGGCATGGCTCTGGGAAGAAAATGAGTTTTCTCCAGGTTAGCCGGGGGTTCGATGGCCGGGGTGGAGCTCATCCTGCCACGCTCTAGAGCTAAAGGGAAAGTCAACGTGAGTACTGGCCTCGAGGTAAGTCCCTGAGTAGCCGCGCAGAAAGGGAGGCATGCAGCTCTTTCCATGAGGTCTTAGTCGCTGTTCTGCTTTATTATTATTATTTTTTTATTTTTTATTGTTTTTTTAAGACTTATTGATTGATTGATTGATTGCTATGTTGGGTCTTCGTTTCTGTGCTAGGGCTCTCTCCAATTGCGGTAAGTAGGGGCCACTCTTCATCGCGCTGCATAGGCCTCTCATTATCGCGGCCTCTCTTGTTGCGGAGCACAGGCTCCAGCGGCGCAGGCTGAGTAGTTGTGGCTCACGGGCCCAGTTGCTCCACGGCCTGTGGGATCCTCCCAGACCAGGGCTCGAACCCGTGTACCCTGCGTTGGCAGACAGATTCTCAACCACTGCGCCACCAGGGAAGCCCCTGTTCTGCTTTATTTTAAAGGAAGTACCCTTTTCAGGACTCCTAGGCCCCTTGGGTGTGCATCATTTTCCCTCCAAGATCAGTGAGTACCTCCAGACCCCTGTGGGCCTGCTGAGCAACATCGAGGCCCAAAGGTCGGGCCTTCGGAGGCCCTCTGTGTATGCCGAGTGATGGGCAACACACTGCTCGTTCCTTAAGGAGAGCTACATTTCCAGAGCACTGGAACAGCCTCAGGACCACATTTCTAACCAGTGCGACGTGCCATGGAACTGTTCGTCATGGCCCCCGTCTGAGCTGCCATGAGAAAACACTCTGCTTAGGATTCTTCGAGAACCTCGTACCTGAAGTCTCTCTGCTCGAGGAGAAAGTCAGCATCCTACCATGCTGTGTCGCTAACGGGACACTCAGCGTGAGCAGTTGTCTCGAGGTAAGGCCCTGAATTGCCATGCAGAAGCGGAGGCGTGCAGCATTTTCCATGAGGCCGTAGCCACTGCTCTGCATTATTTTAACCTCAGTACGCTCTGCAGGACATCTACGAACCCCGCGTGGGCACCCTATTCCCTGCAAGAACACTGAGTACCCTCAGGCCCCCATGGGCCTGCTAAGCCACATCCAGGCCCGTAGCCCTTTGGAACCACTCTGTGTATGCCGAGTGTAGGGCAACAGTCTGCATTCTTTCTTGGGACAGCTTGAATACCTCAACACTCCCACAGGTCGTCAAACACCTTTCTAGCAGGTCCAACATACCGTGCAAGTGTGACTCATGGCCCTAGTCTGAGCTGCACTGAGAATAACCCTCGGCTTCGCATTCGATCTGGGAGCCCCTGCCTGAAGTCACCCTGCCTCCAGGAGAATGTCAGCTTGCGTTCCGACTGCAACTAAAGCCCAGTTCCTCGTGTAACACTGCAGGCTTTTGAAGAGCCACGGGCCCAGAGGCTTAGCTGGGGCGTTCCTTGGTTGAGGTAGTTTGCTGTTTGCAGAACACTCTGCTTCGACGAGTTGATTCAAGGAAGGAACCACTGGGTAACCTGTGTCTCTTTGGACTTGTTAGAAAGCACAGGGATGCATGCTGCGTGTGCCCGTGGAAATGGGGGCCTGATGGAACTAGCCTTGCTTTCCCATTTGGAAAGCTCCATTCATGCTGCCTTGAAGCTACTTGAAATTGACTGCTGTTGACAGGCCACTAGCCACTGTAGGCATGGCTCTGGGAAGAAAATGAGTTTTCTCCAGGTTAGCCGGGGGTTCGATGGCCGGGGTGGAGCTCATCCTGCCACGCTCTAGCGCTAAAGGGAAAGTCAACGTGAGTACTGGCCTCGAGGTAAGTCCCTGAGTAGCCGCGCAGAAAGGGAGGCATGCAGCTCTTTCCATGAGGTCTTAGTCGCTGTTCTGCTTTATTATTATTATTTTTTTATTTTTTATTGTTTTTTTAAGACTTATTGATTGATTGATTGATTGCTATGTTGGGTCTTCGTTTCTGTGCTAGGGCTCTCTCCAATTGCGGTAAGTAGGGGCCACTCTTCATCGCGCTGCATAGGCCTCTCATTATCGCGGCCTCTCTTGTTGCGGAGCACAGGCTCCAGCGGCGCAGGCTGAGTAGTTGTGGCTCACGGGCCCAGTTGCTCCACGGCCTGTGGGATCCTCCCAGACCAGGGCTCGAACCCGTGTACCCTGCGTTGGCAGACAGATTCTCAACCACTGCGCCACCAGGGAAGCCCCTGTTCTGCTTTATTTTAAAGGAAGTACCCTTTTCAGGACTCCTAGGCCCCTTGGGTGTGCATCATTTTCCCTCCAAGATCAGTGAGTACCTCCAGACCCCTGTGGGCCTGCTGAGCAACATCGAGGCCCAAAGGTCGGGCCTTCGGAGGCCCTCTGTGTATGCCGAGTGATGGGCAACACACTGCTCGTTCCTTAAGGAGAGCTACATTTCCAGAGCACTGGAACAGCCTCAGGACCACATTTCTAACCAGTGCGACGTGCCATGGAACTGTTCGTCATGGCCCCCGTCTGAGCTGCCATGAGAAAACACTCTGCTTAGGATTCTTCGAGAACCTCGTACCTGAAGTCTCTCTGCTCGAGGAGAAAGTCAGCATCCTACCATGCTGTGTCGCTAACGGGACACTCAGCGTGAGCAGTTGTCTCGAGGTAAGGCCCTGAATTGCCATGCAGAAGCGGAGGCGTGCAGCATTTTCCATGAGGCCGTAGCCACTGCTCTGCATTATTTTAACCTCAGTACGCTCTGCAGGACATCTAGGAACCCCGCGTGGGCACCCTATTCCCTGCAAGAACACTGAGTACCCTCAGGCCCCCATGGGCCTGCTAAGCCACATCCAGGCCCGTAGCCCTTTGGAACCACTCTGTGTATGCCGAGTGTAGGGCAACAGTCTGCATTCTTTCTTGGGACAGCTTGAATACCTCAACACTCCCACAGGTCATCAAACACCTTTCTAGCAGGTCCAACATACCGTGCAAGTGTGACTCATTGCCCTAGTCTGAGCTGCACTGAGAATAACTCTCGGCTTCGCATTCGATCTGGGACCCCCTGCCTGAAGTCACCCTGCCTCCAGGAGAATGTCAGCTTGCGTTCCGACTGCAACTAAAGCCCAGTTCCTCGTGTAACACTGCAGGCTTTTGAAGAGCCACGGGCCCGGAGGCTTAGCTGGGGCGTTCCTTGGTTGAGGCAGTTTGCTGTTTGCAGAACACCCTGCTTCGACGAGTTGATTCAAGGAAGGAACCACTGGGTAACCTGTGTCTCTTTGGACTTGTTAGAAAGCACAGGGATGTATGCTGTGTGTGCCCGTGGAAATGGGGGCCTGATGGAACTAGCCTTGCTTTCCCATTTGGAAAGCTCCATTCATGCTGCCTTGAAGCTACTTGAAATTGACTGCTGTTGACAGGCCACTAGCCACTGTAGGCATGGCTCTGGGAAGAAAATGAGTTTTCTCCAGGTTAGCCGGGTGCTTCGATGGCCGGGGTGGAGCTCATCCTGCCACGCTCTAGAGCTAAAGGGAAAGTCAACGTGAGTACTGGCCTCGAGGTAAGTCCCTGAGTAGCCGCGCAGAAAGGGAGGCATGCAGCTCTTTCCATGAGGTCTTAGTCGCTGTTCTGCTTTATTATTATTATTTTTTTTATTTTTTATTGTTTTTTTAAGACTTATTGATTGATTGATTGATTGCTATGTTGGGTCTTCGTTTCTGTGCTAGGGCTCTCTCCAATTGCGGTAAGTAGGGGCCATTCTTCATCGCGTTGCATAGGCCTCTCATTATCGCGCCCTCTCTTGTTGCGGAGCACAGGCTCCAGCGGCGCAGGCTGAGTAGTTGTGGCTCACGGGCCCAGTTGCTCCACGGCCTGTGGGATCCTCCCAGACCAGGGCTCGAACCCGTGTACCCTGCGTTGGCAGACAGATTCTCAACCACTGCGCCACCAGGGAAGCCCCTGTTCTGCTTTATTTTAAAGGAAGTACCCTTTTCAGGACTCCTAGGCCCCTTGGGTGTGCATCATTTTCCCTCCAAGATCAGTGAGTACCTCCAGACCCCTGTGGGCCTGCTGAGCAACATCGAGGCCCAAAGGTCGGGCCTTCGGAGGCCCTCTGTGTATGCCGAGTGATGGGCAACACACTGCTCGTTCCTTAAGGAGAGCTACATTTCCAGAGCACTGGAACAGCCTCAGGACCACATTTCTAACCAGTGCGACGTGCCATGGAACTGTTCGTCATGGCCCCCGTCTGAGCTGCCATGAGAAAACACTCTGCTTAGGATTCTTCGAGAACCTCGTACCTGAAGTCTCTCTGCTCGAGGAGAAAGTCAGCATCCTACCATGCTGTGTCGCTAACGGGACACTCAGCGTGAGCAGTTGTCTCGAGGTAAGGCCCTGAATTGCCATGCAGAAGCGGAGGCGTGCAGCATTTTCCATGAGGCCGTAGCCGCTGCTCTGCATTGTTTTAACCTCAGTACGCTCTGCAGGACATCTACGAACCCCGCGTGGGCACCCTATTCCCTGCAAGAACACTGAGTACCCTCAGGCCCCCATGGGCCTGCTAAGCCACATCCAGGCCCGTAGCCCTTTGGAACCACTCTGTGTATGCCGAGTGTAGGGCAACAGTCTGCATTCTTTCTTGGGACAGCTT
Source organism: Balaenoptera ricei (assembly GCF_028023285.1). NCBI lineage: Eukaryota > Metazoa > Chordata > Mammalia > Artiodactyla > Balaenopteridae > Balaenoptera > Balaenoptera ricei. Next base: position 37,663,183 of record NC_082659.1, read on the forward strand.
GAATACCTCAACACTCCCACAGGTCGTCAAACACCTTTCTAGCAGGTCCAACATACCGTGCAAGTGTGACTCATTGCCCTAGTCTGAGCTGCACTTAGAATAACCCTCGGCTTCGCATTCGATCTGGGACCCCCTGCCTGAAGTCACCCTGCCTCCAGGAGAATGTCAGCTTGCGTTCCGACTGCAACTAAAGCCCAGTTCCTCGTGTAACACTGCAGGCTTTTGAAGAGCCACGGGCCCGGAGGCTTAGCTGGGGCGTTCCTTGGTTGAGGCAGTTTGCTGTTTGCAGAACACCCTGCTTCGACGAGTTGATTCAAGGAAGGAACCACTGGGTAACCTGTGTCTCTTTGGACTTGTTAGAAAGCACAGGGATGCATGCTGCGTGTGCCCGTGGAAATGGGGGCCTGATGGAACTAGCCTTGCTTTCCCATTTGGAAAGCTCCATTCATGCTGCCTTGAAGCTACTTGAAATTGACTGCTGTTGACAGGCCACTAGCCACTGTAGGCATGGCTCTGGGAAGAAAATGAGTTTTCTCCAGGTTAGCCGGGGGTTCGATGGCCGGGGTGGAGCTCATCCTGCCACGCTCTAGAGCTAAAGGGAAAGTCAACGTGAGTACTGGCCTCGAGGTAAGTCCCTGAGTAGCCGCTCAGAAAGGGAGGCATGCAGCTCTTTCCATGAGGTCTTAGTTGCTGTTCTGCTTTATTATTATTATTTTTTTATTTTTTATTGTTTTTTTAAGACTTATTGATTGATTGATTGATTGCTATGTTGGGTCTTCGTTTCTGTGCTAGGGCTCTCTCCAATTGCGGTAAGTAGGGGCCACTCTTCATCGCGGTGCATAGGCCTCTCATTATCGCGGCCTCTCTTGTTGCGGAGCACAGGCTCCAGCGGCGCAGGCTCAGTAGTTGTGGCTCACGGGCCCAGTTGCTCCACGACCTCTGGGATCCTCCCAGACCAGGGCTCGAACCCGTGTACCCTGCGTTGGCAGACAGATTCTCAACCACTGCGCCACCAGGGAAGCCCCTGTTCTGCTTTATTTTAAAGGAAGTACCTTTTTCAGGACTCCTAGCCCCCTTGGGTGTGCATCATTTTCCCTCCAAGATCAGTGAGTACCTCCAGACCCCTGTGGGCCTGCTGAGCAACATCGAGGCCCAAAGGTCGGGCCTTCGGAGGCCCTCTGTGTATGCCGAGTGATGGGCAACACACTGCTCGTTCCTTAAGGAGAGCTACATTTCCAGAGCACTGGAACAGCCTCAGGACCACATTTCTAACCAGTGCGACGTGCCATGGAACTGTTCGTCATGGCCCCCGTCTGAGCTGCCATGAGAAAACACTCTGCTTAGGATTCTTCGAGAACCTCGTACCTGAAGTCTCTCTGCTCGAGGAGAAAGTCAGCATCCTACCATGCTGTGTCGCTAACGGGACACTCAGCGTGAGCAGTTGTCTCGAGGTAAGGCCCTGAATTGCCATGCAGAAGCGGAGGCGTGCAGCATTTTCCAGGAGGCCGTAGCCGCTGCTCTGCATTGTTTTAACCTCAGTACGCTCTGCAGGACATCTAGGAACCCCGCGTGGGCACCCTATTCCCTGCAAGAACACTGAGTACCCTCAGGCCCCCATGGGCCTGCTAAGCCACATCCAGGCCCGTAGCCCTTTGGAACCACTCTGTGTATGCCGAGTGTAGGGCAACAGTCTGCATTCTTTCTTGGGACAGCTTGAATACCTCAACACTCCCACAGGTCGTCAAACACCTTTCTAGCAGGTCCAACATACCGTGCAAGTGTGACTCATGGCCCTAGTCTGAGCTGCACTGAGAATAACCCTCGGCTTCGCATTCGATCTGGGACCCCCTGCCTGAAGTCACCCTGCCTCCAGGAGAATGTCAGCTTGCGTTCCGACTGCAACTAAAGCCCAGTTCCTCGTGTAACACTGCAGGCTTTTGAAGAGCCACGGGCCCGGAGGCTTAGCTGGGGCGTTCCTTGGTTGAGGTAGTTTGCTGTTTGCAGAACACCCTGCTTCGACGAGTTGATTCAAGGAAGGAACCACTGGGTAACCTGTGTCTCTTTGGACTTGTTAGAAAGCACAGGGATGCATGCTGCGTGTGCCCGTGGAAATGGGGGCCTGATGGAACTAGCCTTGCTTTCCCATTTGGAAAGCTCCATTCATGCTGCCTTGAAGCTACTTGAAATTGACTGCTGCTGACAGGCCACTAGCCACTGTAGGCATGGCTCTGGGAAGAAAATGAGTTTTCTCCAGGTTAGCCGGGGGTTCGATGGCCGGGGTGGAGCTCATCCTGCCACGCTCTAGAGCTAAAGGGAAACTCAACGTAAGTACTGGCCTTGAGGTAAGTCCCTGAGTAGCCGCGCAGAAAGGGAGGCATGCAACTCTTTCCATGAGGTCTTAGTCGCTGTTCTGCTTTAGTATTATTATTTTTTTATTTTTTATTGTTTTTTTAAGAGTTAGTGATTGATTGATGGATTGCTATGTTGGGTCTTCGTTTCTGTGCTAGGGCTCTCTCCAATTGCGGTAAGTAGGGTCCACTCTTCATCGCGGTGCATAGGCCTCTCATTATCGCGGCCTCTCTTGTTGCGGAGCACAGGCTCCAGCGGCGCAGGCTGAGTAGTTGTGGCTCACGGGCCCAGTTGCTCCACGGCCTGTGGGATCCTCCCAGACCAGGGCTCGAACCCGTGTACCCTGCGTTGGCAGACAGATTCTCAACCACTGCGCCACCAGGGAAGCCCCTGTTCTGTTTTATTTTAAAGGAAGTACCCTTTTCAGGCCTCCTAGTCCCCTTGGGTGTGCATCATTTTCCCTCCAAGATCAGTGAGTACCTCCAGACCCCTGTGGGCCTGCTGAGCAACATCGAGGCCCAAAGGTCGGGCCTTCGGAGGCCCTCTGTGTATGCCGAGTGATGGGCAACACACTGCTCGTTCCTTAAGGAGAGCTACATTTCCAGAGCACTGGAACAGCCTCAGGACCACATTTCTAACCAGTGCGACGTGCCATGGAACTGTTCGTCATGGCCCCCGTCTGAGCTGCCATGAGAAAACACTCTGCTTAGGATTCTTCGAGAACCTCGTACCTGAAGTCTCTCTGCTCGAGGAGAAAGTCAGCATCCTACCATGCTGTGTCGCTAATGGGACACTCAGCGTGAGCAGTTGTCTCGAGGTAAGGCCCTGAATTGCCATGCAGAAGCGGAGGCGTGCAGCATTTTCCAGGAGGCCGTAGCCGCTGCTCTGCATTGTTTTAACCTCAGTACGCTCTGCAGGACATCTAGGAACCCCGCGTGGGCACCCTATTCCCTGCAAGAACACTGAGTACCCTCAGGCCCCCATGGGCCTGCTAAGCCACATCCAGGCCCGTAGCCCTTTGGAACCACTCTGTGTATGCCGAGTGTAGGGCAACAGTCTGCATTCTTTCTTGGGACAGCTTGAATATCTCAACACTCCCACAGGTCATCAAACACCTTTCTAGCAGGTCCAACATACCGTGCAAGTGTGACTCATGGCCCTAGTCTGAGCTGTACTGAGAATAACCCTCGGCTTTGCATTCGATCTGGGTCCCCCTGCCTAAAGTCACCCTGCCTCCAGGAGAATGTCAGCTTGCGTTCCGACTGCAACTAAAGCCCAGTTCCTCGTGTAACACTGCAGGCTTTTGAAGACCACGGGCCCGGAGGCTTAGCTGGGGCGTTCCTTGGTTGAGGCAGTTTGCTGTTTGCAGAACACCCTGCTTCGACGAGTTGATTCAAGGAAGGAACCACTGGGTAACCTGTGTCTCTTTGGACTTGTTAGAAAGCACAGGGATGCATGCTGCGTGTGCCCGTGGAAATGGGGGCCTGATGGAACTAGCCTTGCTTTCCCATTTGGAAAGCTCCATTCATGCTGCCTTGAAGCTACTTGAAATTGACTGCTGCTGACAGGCCACTAGCCACTGTAGGCATGGCTCTGGGAAGAAAATGAGTTTTCTCCAGGTTAGCCGGGGGTTCGATGGCCGGGGTGGAGCTCATCCTGCCACGCTCTAGAGCTAAAGGGAAAGTCAACGTGAGTACTGGCCTCGAGGTAAGTCCCTGAGTAGCCGCGCAGAAAGGGAGGCATGCAGCTCTTTCCATGAGGTCTTAGTCGCTGTTCTGCTTTATTATTATTATTTTTTTATTTTTTATTGTTTTTTTAAGACTTATTGATTGATTGATTGATTGCTATGTTGGGTCTTCGTTTCTGTGCTAGGGCTCTCTCCAATTGCGGTAAGTAGGGGCCACTCTTCATCGCGCTGCATAGGCCTCTCATTATCGCGGCCTCTCTTGTTGCGGAGCACAGGCTCCAGCGGCGCAGGCTGAGTAGTTGTGGCTCACGGGCCCAGTTGCTCCACGGCCTGTGGGATCCTCCCAGACCAGGGCTCGAACCCGTGTACCCTGCGTTGGCAGACAGATTCTCAACCACTGCGCCACCAGGGAAGCCCCTGTTCTGCTTTATTTTAAAGGAAGTACCCTTTTCAGGACTCCTAGGCCCCTTGGGTGTGCATCATTTTCCCTCCAAGATCAGTGAGTACCTCCAGACCCCTGTGGGCCTGCTGAGCAACATCGAGGCCCAAAGGTCGGGCCTTCGGAGGCCCTCTGTGTATGCCGAGTGATGGGCAACACACTGCTCGTTCCTTAAGGAGAGCTACATTTCCAGAGCACTGGAACAGCCTCAGGACCACATTTCTAACCAGTGCGACGTGCCATGGAACTGTTCGTCATGGCCCCCGTCTGAGCTGCCATGAGAAAACACTCTGCTTAGGATTCTTCGAGAACCTCGTACCTGAAGTCTCTCTGCTCGAGGAGAAAGTCAGCATCCTACCATGCTGTGTCGCTAACGGGACACTCAGCGTGAGCAGTTGTCTCGAGGTAAGGCCCTGAATTGCCATGCAGAAGCGGAGGCGTGCAGCATTTTCCATGAGGCCGTAGCCACTGCTCTGCATTATTTTAACCTCAGTACGCTCTGCAGGACATCTACGAACCCCGCGTGGGCACCCTATTCCCTGCAAGAACACTGAGTACCCTCAGGCCCCCATGGGCCTGCTAAGCCACATCCAGGCCCGTAGCCCTTTGGAACCACTCTGTGTATGCCGAGTGTAGGGCAACAGTCTGCATTCTTTCTTGGGACAGCTTGAATACCTCAACACTCCCACAGGTCGTCAAACACCTTTCTAGCAGGTCCAACATACCGTGCAAGTGTGACTCATGGCCCTAGTCTGAGCTGCACTGAGAATAACCCTCGGCTTCGCATTCGATCTGGGACCCCCTGCCTGAAGTCACCCTGCCTCCAGGAGAATGTCAGCTTGCGTTCCGACTGCAACTAAAGCCCAGTTCCTCGTGTAACACTGCAGGCTTTTGAAGAGCCACGGGCCCAGAGGCTTAGCTGGGGCGTTCCTTGGTTGAGGTAGTTTGCTGTTTGCAGAACACTCTGCTTCGACGAGTTGATTCAAGGAAGGAACTACTGGGTAACCTGTGTCTCTTTGGACTTGTTAGAAAGCACAGGGATGCATGCTGCGTGTGCCCGTGGAAATGGGGGCCTGATGGAACTAGCCTTGCTTTCCCATTTGGAAAGCTCCATTCATGCTGCCTTGAAGCTACTTGAAATTGACTGCTGTTGACAGGCCACTAGCCACTGTAGGCATGGCTCTGGGAAGAAAATGAGTTTTCTCCAGGTTAGCCGGGGGTTCGATGGCCGGGGTGGAGCTCATCCTGCCACGCTCTAGCGCTAAAGGGAAAGTCAACGTGAGTACTGGCCTCGAGGTAAGTCCCTGAGTAGCCGCGCAGAAAGGGAGGCATGCAGCTCTTTCCATGAGGTCTTAGTCGCTGTTCTGCTTTATTATTATTATTTTTTTATTTTTTATTGTTTTTTTAAGACTTATTGATTGATTGATTGATTGCTATGTTGGGTCTTCGTTTCTGTGCTAGGGCTCTCTCCAATTGCGGTAAGTAGGGGCCACTCTTCATCGCGCTGCATAGGCCTCTCATTATCGCGGCCTCTCTTGTTGCGGAGCACAGGCTCCAGCGGCGCAGGCTGAGTAGTTGTGGCTCACGGGCCCAGTTGCTCCACGGCCTGTGGGATCCTCCCAGACCAGGGCTCGAACCCGTGTACCCTGCGTTGGCAGACAGATTCTCAACCACTGCGCCACCAGGGAAGCCCCTGTTCTGCTTTATTTTAAAGGAAGTACCCTTTTCAGGACTCCTAGGCCCCTTGGGTGTGCATCATTTTCCCTCCAAGATCAGTGAGTACCTCCAGACCCCTGTGGGCCTGCTGAGCAACATCGAGGCCCAAAGGTCGGGCCTTCGGAGGCCCTCTGTGTATGCCGAGTGATGGGCAACACACTGCTCGTTCCTTAAGGAGAGCTACATTTCCAGAGCACTGGAACAGCCTCAGGACCACATTTCTAACCAGTGCGACGTGCCATGGAACTGTTCGTCATGGCCCCCGTCTGAGCTGCCATGAGAAAACACTCTGCTTAGGATTCTTCGAGAACCTCGTACCTGAAGTCTCTCTGCTCGAGGAGAAAGTCAGCATCCTACCATGCTGTGTCGCTAACGGGACACTCAGCGTGAGCAGTTGTCTCGAGGTAAGGCCCTGAATTGCCATGCAGAAGCGGAGGCGTGCAGCATTTTCCATGAGGCCGTAGCCACTGCTCTGCATTATTTTAACCTCAGTACGCTCTGCAGGACATCTAGGAACCCCGCGTGGGCACCCTATTCCCTGCAAGAACACTGAGTACCCTCAGGCCCCCATGGGCCTGCTAAGCCACATCCAGGCCCGTAGCCCTTTGGAACCACTCTGTGTATGCCGAGTGTAGGGCAACAGTCTGCATTCTTTCTTGGGACAGCTTGAATACCTCAACACTCCCACAGGTCATCAAACACCTTTCTAGCAGGTCCAACATACCGTGCAAGTGTGACTCATTGCCCTAGTCTGAGCTGCACTGAGAATAACTCTCGGCTTCGCATTCGATCTGGGACCCCCTGCCTGAAGTCACCCTGCCTCCAGGAGAATGTCAGCTTGCGTTCCGACTGCAACTAAAGCCCAGTTCCTCGTGTAACACTGCAGGCTTTTGAAGAGCCACGGGCCCGGAGGCTTAGCTGGGGCGTTCCTTGGTTGAGGCAGTTTGCTGTTTGCAGAACACCCTGCTTCGACGAGTTGATTCAAGGAAGGAACCACTGGGTAACCTGTGTCTCTTTGGACTTGTTAGAAAGCACAGGGATGTATGCTGTGTGTGCCCGTGGAAATGGGGGCCTGATGGAACTAGCCTTGCTTTCCCATTTGGAAAGCTCCATTCATGCTGCCTTGAAGCTACTTGAAATTGACTGCTGTTGACAGGCCACTAGCCACTGTAGGCATGGCTCTGGGAAGAAAATGAGTTTTCTCCAGGTTAGCCGGGTGCTTCGATGGCCGGGGTGGAGCTCATCCTGCCACGCTCTAGAGCTAAAGGGAAAGTCAACGTGAGTACTGGCCTCGAGGTAAGTCCCTGAGTAGCCGCGCAGAAAGGGAGGCATGCAGCTCTTTCCATGAGGTCTTAGTCGCTGTTCTGCTTTATTATTATTATTTTTTTTATTTTTTATTGTTTTTTTAAGACTTATTGATTGATTGATTGATTGCTATGTTGGGTCTTCGTTTCTGTGCTAGGGCTCTCTCCAATTGCGGTAAGTAGGGGCCATTCTTCATCGCGTTGCATAGGCCTCTCATTATCGCGCCCTCTCTTGTTGCGGAGCACAGGCTCCAGCGGCGCAGGCTGAGTAGTTGTGGCTCACGGGCCCAGTTGCTCCACGGCCTGTGGGATCCTCCCAGACCAGGGCTCGAACCCGTGTACCCTGCGTTGGCAGACAGATTCTCAACCACTGCGCCACCAGGGAAGCCCCTGTTCTGCTTTATTTTAAAGGAAGTACCCTTTTCAGGACTCCTAGGCCCCTTGGGTGTGCATCATTTTCCCTCCAAGATCAGTGAGTACCTCCAGACCCCTGTGGGCCTGCTGAGCAACATCGAGGCCCAAAGGTCGGGCCTTCGGAGGCCCTCTGTGTATGCCGAGTGATGGGCAACACACTGCTCGTTCCTTAAGGAGAGCTACATTTCCAGAGCACTGGAACAGCCTCAGGACCACATTTCTAACCAGTGCGACGTGCCATGGAACTGTTCGTCATGGCCCCCGTCTGAGCTGCCATGAGAAAACACTCTGCTTAGGATTCTTCGAGAACCTCGTACCTGAAGTCTCTCTGCTCGAGGAGAAAGTCAGCATCCTACCATGCTGTGTCGCTAACGGGACACTCAGCGTGAGCAGTTGTCTCGAGGTAAGGCCCTGAATTGCCATGCAGAAGCGGAGGCGTGCAGCATTTTCCATGAGGCCGTAGCCGCTGCTCTGCATTGTTTTAACCTCAGTACGCTCTGCAGGACATCTACGAACCCCGCGTGGGCACCCTATTCCCTGCAAGAACACTGAGTACCCTCAGGCCCCCATGGGCCTGCTAAGCCACATCCAGGCCCGTAGCCCTTTGGAACCACTCTGTGTATGCCGAGTGTAGGGCAACAGTCTGCATTCTTTCTTGGGACAGCTTGAATACCTCAACACTCCCACAGGTCGTCAAACACCTTTCTAGCAGGTCCAACATACCGTGCAAGTGTGACTCATTGCCCTAGTCTGAGCTGCACTTAGAATAACCCTCGGCTTCGCATTCGATCTGGGACCCCCTGCCTGAAGTCACCCTGCCTCCAGGAGAATGTCAGCTTGCGTTCCGACTGCAACTAAAGCCCAGTTCCTCGTGTAACACTGCAGGCTTTTGAAGAGCCACGGGCCCGGAGGCTTAGCTGGGGCGTTCCTTGGTTGAGGCAGTTTGCTGTTTGCAGAACACCCTGCTTCGACGAGTTGATTCAAGGAAGGAACCACTGGGTAACCTGTGTCTCTTTGGACTTGTTAGAAAGCACAGGGATGCATGCTGCGTGTGCCCGTGGAAATGGGGGCCTGATGGAACTAGCCTTGCTTTCCCATTTGGAAAGCTCCATTCATGCTGCCTTGAAGCTACTTGAAATTGACTGCTGTTGACAGGCCACTAGCCACTGTAGGCATGGCTCTGGGAAGAAAATGAGTTTTCTCCAGGTTAGCCGGGGGTTCGATGGCCGGGGTGGAGCTCATCCTGCCACGCTCTAGAGCTAAAGGGAAAGTCAACGTGAGTACTGGCCTCGAGGTAAGTCCCTGAGTAGCCGCTCAGAAAGGGAGGCATGCAGCTCTTTCCATGAGGTCTTAGTTGCTGTTCTGCTTTATTATTATTATTTTTTTATTTTTTATTGTTTTTTTAAGACTTATTGATTGATTGATTGATTGCTATGTTGGGTCTTCGTTTCTGTGCTAGGGCTCTCTCCAATTGCGGTAAGTAGGGGCCACTCTTCATCGCGGTGCATAGGCCTCTCATTATCGCGGCCTCTCTTGTTGCGGAGCACAGGCTCCAGCGGCGCAGGCTCAGTAGTTGTGGCTCACGGGCCCAGTTGCTCCACGACCTCTGGGATCCTCCCAGACCAGGGCTCGAACCCGTGTACCCTGCGTTGGCAGACAGATTCTCAACCACTGCGCCACCAGGGAAGCCCCTGTTCTGCTTTATTTTAAAGGAAGTACCTTTTTCAGGACTCCTAGCCCCCTTGGGTGTGCATCATTTTCCCTCCAAGATCAGTGAGTACCTCCAGACCCCTGTGGGCCTGCTGAGCAACATCGAGGCCCAAAGGTCGGGCCTTCGGAGGCCCTCTGTGTATGCCGAGTGATGGGCAACACACTGCTCGTTCCTTAAGGAGAGCTACATTTCCAGAGCACTGGAACAGCCTCAGGACCACATTTCTAACCAGTGCGACGTGCCATGGAACTGTTCGTCATGGCCCCCGTCTGAGCTGCCATGAGAAAACACTCTGCTTAGGATTCTTCGAGAACCTCGTACCTGAAGTCTCTCTGCTCGAGGAGAAAGTCAGCATCCTACCATGCTGTGTCGCTAACGGGACACTCAGCGTGAGCAGTTGTCTCGAGGTAAGGCCCTGAATTGCCATGCAGAAGCGGAGGCGTGCAGCATTTTCCAGGAGGCCGTAGCCGCTGCTCTGCATTGTTTTAACCTCAGTACGCTCTGCAGGACATCTAGGAACCCCGCGTGGGCACCCTATTCCCTGCAAGAACACTGAGTACCCTCAGGCCCCCATGGGCCTGCTAAGCCACATCCAGGACCGTAGCCCTTTGAAACCACTCTGTGTATGCTGAGTGTAGGGCAACAGTCTGCATTCTTTCTTGGGACAGCTTGAATACCTCAACACTCCCACAGGTCGTCAAACACCTTTCTAGCAGGTCCAACATATCGTGCAAGTGTGACTCATTGCCCTAGTCTGAGCTGCACTGAGAATAACCCTCGGCTTCGCATTCGATCTGGGACCCCCTGCCTGAAGTCACCCTGCCTCCAGGAGAATGTCAGCTTGCGTTCCGACTGCAACTAAAGCCCAGTTCCTCGTGTAACACTGCAGGCTTTTGAAGAGCCACGGGCCCGGAGGCTTAGCTGGGGCGTTCCTTGGTTGAGGCAGTTTGCTGTTTGCAGAACACCCTGCTTCGACGAGTTGATTCAAGGAAGGAACCACTGGGTAACCTGTGTCTCTTTGGACTTGTTAGAAAGCACAGGGATGCATGCTGCGTGTGCCCGTGGAAATGGGGGCCTGATGGAACTAGCCTTGCTTTCCCATTTGGAAAGCTCCATTCATGCTGCCTTGAAGCTACTTGAAATTGACTGCTGTTGACAGGCCACTAGCCACTGTAGGCATGGCTCTGGGAAGAAAATGAGTTTTCTCCAGGTTAGCCGGGGGTTCGATGGCCGGGGTGGAGCTCATCCTGCCTCGCTCTAGAGCTAAAGGGAAAGTCAACGTGAGTACTGGCCTCGAGGTAAGTCCCTGAGTAGCCGCGCAGAAAGGGAGGCATGCAGCTCTTTCCATGAGGTCTTAGTTGCTGTTCTGCTTTATTATTATTATTTTTTTATTTTTTATTGTTTTTTTAAGACTTATTGATTGATTGATTGATTGCTATGTTGGGTCTTCGTTTCTGTGCTAGGGCTCTCTCCAATTGCGGTAAGTAGGGGCCACTCTTCATCGCGGTGCATAGGCCTCTCATTATCGCGGCCTCTGTTGTTGCGGAGCACAGGCTCCAGCGGCGGAGGCTCAGTAGTTGTGGCTCACGGGCCCAGTTGCTCCACGGCCTGTGGGATCCTCCCAGACCAGGGCTCGAACCCGTGTACCCTGCGTTGGCAGACAGATTCTCAACCACTGCGCCACCAGGGAAGCCCCTGTTCTGCTTTATTTTAAAGGAAGTACCTTTTTCAGGACTCCTAGCCCCCTTGGGTGTGCATCATTTTCCCTCCAAGATCAGTGAGTACCTCGAGACCCCTGTGGGCCTGCTGAGCAACATCGAGGCCCAAAGGTCGGGCCTTCGGAGGCCCTCTGTGTATGCCGAGTGATGGGCAACACACTGCTCGTTCCTTAAGGAGAGCTACATTTCCAGAGCACTGGAACAGCCTCAGGACCACATTTCTAACCAGTGCGACGTGCCATGGAACTGTTCGTCATGGCCCCCGTCTGAGCTGCCATGAGAAAACACTCTGCTTAGGATTCTTCGAGAACCTCGTACCTGAAGTCTCTCTGCTCGAGGAGAAAGTCAGCATCCTACCATGCTGTGTCGCTAACGGGACACTCAGCGTGAGCAGTTGTCTCGAGGTAAGGCCCTGAATTGCCATGCAGAAGCGGAGGCGTGCAGCATTTTCCAGGAGGCCGTAGCCGCTGCTCTGCATTGTTTTAACCTCAGTACGCTCTGCAGGACATCTAGGAACCCCGCGTGGGCACCCTATTCCCTGCAAGAACACTGAGTACCCTCAGGCCCCCATGGGCCTGCTAAGCCACATCCAGGCCCGTAGCCCTTTGGAACCACTCTGTGTATGCCGAGTGTAGGGCAACAGTCTGCATTCTTTCTTGGGACAGCTTGAATACCTCAACACTCCCACAGGTCGTCAAACACCTTTCTAGCAGGTCCAACATACCGTGCAAGTGTGACTCATTGCCCTAGTCTGAGCTGCACTGAGAATAACCCTCGGCTTCGCATTCGATCTGGGACCCCCTGCCTGAAGTCACCCTGCCTCCAGGAGAATGTCAGCTTGCGTTCCGACTGCAACTAAAGCCCAGTTCCTCGTGTAACACTGCAGGCTTTTGAAGAGTCACGGGCCCGGAGGCTTAGCTGGGGCGTTCCTTGGTTGAGGCAGTTTGCTGTTTGCAGAACACCCTGCTTCGACGAGTTGATTCAAGGAAGGAACCACTGGGTAACCTGTGTCTCTTTGGACTTGTTAGAAAGCACAGGGATGCATGCTGCGTGTGCCCGTGGAAATGGGGGCCTGATGGAACTAGCCTTGCTTTCCCATTTGGAAAGCTCCATTCATGCTGCCTTGAAGCTACTTGAAATTGACTGCTGTTGACAGGCCACTAGCCACTGTAGGCATGGCTCTGGGAAGAAAATGAGTTTTCTCCAGGTTAGCCGGGGGTTCGATGGCCGGGGTGGAGCTCATCCTGCCACGCTCTAGAGCTAAAGGGAAAGTCAACGTGAGTACTGGCCTCGAGGTAAGTCCCTGAGTAGCCGCGCAGAAAGGGAGGCATGCAGCTCTTTCCATGAGGTCTTAGTTGCTGTTCTGCTTTATTATTATTATTTTTTTATTTTTTATTGTTTTTTTAAGACTTATTGATTGATTGATTGATTGCTATGTTGGGTCTTCGTTTCTGTGCTAGGGCTCTCTCCAATTGCGGTAAGTAGGGGCCACTCTTCATCGCGGTGCATAGGCCTCTCATTATCGCGGCCTCTCTTGTTGCGGAGCACAGGCTCCAGCGGCGGAGGCTCAGTAGTTGTGGCTCACGGGCCCAGTTGCTCCATGGCCTGTGGGATCCTCCCAGACCAGGGCTCGAACCCGTGTACCCTGCGTTGGCAGACAGATTCTCAACCACTGCGCCACCAGGGAAGCCCCTGTTCTGCTTTATTTTAAAGGAAGTACCTTTTTCAGGACTCCTAGCCCCCTTGGGTGTGCATCATTTTCCCTCCAAGATCAGTGAGTACCTCCAGACCCCTGTGGACCTGCTGAGCAACATCGAGGCCCAAAGGTCGGGCCTTCGGAGGCCCTCTGTGTATGCCGAGTGATGGGCAACACACTGCTCGTTCCTTAAGGAGAGCTACATTTCCAGAGCACTGGAACAGCCTCAGGACCACATTTCTAACCAGTGCGACGTGCCATGGAACTGTTCGTCATGGCCCCCGTCTGAGCTGCCATGAGAAAACACTCTGCTTAGGATTCTTCGAGAACCTCGTACCTGAAGTCTCTCTGCTCGAGGAGAAAGTCAGCATCCTACCATGCTGTGTCGCTAACGGGACACTCAGCGTGAGCAGTTGTCTCGAGGTAAGGCCCTGAATTGCCATGCAGAAGCGGAGGCGTGCAGCATTTTCCATGAGGCCGTAGCCGCTGCTCTGCATTGTTTTAACCTCAGTACGCTCTGCAGGACATCTAGGAACCCCGCGTGGGCACCCTATTCCCTGCAAGAACACTGAGTACCCTCAGGCCCCCATGGGCCTGCTAAGCCACATCCAGGCCCGTAGCCCTTTGGAACCACTCTGTGTATGCCGAGTGTAGGGCAACAGTCTGCATTCTTTCTTGGGACAGCTTGAATACCTCAACACTCCCACAGGTCGTCAAACACCTTTCTAGCAGGTCCAACATACCGTGCAAGTGTGACTCATTGCCCTAGTCTGAGCTGCACTGAGAATAACCCTCGGCTTCGCATTCGATCTGGGACCCCCTGCCTGAAGTCACCCTGCCTCCAGGAGAATGTCAGCTTGCGTTCCGACTGCAACTAAAGCCCAGTTCCTCGTGTAACACTGCAGGCTTTTGAAGAGCCACGGGCCCGGAGGCTTAGCTGGGGCGTTCCTTGGTTGAGGCAGTTTGCTGTTTGCAGAACACCCTGCTTCGACGAGTTAATTCAAGGAAGGAACCACTGGGTAACCTGTGTCTCTTTGGACTTGTTAGAAAGCACAGGGATGCATGCTGCGTGTGCCCGTGGAAATGGGGGCCTGATGGAACTAGCCTTGCTTTCCCATTTGGAAAGCTCCATTCATGCTGCCTTGAAGCTACTTGAAATTGACTGCTGTTGACAGGCCACTAGCCACTGTAGGCATGGCTCTGGGAAGAAAATGAGTTTTCTCCAGGTTAGCCGGGGGTTCGATGGCCGGGGTGGAGCTCATCCTGCCACGCTCTAGAGCTAAAGGGAAAGTCAACGTGAGTACTGGCCTCGAGGTAAGTCCCTGAGTAGCCGCGCAGAAAGGGAGGCATGCAGCTCTTTCCATGAGGTCTTAGTTGCTGTTCTGCTTTATTATTATTATTTTTTTATTTTTTATTGTTTTTTTAAGACTTATTGATTGATTGATTGATTGCTATGTTGGGTCTTCGTTTCTGTGCTAGGGCTCTCTCCAATTGCGGTAAGTAGGGGCCACTCTTCATCGCGGTGCATAGGCCTCTCATTATCGCGGCCTCTCTTGTTGCGGAGCACAGGCTCCAGCGGCGGAGGCTCAGTAGTTGTGGCTCACGGGCCCAGTTGCTCCACGGCCTCTGAGATCCTCCCAGACCAGGCCTTGAACCCGTGTACCCTGCGTTGGCAGACAGATTCTCAACCACTGCGCCACCAGGGAAGCCCCTGTTCTGCTTTATTTTAAAGGAAGTACCCTTTTCAGGACTCCTAGCCCCCTTGGGTGTGCATCATTTTCCCTCCAAGATCAGTGAGTACCTCCAGACCCCTGTGGGCCTGCTGAGCAACATCGAGGCCCAAAGGTCGGGCCTTCGGAGGCCCTCTGTGTATGCCGAGTGATGGGCAACACACTGCTCGTTCCTTAAGGAGAGCTACATTTCCAGAGCACTGGAACAGCCTCAGGACCACATTTCTAACCAGTGCGACGTGCCATGGAACTGTTCGTCATGGCCCCCGTCTGAGCTGCCATGAGAAAACACTCTGCTTAGGATTCTTCGAGAACCTCGTACCTGAAGTCTCTCTGCTCGAGGAGAAAGTCAGCATCCTACCATGCTGTGTCGCTAACGGGACACTCAGCGTGAGCAGTTGTCTCGAGGTAAGGCCCTGAATTGCCATGCAGAAGCGGAGGCGTACAGCATTTTCCATGAGGCCGTAGCCGCTGCTCTGCATTGTTTTAACCTCAGTACGCTCTGCAGGACATCTAGGAACCCCACGTGGGCACCCTATTCCCTGCAAGAACACTGAGTACCCTCAGGCCCCCATGGGCCTGCTAAGCCACATCCAGTTCCGTAGCCCTTTGGAACCACTCTGTGTATGCCGAGTGTAGGGCAACAGTCTGCATTCTTTCTTGGGACAGCTTGAATACCTCAACACTCCCACAGGTCGTCAAACACCTTTCTAGCAGGTCCAACATACCGTTCAAGTGTGACTCATTGCCCTAGTCTGAGCTGCACTGAGAATAACCCTCGGCTTCGCATTCGATCTGGGACCCCCTGCCTGAAGTCACCCTGCCTCCAGGAGAATGTCAGCTTGCGTTCCGACTGCAACTAAAGCCCAGTTCCTCGTGTAACACTGCAGGCTTTTGAAGAGCCACGGGCCCGGAGGCTTAGCTGGGGCGTTCCTTGGTTGAGGCAGTTTGCTGTTTGCAGAACACCCTGCTTCGACGAGTTGATTCAAGGAAGGAACCACTGGGTAACCTGTGTCTCTTTGGACTTGTTAGAAAGCACAGGGATGCATGCTGCGTGTGCCCGTGGAAATGGGGGCCTGATGGAACTAGCCTTGCTTTCCCATTTGGAAAGCTCCATTCATGCTGCCTTGAAGCTACTTGAAATTGACTGCTGTTGACAGGCCACTAGCCACTGTAGGCATGGCTCTGGGAAGAAAATGAGTTTTCTCCAGGTTAGCCGGGGGTTCGATGGCCGGGGTGGAGCTCATCCTGCCACGCTCTAGAGCTAAAGGGAAAGTCAACGTGAGTACTGGCCTCGAGGTAAGTCCCTGAGTAGCCGCGCAGAAAGGGAGGCATGCAGCTCTTTCCATGAGGTCTTAGTCGCTGTTCTGCTTTCTTATTATTATTTTTTTATTTTTTATTGTTTTTTTAAGACTTATTGATTGATTGATTGATTGATTGCTATGTTGGGTCTTCGTTTCTGTGCTAGGGCTCTCTCCAATTGCGGTAAGTAGGGGCCACTCTTCATCGCGGTGCATAGGCCTCTCATTATCGCGGCCTCTCTTGTTGCGGAGCACAGGCTCCAGCGGCGCAGGCTCAGTAGTTGTGGCTCACAGGCCCAGTTGCTCCACGGCCTGTGGGATCCTCCCAGACCAGGGCTCGAACCCGTGTACCCTGCGTTGGCAGACAGATTCTCAACCACTGCGCCACCAGGGAAGCCCCTGTTCTGCTTTATTTTAAAGGAAGTACCCTTTTCAGGACTCCTAGGCCCCTTGGGTGTGCATCATTTTCCCTCCAAGATCAGTGAGTACCTCCAGACCCCTGTGGGCCTGCTGAGCAACATCGAGGCCCAAAGGTCGGGCCTTCGGAGGCCCTCTGTGTATGCCGAGTGATGGGCAACACACTGCTCGTTCCTTAAGGAGAGCTACATTTCCAGAGCACTGGAACAGCCTCAGGACCACATTTCTAACCAGTGCGACGTGCCATGGAACTGTTCGTCATGGCCCCCGTCTGAGCTGCCATGAGAAAACACTCTGCTTAGGATTCTTCGAGAACCTCGTACCTGAAGTCTCTCTGCTCGAGGAGAAAGTCAGCATCCTACCATGCTGTGTCGCTAACGGGACACTCAGCGTGAGCAGTTGTCTCGAGGTAAGGCCCTGAATTGCCATGCAGAAGCGGAGGCGTGCAGCATTTTCCAGGAGGCCGTAGCCGCTGCTCTGCATTGTTTTAACCTCAGTACGCTCTGCAGGACATCTACGAACCCCGCGTGGGCACCCTATTCCCTGCAAGAACACTGAGTACCCTCAGGGCCCCATGGGCCTGCTAAGCCACATCCAGGCCCGTAGCCCTTTGGAACCACTCTGTGTATGCCGAGTGTAGGGCAACAGTCTGCATTCTTTCTTGGGACAGCTTGAATACCTCAACACTCCCATAGGACGTCAAACACCTTTCTAGCAGGTCCAACATACCATGCAAGTGTGACTCATGGCCCTAGTCTGAGCTGCACTGAGAATAACCCTCGGCTTCGCATTCGATCTGGGACCCCCTGCCTGAAGTCACCCTGCCTCCAGGAGAATGTCAGCTTGCGTTCCGACTGCAACTAAAGCCCAGTTCCTCGTGTAACACTGCAGGCTTTTGAAGAGCCACGGGCCCGGAGGCTTAGCTGGGGCGTTCCTTGGTTGAGGCAGTTTGCTGTTTGCAGAACACCCTGCTTCGACGAGTTGATTCAAGGAAGGAACCACTGGGTAACCTGTGTCTCTTTGGACTTGTTAGCACAGGGATGCATGCTGCGTGTGCCCTTGGAAATGGGGGTCTGATGGAACTAGACTTGCTTTCCCATTTGGAAAGCTCCATTCATGCTGCCTTGAAGCTACTTGAAATTGACTGCTGTTGACAGGCCACTAGCCACTGTAGGCATGGCTCTGGGAAGAAAATGAGTTTTCTCCAGGTTAGCCGGGTGCTTCGATGGCCGGGGTGGAGCTCATCCTGCCACGCTCTAGAGCTAAAGGGAAAGTCAACGTGAGTACTGGCCTCGAGGTAAGTCCCTGAGTAGCCGCGCAGAAAGGGAGGCATGCAGCTCTTTCCATGAGGTCTTAGTCGCTGTTCTGCTTTATTATTATTATTTTTTTTATTTTTTATTGTTTTTTTAAGACTTATTGATTGATTGATTGATTGCTATGTTGGGTCTTCGTTTCTGTGCTAGGGCTCTCTCCAATTGCGGTAAGTAGGGGCCACTCTTCATCGCGCTGCATAGGCCTCTCATTATCGCGCCCTCTCTTGTTGCGGAGCACAGGCTCCAGCGGCGCAGGCTGAGTAGTTGTGGCTCACGGGCCCAGTTGCTCCACGGCCTGTGGGATCCTCCCAGACCAGGGCTCGAACCCGTGTACCCTGCGTTGGCAGACAGATTCTCAACCACTGCGCCACCAGGGAAGCCCCTGTTCTGCTTTATTTTAAAGGAAGTACCCTTTTCAGGACTCCTAGGCCCCTTGGGTGTGCATCATTTTCCCTCCAAGATCAGTGAGTACCTCCAGACCCCTGTGGGCCTGCTGAGCAACATCGAGGCCCAAAGGTCGGGCCTTCGGAGGCCCTCTGTGTATGCCGAGTGATGGGCAACACACTGCTCGTTCCTTAAGGAGAGCTACATTTCCAGAGCACTGGAACAGCCTCAGGACCACATTTCTAACCAGTGCGACGTGCCATGGAACTGTTCGTCATGGCCCCCGTCTGAGCTGCCCTGAGAAAACACTCTGCTTAGGATTCTTCGAGAACCTCGTACCTGAAGTCTCTCTGCTCGAGGAGAAAGTCAGCATCCTACCATGCTGTGTCGCTAACGGGACACTCAGCGTGAGCAGTTGTCTCGAGGTAAGGCCCTGAATTGCCATGCAGAAGCGGAGGCGTGCAGCATTTTCCATGAGGCCGTAGCCGCTGCTCTGCATTGTTTTAACCTCAGTACGCTCTGCAGGACATCTACGAACCCCGCGTGGGCACCCTATTCCCTGCAAGAACACTGAGTACCCTCAGGGCCCCATGGGCCTGCTAAGCCACATCCAGGCCCGTAGCCCTTTGGAACCACTCTGTGTATGCCGAGTGTAGGGCAACAGTCTGCATTCTTTCTTGGGACAGCTTGAATACCTCAACACTCCCATAGGACGTCAAACACCTTTCTAGCAGGTCCAACATACCGTGCAAGTGTGACTCATGGCCCTAGTCTGAGCTGCACTGAGAATAACCCTCGGCTTCGCATTCGATCTGGGACCCCCTGCCTGAAGTCACCCTGCCTCCAGGAGAATGTCAGCTTGCGTTCCGACTGCAACTAAAGCCCAGTTCCTCGTGTAACAGTGCAGGCTTTTGAAGAGCCACGGGCCCGGAGGCTTAGCTGGGGCGTTCCTTGGTTGAGGCAGTTTGCTGTTTGCAGAACACCCTGCTTCGACGAGTTGATTCAAGGAAGGAACCACTGGGTAACCTGTGTCTCTTTGGACTTGTTAGAAAGCACAGGGATGCATGCTGCGTGTGCCCTTGGAAATGGGGGTCTGAAGGAACTAGCCTTCCTTTCCCATTTGGAAAGCTCCATTCATGCTGCCTTGAAACTACTTGAAATTGACTGCTGTTGACAGGCCACTAGCCACTGTAGGCATGGCTCTGGGAAGAAAATGAGTTTTCTCCAGGTTAGCCGGGTGCTTCGATGGCCGGGGTGGAGCTCATCCTGCCACGCTCTAGAGCTAAAGGGAAAGTCAACGTGAGTACTGGCCTCGAGGTAAGTCCCTGAGTAGCCGCGCAGAAAGGGAGGCATGCAGCTCTTTCCATGAGGTCTTAGTCGCTGTTCTGCTTTATTATTATTATTTTTTTTATTTTTTATTGTTTTTTTAAGACTTATTGATTGATTGATTGATTGCTATGTTGGGTCTTCGTTTCTGTGCTAGGGCTCTCTCCAATTGCGGTAAGTAGGGGCCACTCTTCATCGCGCTGCATAGGCCTCTCATTATCGCGCCCTCTCTTGTTGCGGAGCACAGGCTCCAGCGGCGCAGGCTGAGTAGTTGTGGCTCACGGGCCCAGTTGCTCCACGGCCTGTGGGATCCTCCCAGACCAGGGCTCGAACCCGTGTACCCTGCGTTGGCAGACAGATTCTCAACCACTGCGCCACCAGGGAAGCCCCTGTTCTGCTTTATTTTAAAGGAAGTACCCTTTTCAGGACTCCTAGGCCCCTTGGGTGTGCATCATTTTCCCTCCAAGATCAGTGAGTACCTCCAGACCCCTGTGGGCCTGCTGAGCAACATCGAGGCCCAAAGGTCGGGCCTTCGGAGGCCCTCTGTGTATGCCGAGTGATGGGCAACACACTGCTCGTTCCTTAAGGAGAGCTACATTTCCAGAGCACTGGAACAGCCTCAGGACCACATTTCTAACCAGTGCGACGTGCCATGGAACTGTTCGTCATGGCCCCCGTCTGAGCTGCCATGAGAAAACACTCTGCTTAGGATTCTTCGAGAACCTCGTACCTGAAGTCTCTCTGCTCGAGGAGAAAGTCAGCATCCTACCATGCTGTGTCGCTAACGGGACACTCAGCGTGAGCAGTTGTCTCGAGGTAAGGCCCTGAATTGCCATGCAGAAGCGGAGGCGTGCAGCATTTTCCAGGAGGCCGTAGCCGCTGCTCTGCATTGTTTTAACCTCAGTACGCTCTGCAGGACATCTACGAACCCCGCGTGGGCACCCTATTCCCTGCAAGAACACTGAGTACCCTCAGGCCCCCATGGGCCTGCTAAGCCACATCCAGGCCCGTAGCCCTTTGGAACCACTCTGTGTATGCCGAGTGTAGGGCAACAGTCTGCATTCTTTCTTGGGACAGCTTGAATACCTCAACACTCCCATAGGACGTCAAACACCTTTCTAGCAGGTCCAACATACCGTGCAAGTGTGACTCATGGCCCTAGTCTGAGCTGCACTGAGAATAACCCTCGGCTTCGCATTCGATCTGGGACCCCCTGCCTGAAGTCACCCTGCCTCCAGGAGAATGTCAGCTTGCGTTCCGACTGCAACTAAAGCCCAGTTCCTCGTGTAACACTGCAGGCTTTTGAAGAGCCACGGGCCCGGAGGCTTAGCTGGGGCGATCCTTGGTTGAGGCAGTTTGCTGTTTGCAGAACACCCTGCTTCGACGAGTTGATTCAAGGAAGGAACCACTGGGTAACCTGTGTCTCTTTGGAGTTGTTAGAAAGCACAGGGATGTATGCTGTGTGTGCCCGTGGAAATGGGGGCCTGATGGAACTAGCCTTGCTTTCCCATTTGGAAAGCTCCATTCATGCTGCCTTGAAGCTACTTGAAATTGACTGCTGTTGACAGGCCACTAGCCACTGTAGGCATGGCTCTGGGAAGAAAATGAGTTTTCTCCAGGTTAGCCGGGTGCTTCGATGGCCGGGGTGGAGCTCATCCTGCCACGCTCTATAGCTACAGGGAAAGTCAACGTGAGTACTGGCCTCGAGGTAAGTCCCTGAGTAGCCGCTCAGAAAGGGAGGCATGCAGCTCTTTCCATGAGGTCTTAGTTGCTGTTCTGCTTTATTATTATTATTTTTTTATTTTTTATTGTTTTTTTAAGACTTATTGATTGATTGATTGATTGCTATGTTGGGTCTTCGTTTCTGTGCTAGGGCTCTCTCCAATTGCGGTAAGTAGGGGCCACTCTTCATCGCGGTGCATAGGCCTCTCATTATCGCGGCCTCTCTTGTTGCGGAGCACAGGCTCCAGCGGCGGAGGCTCAGTAGTTGTGGCTCACGGGCCCAGTTGCTCCACGGCCTGTGGGATCCTCCCAGACCAGGGCTCGAACCCGTGTACCCTGCGTTGGCAGACAGATTCTCAACCACTGCGCCACCAGGGAAGCCCCTGTTCTGCTTTATTTTAAAGGAAGTACCTTTTTCAGGACTCCTAGCCCCCTTGGGTGTGCATCATTTTCCCTCCAAGATCAGTGAGTACCTCCAGACCCCTGTGGGCCTGCTGAGCAACATCGAGGCCCAAAGGTCGGGCCTTCGGAGGCCCTCTGTGTATGCCGAGTGATGGGCAACACACTGCTCGTTCCTTAAGGAGAGCTACATTTCCAGAGCACTGGAACAGCCTCAGGACCACATTTCTAACCAGTGCGACGTGCCATGGAACTGTTCGTCATGGCCCCCGTCTGAGCTGCCATGAGAAAACACTCTGCTTAGGATTCTTCGAGAACCTCGTACCTGAAGTCTCTCTGCTCGAGGAGAAAGTCAGCATCCTACCATGCTGTGTCGCTAACGGGACACTCAGCGTGAGCAGTTGTCTCGAGGTAAGGCCCTGAATTGCCATGTAGAAGCGGAGGCGTGCAGCATTTTCCATGAGGCCGTAGCCGCTGCTCTGCATTGTTTTAACCTCAGTACGCTCTGCAGGACATCTACGAACCCCGCGTGGGCACCCTATTCCCTGCAAGAACACTGAGTACCCTCAGGCCCCCATGGGCCTGCTAAGCCACATCCAGGCCCGTAGCCCTTTGGAACCACTCTGTGTATGCCGAGTGTAGGGCAACAGTCTGCATTCTTTCTTGGGACAGCTTGAATACCTCAACACTCCCACAGGTCGTCAAACACCTTTCTAGCAGGTCCAACATATCGTGCAAGTGTGACTCATTGCCCTAGTCTGAGCTGCACTGAGAATAACCCTCGGCTTCGCATTCGATCTGGGACCCCCTGCCTGAAGTCACCCTGCCTCCAGGAGAATGTCAGCTTGCGTTCCGACTGCAACTAAAGCCCAGTTCCTCGTGTAACACTGCAGGCTTTTGAAGAGCCACGGGCCCGGAGGCTTAGCTGGGGCGTTCCTTGGTTGAGGCAGTTTGCTGTTTGCAGAACACCCTGCTTCGACGAGTTGATTCAAGGAAGGAACCACTGGGTAACCTGTGTCTCTTTGGACTTGTTAGAAAGCACAGGGATGCATGCTGCGTGTGCCCGTGGAAATGGGGGCCTGATGGAACTAGCCTTGCTTTCCCATTTGGAAAGCTCCATTCATGCTGCCTTGAAGCTACTTGAAATTGACTGCTGTTGACAGGCCACTAGCCACTGTAGGCATGGCTCTGGGAAGAAAATGAGTTTTCTCCAGGTTAGCCGGGGGTTCGATGGCCGGGGTGGAGCTCATCCTGCCACGCTCTAGAGCTAAAGGGAAAGTCAACGTGAGTACTGGCCTCGAGGTAAGTCCCTGAGTAGCCGCGCAGAAAGGGAGGCATGCAGCTCTTTCCATGAGGTCTTAGTCGCTGTTCTGCTTTATTATTATTATTTTTTTTATTTTTTATTGTTTTTTTAAGACTTATTGATTGATTGATTGATTGCTATGTTGGGTCTTCGTTTCTGTGCTAGGGCTCTCTCCAATTGCGGTAAGTAGGGGCCACTCTTCATCGCGCTGCATAGGCCTCTCATTATCGCGGCCTCTCTTGTTGCGGAGCACAGGCTCCAGCGGCGCAGGCTCAGTAGTTGTGGCTCACGGGCCCAGTTGCTCCACGGCCACTGGTATCCTCCCAGACCAGGGCTCGAACCCGTGTACCCTGCGTTGGCAGACAGATTCTCAACCACTGCGCCACCAGGGAAGCCCCTGTTCTGCTTTATTTTAAAGGAAGTACCTTTTTCAGGACTCCTAGCCCCCTTGGGTGTGCATCATTTTCCCTCCAAGATCAGTGAGTACCTCCAGACCCCTGTGGGCCTGCTGAGCAACATCGAGGCCCAAAGGTCGGGCCTTCGGAGGCCCTCTGTGTATGCCGAGTGATGGGCAACACACTGCTCGTTCCTTAAGGAGAGCTACATTTCCAGAGCACTGGAACAGCCTCAGGACCACATTTCTAACCAGTGCGACGTGCCATGGAACTGTTCGTCATGGCCCCCGTCTGAGCTGCCATGAGAAAACACTCTGCTTAGGATTCTTCGAGAACCTCGTACCTGAAGTCTCTCTGCTCGAGGAGAAAGTCAGCATCCTACCATGCTGTGTCGCTAACGGGACACTCAGCGTGAGCAGTTGTCTCGAGGTAAGGCCCTGAATTGCCATGCAGAAGCGGAGGCGTGCAGCATTTTCCAGGAGGCCGTAGCCGCTGCTCTGCATTGTTTTAACCTCAGTACGCTCTGCAGGACATCTAGGAACCCCGCGTGGGCACCCTATTCCCTGCAAGAACACTGAGTACCCTCAGGCCCCCATGGGCCTGGTAAACCACATCCAGGCCCGTAGCCCTTTGGAACCACTCTGTGTATGCCGAGTGTAGGGCAACAGTCTGCATTCTTTCTTGGGACAGCTTGTATACCTCAACACTCCCACAGGTCGTCAAACACCTTTCTAGCAGGTCCAACATACTGTGCAAGTGTGACTCATGGCCCTAGTCTGAGCTGTACTGAGAATAACCCTCGGCTTTGCATTCGATCTGGGTCCCCCTGCCTAAAGTCACCCTGCCTCCAGGAGAATGTCAGCTTGCGTTCCGACTGCAACTAAAGCCCAGTTCCTCGTGTAAAACTGCAGGCTTTTGAAGAGCCACGGGCCCGGAGGCTTAGCTGGGGCGTTCCTTGGTTGAGGTAGTTTGCTGTTTGCAGAACACCCTGCTTCGACGAGTTGATTCAAGGAAGGAACCACTGGGTAACCTGTGTCTCTTTGGACTTGTTAGAAAGCACAGGGATGCATGCTGCGTGTGCCCATGGAAATGGGGCCCTGATGGAACTAGCCTTGCTTTCCCATTTGGAAAGCTCCATTCATGCTGCCTTGAAGCTACTTGAAATTGACTGCTGTTGACAGGCCACTAGCCACTGTAGGCATGGCTCTGGGAAGAAAATGAGTTTTCTCCAGGTTAGCCGGGTGCTTCGATGGCCGGGTTGGAGCTCATCCTGCCACGCTCTAGAGCTAAAGGGAAAGTCAACGTGAGTACTGGCCTCGAGGTAAGTCCCTGAATAGCCGCGCAGAAAGGGAGGCATGCAGCTCTTTTCATGAGGTCTTAGTCGCTGTTCTGCTTTATTATTATTATTTTTTTATTTTTTATTATTTTTTTAAGACTTATTGATTGATTGATTGATTGATTGCTATATTGGGTCTTCGTTTCTGTGCTAGGGCTCTCTCCAATTGCGGTAAGTAGGGGCCACTCTTCATTGCGGTGCATAGGCCTCTCATTATCGCGGCCTCTCTTGTTGCGGAGCACAGGCTCCAGCGGCGCAGGCTCAGTAGTTGTGGCTCACGGGCCCAGTTGCTCCACGACCTCTGGGATCCTCCCAGACCAGGGCTCGAACCCGTGTACCCTGCGTTGGCAGACAGATTCTCAACCACTGCGCCACCAGGGAAGCCCCTGTTCTGCTTTATTTTAAAGGAAGTACCTTTTTCAGGACTCCTAGCCCCCTTGGGTGTGCATCATTTTCCCTCCAAGATCAGTGAGTACCTCCAGACCCCTGTGGGCCTGCTGAGCAACATCGAGGCCCAAAGGTCGGGCCTTCGGAGGCCCTCTGTGTATGCCGAGTGATGGGCAACACACTGCTCGTTCCTTAAGGAGAGCTACATTTCCAGAGCACTGGAACAGCCTCAGGACCACATTTCTAACCAGTGCGACGTGCCATGGAACTGTTCGTCATGGCCCCCGTCTGAGCTGCCATGAGAAAACACTCTGCTTAGGATTCTTCGAGAACCTCGTACCTGAAGTCTCTCTGCTCGAGGAGAAAGTCAGCATCCTACCATGCTGTGTCGCTAACGGGACACTCAGCGTGAGCAGTTGTCTCGAGGTAAGGCCCTGAATTGCCATGCAGAAGCGGAGGCGTGCAGCATTTTCCATGAGGCCGTAGCCGCTGCTCTGCATTGTTTTAACCTCAGTACGCTCTGCAGGACATCTAGGAACCCCGCGTGGGCACCCTATTCCCTGCAAGAACACTGAGTACCCTCAGGCCCCCATGGGCCTGCTAAGCCACATCCAGGCCCGTAGCCCTTTGGAACCACTCTGTGTATGCCGAGTGTAGGGCAACAGTCTGCATTCTTTCTTGGGACAGCTTGAATACCTCAACACTCCCACAGGTCGTCAAACACCTTTCTAGCAGGTCCAACATACCGTGCAAGTGTGACTCATTGCCCTAGTCTGAGCTGCACTGAGAATAACCCTCGGCTTCGCATTCGATCTGGGACCCCCTGCCTGAAGTCACCCTGCCTCCAGGAGAATGTCAGCTTGCGTTCCGACTGCAACTAAAGCCCAGTTCCTCGTGTAACACTGCAGGCTTTTGAAGAGCCACGGGCCCGGAGGCTTAGCTGGGGCGTTCCTTGGTTGAGGCAGTTTGCTGTTTGCAGAACACCCTGCTTCGACGAGTTGATTCAAGGAAGGAACCACTGGGTAACCTGTGTCTCTTTGGACTTGTTAGAAAGCACAGGGATGCATGCTGCGTGTGCCCGTGGAAATGGGGGCCTGATGGAACTAGCCTTGCTTTCCCATTTGGAAAGCTCCATTCATGCTGCCTTGAAGCTACTTGAAATTGACTGCTGTTGACAGGCCACTAGCCACTGTAGGCATGGCTCTGGGAAGAAAATGAGTTTTCTCCAGGTTAGCCGGGGGTTCGATGGCCGGGGTGGAGCTCATCCTGCCTCGCTCTAGAGCTAAAGGGAAAGTCAACGTGAGTACTGGCCTCGAGGTAAGTCCCTGAGTAGCCGCACAGAAAGGGAGGCATGCAGCTCTTTCCATGAGGTCTTAGTTGCTGTTCTGCTTTATTATTATTATTTTTTTATTTTTTATTGTTTTTTTAAGACTTATTGATTGATTGATTGATTGCTATGTTGGGTCTTCGTTTCTGTGCTAGGGCTCTCTCCAATTGCGGTAAGTAGGGGCCACTCTTCATCGCGGTGCATAGGCCTCTCATTATCGCGGCCTCTCTTGTTGCGGAGCACAGGCTCCAGCGGCGCAGGCTCAGTAGTTGTGGCTCACGGGCCCAGTTGCTCCACGGCCTGTGGGATCCTCCCAGACCAGGGCTCGAACCCGTGTACCCTGCGTTGGCAGACAGATTCTCAACCACTGCGCCACCAGGGAAGCCCCTGTTCTGCTTTATTTTAAAGGAAGTACCTTTTTCAGGACTCCTAGCCCCCTTGGGTGTGCATCATTTTCCCTCCAAGATCAGTGAGTACCTCCAGACCCCTGTGGGCCTGCTGAGCAACATCGAGGCCCAAAGGTCGGGCCTTCGGAGGCCCTCTGTGTATGCCGAGTGATGGGCAACACACTGCTCGTTCCTTAAGGAGAGCTACATTTCCAGAGCACTGGAACAGCCTCAGGACCACATTTCTAACCAGTGCGACGTGCCATGGAACTGTTCGTCATGGCCCCCGTCTGAGCTGCCATGAGAAAACACTCTGCTTAGGATTCTTCGAGAACCTCGTACCTGAAGTCTCTCTGCTCGAGGAGAAAGTCAGCATCCTACCATGCTGTGTCGCTAACGGGACACTCAGCGTGAGCAGTTGTCTCGAGGTAAGGCCCTGAATTGCCATGCAGAAGCGGAGGCGTGCAGCATTTTCCAGGAGGCCGTAGCCGCTGCTCTGCATTGTTTTAACCTCAGTACGCTCTGCAGGACATCTAGGAACCCCGCGTGGGCACCCTATTCCCTGCAAGAACACTGAGTACCCTCAGGCCCCCATGGGCCTGCTAAGCCACATCCAGGCCCGTAGCCCTTTGAAACCACTCTGTGTATGCTGAGTGTAGGGCAACAGTCTGCATTCTTTCTTGGGACAGCTTGAATACCTCAACACTCCCACAGGTCGTCAAACACCTTTCTAGCAGGTCCAACATACCGTGCAAGTGTGACTCATTGCCCTAGTCTGAGCTGCACTGAGAATAACCCTCGGCTTCGCATTCGATCTGGGACCCCCTGCCTGAAGTCACCCTGCCTCCAGGAGAATGTCAGCTTGCGTTCCGACTGCAACTAAAGCCCAGTTCCTCGTGTAACACTGCAGGCTTTTGAAGAGCCACGGGCCCGGAGGCTTAGCTGGGGCGTTCCTTGGTTGAGGCAGTTTGCTGTTTGCAGAACACCCTGCTTCGACGAGTTGATTCAAGGAAGGAACCACTGGGTAACCTGTGTCTCTTTGGACTTGTTAGAAAGCACAGGGATGCATGCTGCGTGTGCCCGTGGAAATGGGGGCCTGATGGAACTAGCCTTGCTTTCCCATTTGGAAAGCTCCATTCATGCTGCCTTGAAGCTACTTGAAATTGACTGCTGTTGACAGGCCACTAGCCACTGTAGGCATGGCTCTGGGAAGAAAATGAGTTTTCTCCAGGTTAGCCGGGGGTTCGATGGCCGGGGTGGAGCTCATCCTGCCTCGCTCTAGAGCTAAAGGGAAAGTCAACGTGAGTACTGGCCTCGAGGTAAGTCCCTGAGTAGCCGCGCAGAAAGGGAGGCATGCAGCTCTTTCCATGAGGTCTTAGTTGCTGTTCTGCTTTATTATTATTATTTTTTTATTTTTTATTGTTTTTTTAAGACTTATTGATTGATTGATTGATTGCTATGTTGGGTCTTCGTTTCTGTGCTAGGGCTCTCTCCAATTGCGGTAAGTAGGGGCCACTCTTCATCGCGGTGCATAGGCCTCTCATTATCGCGGCCTCTCTTGTTGCGGAGCACAGGCTCCAGCGGCGGAGGCTCAGTAGTTGTGGCTCACGGGCCCAGTTGCTCCACGGCCTGTGGGATCCTCCCAGACCAGGGCTCGAACCCGTGTACCCTGCGTTGGCAGACAGATTCTCAACCACTGCGCCACCAGGGAAGCCCCTGTTCTGCTTTATTTTAAAGGAAGTACCTTTTTCAGGACTCCTAGCCCCCTTGGGTGTGCATCATTTTCCCTCCAAGATCAGTGAGTACCTCGAGACCCCTGTGGGCCTGCTGAGCAACATCGAGGCCCAAAGGTCGGGCCTTCGGAGGCCCTCTGTGTATGCCGAGTGATGGGCAACACACTGCTCGTTCCTTAAGGAGAGCTACATTTCCAGAGCACTGGAACAGCCTCAGGACCACATTTCTAACCAGTGCGACGTGCCATGGAACTGTTCGTCATGGCCCCCGTCTGAGCTGCCATGAGAAAACACTCTGCTTAGGATTCTTCGAGAACCTCGTACCTGAAGTCTCTCTGCTCGAGGAGAAAGTCAGCATCCTACCATGCTGTGTCGCTAACGGGACACTCAGCGTGAGCAGTTGTCTCGAGGTAAGGCCCTGAATTGCCATGCAGAAGCGGAGGCGTGCAGCATTTTCCAGGAGGCCGTAGCCGCTGCTCTGCATTGTTTTAACCTCAGTACGCTCTGCAGGACATCTAGGAACCCCGCGTGGGCACCCTATTCCCTGCAAGAACACTGAGTACCCTCAGGCCCCCATGGGCCTGCTAAGCCACATCCAGGCCCGTAGCCCTTTGGAACCACTCTGTGTATGCCGAGTGTAGGGCAACAGTCTGCATTCTTTCTTGGGACAGATTGAATACCTCAACACTCCCACAGGTCGTCAAACACCTTTCTAGCAGGTCCAACATACCGTGCAAGTGTGACTCATTGCCCTAGTCTGAGCTGCACTGAGAATAACCCTCGGCTTCGCATTCGATCTGGGACCCCCTGCCTGAAGTCACCCTGCCTCCAGGAGAATGTCAGCTTGCGTTCCGACTGCAACTAAAGCCCAGTTCCTCGTGTAACACTGCAGGCTTTTGAAGAGCCACGGGCCCGGAGGCTTAGCTGGGGCGTTCCTTGGTTGAGGCAGTTTGCTGTTTGCAGAACACCCTGCTTCGACGAGTTGATTCAAGGAAGGAACCACTGGGTAACCTGTGTCTCTTTGGACTTGTTAGAAAGCACAGGGATGCATGCTGCGTGTGCCCGTGGAAATGGGGGCCTGATGGAACTAGCCTTGCTTTCCCATTTGGAAAGCTCCATTCATGCTGCCTTGAAGCTACTTGAAATTGACTGCTGTTGACAGGCCACTAGCCACTGTAGGCATGGCTCTGGGAAGAAAATGAGTTTTCTCCAGGTTAGCCGGGGGTTCGATGGCCGGGGTGGAGCTCATCCTGCCACGCTCTAGAGCTAAAGGGAAAGTCAACGTGAGTACTGGCCTCGAGGTAAGTCCCTGAGTAGCCGCGCAGAAAGGGAGGCATGCAGCTCTTTCCATGAGGTCTTAGTTGCTGTTCTGCTTTATTATTATTATTTTTTTATTTTTTATTGTTTTTTTAAGACTTATTGATTGATTGATTGATTGCTATGTTGGGTCTTCGTTTCTGTGCTAGGGCTCTCTCCAATTGCGGTAAGTAGGGGCCACTCTTCATCGCGGTGCATAGGCCTCTCATTATCGCGGCCTCTCTTGTTGCGGAGCACAGGCTCCAGCGGCGGAGGCTCAGTAGTTGTGGCTCACGGGCCCAGTTGCTCCACGGCCTCTGAGATCCTCCCAGACCAGGCCTTGAACCCGTGTACCCTGCGTTGGCAGACAGATTCTCAACCACTGCGCCACCAGGGAAGCCCCTGTTCTGCTTTATTTTAAAGGAAGTACCCTTTTCAGGACTCCTAGCCCCCTTGGGTGTGCATCATTTTCCCTCCAAGATCAGTGAGTACCTCCAGACCCCTGTGGGCCTGCTGAGCAACATCGAGGCCCAAAGGTCGGGCCTTCGGAGGCCCTCTGTGTATGCCGAGTGATGGGCAACACACTGCTCGTTCCTTAAGGAGAGCTACATTTCCAGAGCACTGGAACAGCCTCAGGACCACATTTCTAACCAGTGCGACGTGCCATGGAACTGTTCGTCATGGCCCCCGTCTGAGCTGCCATGAGAAAACACTCTGCTTAGGATTCTTCGAGAACCTCGTACCTGAAGTCTCTCTGCTCGAGGAGAAAGTCAGCATCCTACCATGCTGTGTCGCTAACGGGACACTCAGCGTGAGCAGTTGTCTCGAGGTAAGGCCCTGAATTGCCATGCAGAAGCGGAGGCGTACAGCATTTTCCATGAGGCCGTAGCCGCTGCTCTGCATTGTTTTAACCTCAGTACGCTCTGCAGGACATCTAGGAACCCCACGTGGGCACCCTATTCCCTGCAAGAACACTGAGTACCCTCAGGCCCCCATGGGCCTGCTAAGCCACATCCAGTTCCGTAGCCCTTTGGAACCACTCTGTGTATGCCGAGTGTAGGGCAACAGTCTGCATTCTTTCTTGGGACAGCTTGAATACCTCAACACTCCCACAGGTCGTCAAACACCTTTCTAGCAGGTCCAACATACCGTTCAAGTGTGACTCATTGCCCTAGTCTGAGCTGCACTGAGAATAACCCTCGGCTTCGCATTCGATCTGGGACCCCCTGCCTGAAGTCACCCTGCCTCCAGGAGAATGTCAGCTTGCGTTCCGACTGCAACTAAAGCCCAGTTCCTCGTGTAACACTGCAGGCTTTTGAAGAGCCACGGGCCCGGAGGCTTAGCTGGGGCGTTCCTTGGTTGAGGCAGTTTGCTGTTTGCAGAACACCCTGCTTCGACGAGTTGATTCAAGGAAGGAACCACTGGGTAACCTGTGTCTCTTTGGACTTGTTAGAAAGCACAGGGATGCATGCTGCGTGTGCCCGTGGAAATGGGGGCCTGATGGAACTAGCCTTGCTTTCCCATTTGGAAAGCTCCATTCATGCTGCCTTGAAGCTACTTGAAATTGACTGCTGTTGACAGGCCACTAGCCACTGTAGGCATGGCTCTGGGAAGAAAATGAGTTTTCTCCAGGTTAGCCGGGGGTTCGATGGCCGGGGTGGAGCTCATCCTGCCACGCTCTAGAGCTAAAGGGAAAGTCAACGTGAGTACTGGCCTCGAGGTAAGTCCCTGAGTAGCCGCGCAGAAAGGGAGGCATGCAGCTCTTTCCATGAGGTCTTAGTCGCTGTTCTGCTTTCTTATTATTATTTTTTTATTTTTTATTGTTTTTTTAAGACTTATTGATTGATTGATTGATTGCTATGTTGGGTCTTCGTTTCTGTGCTAGGGCTCTCTCCAATTGCGGTAAGTAGGGGCCACTCTTCATCGCGGTGCATAGGCCTCTCATTATCGCGGCCTCTCTTGTTGCGGAGCACAGGCTCCAGCGGCGCAGGCTCAGTAGTTGTGGCTCACGGGCCCAGTTGCTCCACGGCCTGTGGGATCCTCCCAGACCAGGGCTCGAACCCGTGTACCCTGCGTTGGCAGACAGATTCTCAACCACTGCGCCACCAGGGAAGCCCCTGTTCTGCTTTATTTTAAAGGAAGTACCTTTTTCAGGACTCCTAGCCCCCTTGGGTGTGCATCATTTTCCCTCCAAGATCAGTGAGTACCTCCAGACCCCTGTGGGCCTGCTGAGCAACATCGAGGCCCAAAGGTCGGGCCTTCGGAGGCCCTCTGTGTATGCCGAGTGATGGGCAACACACTGCTCGTTCCTTAAGGAGAGCTACATTTCCAGAGCACTGGAACAGCCTCAGGACCACATTTCTAACCAGTGCGACGTGCCATGGAACTGTTCGTCATGGCCCCCGTCTGAGCTGCCATGAGAAAACACTCTGCTTAGGATTCTTCGAGAACCTCGTACCTGAAGTCTCTCTGCTCGAGGAGAAAGTCAGCATCCTACCATGCTGTGTCGCTAACGGGACACTCAGCGTGAGCAGTTGTCTCGAGGTAAGGCCCTGAATTGCCATGCAGAAGCGGAGGCGTGCAGCATTTTCCAGGAGGCCGTAGCCGCTGCTCTGCATTGTTTTAACCTCAGTACGCTCTGCAGGACATCTAGGAACCCCGCGTGGGCACCCTATTCCCTGCAAGAACACTGAGTACCCTCAGGCCCCCATGGGCCTGCTAAGCCACATCCAGGCCCGTAGCCCTTTGAAACCACTCTGTGTATGCTGAGTGTAGGGCAACAGTCTGCATTCTTTCTTGGGACAGCTTGAATACCTCAACACTCCCACAGGTCGTCAAACACCTTTCTAGCAGGTCCAACATACCGTGCAAGTGTGACTCATTGCCCTAGTCTGAGCTGCACTGAGAATAACCCTCGGCTTCGCATTCGATCTGGGACCCCCTGCCTGAAGTCACCCTGCCTCCAGGAGAATGTCAGCTTGCGTTCCGACTGCAACTAAAGCCCAGTTCCTCGTGTAACACTGCAGGCTTTTGAAGAGCCACGGGCCCGGAGGCTTAGCTGGGGCGTTCCTTGGTTGAGGCAGTTTGCTGTTTGCAGAACACCCTGCTTCGACGAGTTGATTCAAGGAAGGAACCACTGGGTAACCTGTGTCTCTTTGGACTTGTTAGAAAGCACAGGGATGCATGCTGCGTGTGCCCGTGGAAATGGGGGCCTGATGGAACTAGCCTTGCTTTCCCATTTGGAAAGCTCCATTCATGCTGCCTTGAAGCTACTTGAAATTGACTGCTGTTGACAGGCCACTAGCCACTGTAGGCATGGCTCTGGGAAGAAAATGAGTTTTCTCCAGGTTAGCCGGGGGTTCGATGGCCGGGGTGGAGCTCATCCTGCCTCGCTCTAGAGCTAAAGGGAAAGTCAACGTGAGTACTGGCCTCGAGGTAAGTCCCTGAGTAGCCGCGCAGAAAGGGAGGCATGCAGCTCTTTCCATGAGGTCTTAGTTGCTGTTCTGCTTTATTATTATTATTTTTTTATTTTTTATTGTTTTTTTAAGACTTATTGATTGATTGATTGATTGCTATGTTGGGTCTTCGTTTCTGTGCTAGGGCTCTCTCCAATTGCGGTAAGTAGGGGCCACTCTTCATCGCGGTGCATAGGCCTCTCATTATCGCGGCCTCTCTTGTTGCGGAGCACAGGCTCCAGCGGCGGAGGCTCAGTAGTTGTGGCTCACGGGCCCAGTTGCTCCACGGCCTGTGGGATCCTCCCAGACCAGGGCTCGAACCCGTGTACCCTGCGTTGGCAGACAGATTCTCAACCACTGCGCCACCAGGGAAGCCCCTGTTCTGCTTTATTTTAAAGGAAGTACCTTTTTCAGGACTCCTAGCCCCCTTGGGTGTGCATCATTTTCCCTCCAAGATCAGTGAGTACCTCGAGACCCCTGTGGGCCTGCTGAGCAACATCGAGGCCCAAAGGTCGGGCCTTCGGAGGCCCTCTGTGTATGCCGAGTGATGGGCAACACACTGCTCGTTCCTTAAGGAGAGCTACATTTCCAGAGCACTGGAACAGCCTCAGGACCACATTTCTAACCAGTGCGACGTGCCATGGAACTGTTCGTCATGGCCCCCGTCTGAGCTGCCATGAGAAAACACTCTGCTTAGGATTCTTCGAGAACCTCGTACCTGAAGTCTCTCTGCTCGAGGAGAAAGTCAGCATC
This sequence comes from Balaenoptera ricei, assembly GCF_028023285.1. Classification (NCBI taxonomy): domain Eukaryota; kingdom Metazoa; phylum Chordata; class Mammalia; order Artiodactyla; family Balaenopteridae; genus Balaenoptera; species Balaenoptera ricei. The sequence continues at coordinate 37,697,180 of NC_082659.1, forward strand.
CTACCATGCTGTGTCGCTAACGGGACACTCAGCGTGAGCAGTTGTCTCGAGGTAAGGCCCTGAATTGCCATGCAGAAGCGGAGGCGTGCAGCATTTTCCAGGAGGCCGTAGCCGCTGCTCTGCATTGTTTTAACCTCAGTACGCTCTGCAGGACATCTAGGAACCCCGCGTGGGCACCCTATTCCCTGCAAGAACACTGAGTACCCTCAGGCCCCCATGGGCCTGCTAAGCCACATCCAGGCCCGTAGCCCTTTGGAACCACTCTGTGTATGCCGAGTGTAGGGCAACAGTCTGCATTCTTTCTTGGGACAGATTGAATACCTCAACACTCCCACAGGTCGTCAAACACCTTTCTAGCAGGTCCAACATACCGTGCAAGTGTGACTCATTGCCCTAGTCTGAGCTGCACTGAGAATAACCCTCGGCTTCGCATTCGATCTGGGACCCCCTGCCTGAAGTCACCCTGCCTCCAGGAGAATGTCAGCTTGCGTTCCGACTGCAACTAAAGCCCAGTTCCTCGTGTAACACTGCAGGCTTTTGAAGAGCCACGGGCCCGGAGGCTTAGCTGGGGCGTTCCTTGGTTGAGGCAGTTTGCTGTTTGCAGAACACCCTGCTTCGACGAGTTGATTCAAGGAAGGAACCACTGGGTAACCTGTGTCTCTTTGGACTTGTTAGAAAGCACAGGGATGCATGCTGCGTGTGCCCGTGGAAATGGGGGCCTGATGGAACTAGCCTTGCTTTCCCATTTGGAAAGCTCCATTCATGCTGCCTTGAAGCTACTTGAAATTGACTGCTGTTGACAGGCCACTAGCCACTGTAGGCATGGCTCTGGGAAGAAAATGAGTTTTCTCCAGGTTAGCCGGGGGTTCGATGGCCGGGGTGGAGCTCATCCTGCCACGCTCTAGAGCTAAAGGGAAAGTCAACGTGAGTACTGGCCTCGAGGTAAGTCCCTGAGTAGCCGCGCAGAAAGGGAGGCATGCAGCTCTTTCCATGAGGTCTTAGTTGCTGTTCTGCTTTATTATTATTATTTTTTTATTTTTTATTGTTTTTTTAAGACTTATTGATTGATTGATTGATTGCTATGTTGGGTCTTCGTTTCTGTGCTAGGGCTCTCTCCAATTGCGGTAAGTAGGGGCCACTCTTCATCGCGGTGCATAGGCCTCTCATTATCGCGGCCTCTCTTGTTGCGGAGCACAGGCTCCAGCGGCGGAGGCTCAGTAGTTGTGGCTCACGGGCCCAGTTGCTCCACGGCCTCTGAGATCCTCCCAGACCAGGCCTTGAACCCGTGTACCCTGCGTTGGCAGACAGATTCTCAACCACTGCGCCACCAGGGAAGCCCCTGTTCTGCTTTATTTTAAAGGAAGTACCCTTTTCAGGACTCCTAGCCCCCTTGGGTGTGCATCATTTTCCCTCCAAGATCAGTGAGTACCTCCAGACCCCTGTGGGCCTGCTGAGCAACATCGAGGCCCAAAGGTCGGGCCTTCGGAGGCCCTCTGTGTATGCCGAGTGATGGGCAACACACTGCTCGTTCCTTAAGGAGAGCTACATTTCCAGAGCACTGGAACAGCCTCAGGACCACATTTCTAACCAGTGCGACGTGCCATGGAACTGTTCGTCATGGCCCCCGTCTGAGCTGCCATGAGAAAACACTCTGCTTAGGATTCTTCGAGAACCTCGTACCTGAAGTCTCTCTGCTCGAGGAGAAAGTCAGCATCCTACCATGCTGTGTCGCTAACGGGACACTCAGCGTGAGCAGTTGTCTCGAGGTAAGGCCCTGAATTGCCATGCAGAAGCGGAGGCGTACAGCATTTTCCATGAGGCCGTAGCCGCTGCTCTGCATTGTTTTAACCTCAGTACGCTCTGCAGGACATCTAGGAACCCCACGTGGGCACCCTATTCCCTGCAAGAACACTGAGTACCCTCAGGCCCCCATGGGCCTGCTAAGCCACATCCAGTTCCGTAGCCCTTTGGAACCACTCTGTGTATGCCGAGTGTAGGGCAACAGTCTGCATTCTTTCTTGGGACAGCTTGAATACCTCAACACTCCCACAGGTCGTCAAACACCTTTCTAGCAGGTCCAACATACCGTTCAAGTGTGACTCATTGCCCTAGTCTGAGCTGCACTGAGAATAACCCTCGGCTTCGCATTCGATCTGGGACCCCCTGCCTGAAGTCACCCTGCCTCCAGGAGAATGTCAGCTTGCGTTCCGACTGCAACTAAAGCCCAGTTCCTCGTGTAACACTGCAGGCTTTTGAAGAGCCACGGGCCCGGAGGCTTAGCTGGGGCGTTCCTTGGTTGAGGCAGTTTGCTGTTTGCAGAACACCCTGCTTCGACGAGTTGATTCAAGGAAGGAACCACTGGGTAACCTGTGTCTCTTTGGACTTGTTAGAAAGCACAGGGATGCATGCTGCGTGTGCCCGTGGAAATGGGGGCCTGATGGAACTAGCCTTGCTTTCCCATTTGGAAAGCTCCATTCATGCTGCCTTGAAGCTACTTGAAATTGACTGCTGTTGACAGGCCACTAGCCACTGTAGGCATGGCTCTGGGAAGAAAATGAGTTTTCTCCAGGTTAGCCGGGGGTTCGATGGCCGGGGTGGAGCTCATCCTGCCACGCTCTAGAGCTAAAGGGAAAGTCAACGTGAGTACTGGCCTCGAGGTAAGTCCCTGAGTAGCCGCGCAGAAAGGGAGGCATGCAGCTCTTTCCATGAGGTCTTAGTCGCTGTTCTGCTTTCTTATTATTATTTTTTTATTTTTTATTGTTTTTTTAAGACTTATTGATTGATTGATTGATTGATTGCTATGTTGGGTCTTCGTTTCTGTGCTAGGGCTCTCTCCAATTGCGGTAAGTAGGGGCCACTCTTCATCGCGGTGCATAGGCCTCTCATTATCGCGGCCTCTCTTGTTGCGGAGCACAGGCTCCAGCGGCGCCGGCTCAGTAGTTGTGGCTCACAGGCCCAGTTGCTCCACGGCCTGTGGGATCCTCCCAGACCAGGGCTCGAACCCGTGTACCCTGCGTTGGCAGACAGATTCTCAACCACTGCGCCACCAGGGAAGCCCCTGTTCTGCTTTATTTTAAAGGAAGTACCCTTTTCAGGACTCCTAGGCCCCTTGGGTGTGCATCATTTTCCCTCCAAGATCAGTGAGTACCTCCAGACCCCTGTGGGCCTGCTGAGCAACATCGAGGCCCAAAGGTCGGGCCTTCGGAGGCCCTCTGTGTATGCCGAGTGATGGGCAACACACTGCTCGTTCCTTAAGGAGAGCTACATTTCCAGAGCACTGGAACAGCCTCAGGACCACATTTCTAACCAGTGCGACGTGCCATGGAACTGTTCGTCATGGCCCCCGTCTGAGCTGCCATGAGAAAACACTCTGCTTAGGATTCTTCGAGAACCTCGTACCTGAAGTCTCTCTGCTCGAGGAGAAAGTCAGCATCCTACCATGCTGTGTCGCTAACGGGACACTCAGCGTGAGCAGTTGTCTCGAGGTAAGGCCCTGAATTGCCATGCAGAAGCGGAGGCGTGCAGCATTTTCCATGAGGCCGTAGCCGCTGCTCTGCATTGTTTTAACCTCAGTACGCTCTGCAGGACATCTAGGAACCCCGCGTGGGCACCCTATTCCCTGCAAGAACACTGAGTACCCTCAGGCCCCCATGGGCCTGCTAAGCCACATCCAGGCCCGTAGCCCTTTGGAACCACTCTGTGTATGCCGAGTGTAGGGCAACAGTCTGCATTCTTTCTTGGGACAGCTTGAATACCTCAACACTCCCACAGGTCGTCAAACACCTTTCTAGCAGGTCCAACATACCGTGCAAGTGTGACTCATTGCCCTAGTCTGAGCTGCACTGAGAATAACCCTCGGCTTCGCATTCGATCTGGGACCCCCTGCCTGAAGTCACCCTGCCTCCAGGAGAATGTCAGCTTGCGTTCCGACTGCAACTAAAGCCCAGTTCCTCGTGTAACACTGCAGGCTTTTGAAGAGCCACGGGCCCGGAGGCTTAGCTGGGGCGTTCCTTGGTTGAGGCAGTTTGCTGTTTGCAGAACACCCTGCTTCGACGAGTTGATTCAAGGAAGGAACCACTGGGTAACCTGTGTCTCTTTGGACTTGTTAGAAAGCACAGGGATGCATGCTGCGTGTGCCCGTGGAAATGGGGGCCTGATGGAACTAGCCTTGCTTTCCCATTTGGAAAGCTCCATTCATGCTGCCTTGAAGCTACTTGAAATTGACTGCTGTTGACAGGCCACTAGCCACTGTAGGCATGGCTCTGGGAAGAAAATGAGTTTTCTCCAGGTTAGCCGGGGGTTCGATGGCCGGGGTGGAGCTCATCCTGCCTCGCTCTAGAGCTAAAGGGAAAGTCAACGTGAGTACTGGCCTCGAGGTAAGTCCCTGAGTAGCCGCACAGAAAGGGAGGCATGCAGCTCTTTCCATGAGGTCTTAGTTGCTGTTCTGCTTTATTATTATTATTTTTTTATTTTTTATTGTTTTTTTAAGACTTATTGATTGATTGATTGATTGCTATGTTGGGTCTTCGTTTCTGTGCTAGGGCTCTCTCCAATTGCGGTAAGTAGGGGCCACTCTTCATCGCGGTGCATAGGCCTCTCATTATCGCGGCCTCTCTTGTTGCGGAGCACAGGCTCCAGCGGCGCAGGCTCAGTAGTTGTGGCTCACGGGCCCAGTTGCTCCACGGCCTGTGGGATCCTCCCAGACCAGGGCTCGAACCCGTGTACCCTGCGTTGGCAGACAGATTCTCAACCACTGCGCCACCAGGGAAGCCCCTGTTCTGCTTTATTTTAAAGGAAGTACCTTTTTCAGGACTCCTAGCCCCCTTGGGTGTGCATCATTTTCCCTCCAAGATCAGTGAGTACCTCCAGACCCCTGTGGGCCTGCTGAGCAACATCGAGGCCCAAAGGTCGGGCCTTCGGAGGCCCTCTGTGTATGCCGAGTGATGGGCAACACACTGCTCGTTCCTTAAGGAGAGCTACATTTCCAGAGCACTGGAACAGCCTCAGGACCACATTTCTAACCAGTGCGACGTGCCATGGAACTGTTCGTCATGGCCCCCGTCTGAGCTGCCATGAGAAAACACTCTGCTTAGGATTCTTCGAGAACCTCGTACCTGAAGTCTCTCTGCTCGAGGAGAAAGTCAGCATCCTACCATGCTGTGTCGCTAACGGGACACTCAGCGTGAGCAGTTGTCTCGAGGTAAGGCCCTGAATTGCCATGCAGAAGCGGAGGCGTGCAGCATTTTCCATGAGGCCGTAGCCGCTGCTCTGCATTGTTTTAACCTCAGTACGCTCTGCAGGACATCTAGGAACCCCGCGTGGGCACCCTATTCCCTGCAAGAACACTGAGTACCCTCAGGCCCCCATGGGCCTGCTAAGCCACATCCAGGCCCGTAGCCCTTTGAAACCACTCTGTGTATGCTGAGTGTAGGGCAACAGTCTGCATTCTTTCTTGGGACAGCTTGAATACCTCAACACTCCCACAGGTCGTCAAACACCTTTCTAGCAGGTCCAACATACCGTGCAAGTGTGACTCATTGCCCTAGTCTGAGCTGCACTGAGAATAACCCTCGGCTTCGCATTCGATCTGGGACCCCCTGCCTGAAGTCACCCTGCCTCCAGGAGAATGTCAGCTTGCGTTCCGACTGCAACTAAAGCCCAGTTCCTCGTGTAACACTGCAGGCTTTTGAAGAGCCATGGGCCCGGAGGCTTAGCTGGGGCGTTCCTTGGTTGAGGCAGTTTGCTGTTTGCAGAACACCCTGCTTCGACGAGTTGATTCAAGGAAGGAACCACTGGGTAACCTGTGTCTCTTTGGACTTGTTAGAAAGCACAGGGATGCATGCTGCGTGTGCCCGTGGAAATGGGGGCCTGATGGAACTAGCCTTGCTTTCCCATTTGGAAAGCTCCATTCATGCTGCCTTGAAGCTACTTGAAATTGACTGCTGTTGACAGGCCACTAGCCACTGTAGGCATGGCTCTGGGAAGAAAATGAGTTTTCTCCAGGTTAGCCGGGGGTTCGATGGCCGGGGTGGAGCTCATCCTGCCTCGCTCTAGAGCTAAAGGGAAAGTCAACGTGAGTACTGGCCTCGAGGTAAGTCCCTGAGTAGCCGCGCAGAAAGGGAGGCATGCAGCTCTTTCCATGAGGTCTTAGTTGCTGTTCTGCTTTATTATTATTATTTTTTTATTTTTTATTGTTTTTTTAAGACTTATTGATTGATTGATTGATTGCTATGTTGGGTCTTCGTTTCTGTGCTAGGGCTCTCTCCAATTGCGGTAAGTAGGGGCCACTCTTCATCGCGGTGCATAGGCCTCTCATTATCGCGGCCTCTCTTGTTGCGGAGCACAGGCTCCAGCGGCGGAGGCTCAGTAGTTGTGGCTCACGGGCCCAGTTGCTCCACGGCCTGTGGGATCCTCCCAGACCAGGGCTCGAACCCGTGTACCCTGCGTTGGCAGACAGATTCTCAACCACTGCGCCACCAGGGAAGCCCCTGTTCTGCTTTATTTTAAAGGAAGTACCTTTTTCAGGACTCCTAGCCCCCTTGGGTGTGCATCATTTTCCCTCCAAGATCAGTGAGTACCTCGAGACCCCTGTGGGCCTGCTGAGCAACATCGAGGCCCAAAGGTCGGGCCTTCGGAGGCCCTCTGTGTATGCCGAGTGATGGGCAACACACTGCTCGTTCCTTAAGGAGAGCTACATTTCCAGAGCACTGGAACAGCCTCAGGACCACATTTCTAACCAGTGCGACGTGCCATGGAACTGTTCGTCATGGCCCCCGTCTGAGCTGCCATGAGAAAACACTCTGCTTAGGATTCTTCGAGAACCTCGTACCTGAAGTCTCTCTGCTCGAGGAGAAAGTCAGCATCCTACCATGCTGTGTCGCTAACGGGACACTCAGCGTGAGCAGTTGTCTCGAGGTAAGGCCCTGAATTGCCATGCAGAAGCGGAGGCGTGCAGCATTTTCCAGGAGGCCGTAGCCGCTGCTCTGCATTGTTTTAACCTCAGTACGCTCTGCAGGACATCTAGGAACCCCGCGTGGGCACCCTATTCCCTGCAAGAACACTGAGTACCCTCAGGCCCCCATGGGCCTGCTAAGCCACATCCAGGCCCGTAGCCCTTTGGAACCACTCTGTGTATGCCGAGTGTAGGGCAACAGTCTGCATTCTTTCTTGGGACAGCTTGAATACCTCAACACTCCCACAGGTCGTCAAACACCTTTCTAGCAGGTCCAACATACCGTGCAAGTGTGACTCATTGCCCTAGTCTGAGCTGCACTGAGAATAACCCTCGGCTTCGCATTCGATCTGGGACCCCCTGCCTGAAGTCACCCTGCCTCCAGGAGAATGTCAGCTTGCGTTCCGACTGCAACTAAAGCCCAGTTCCTCGTGTAACACTGCAGGCTTTTGAAGAGCCACGGGCCCGGAGGCTTAGCTGGGGCGTTCCTTGGTTGAGGCAGTTTGCTGTTTGCAGAACACCCTGCTTCGACGAGTTGATTCAAGGAAGGAACCACTGGGTAACCTGTGTCTCTTTGGACTTGTTAGAAAGCACAGGGATGCATGCTGCGTGTGCCCGTGGAAATGGGGGCCTGATGGAACTAGCCTTGCTTTCCCATTTGGAAAGCTCCATTCATGCTGCCTTGAAGCTACTTGAAATTGACTGCTGTTGACAGGCCACTAGCCACTGTAGGCATGGCTCTGGGAAGAAAATGAGTTTTCTCCAGGTTAGCCGGGGGTTCGATGGCCGGGGTGGAGCTCATCCTGCCACGCTCTAGAGCTAAAGGGAAAGTCAACGTGAGTACTGGCCTCGAGGTAAGTCCCTGAGTAGCCGCGCAGAAAGGGAGGCATGCAGCTCTTTCCATGAGGTCTTAGTTGCTGTTCTGCTTTATTATTATTATTTTTTTATTTTTTATTGTTTTTTTAAGACTTATTGATTGATTGATTGATTGCTATGTTGGGTCTTCGTTTCTGTGCTAGGGCTCTCTCCAATTGCGGTAAGTAGGGGCCACTCTTCATCGCGGTGCATAGGCCTCTCATTATCGCGGCCTCTCTTGTTGCGGAGCACAGGCTCCAGCGGCGGAGGCTCAGTAGTTGTGGCTCACGGGCCCAGTTGCTCCACGGCCTGTGGGATCCTCCCAGACCAGGGCTCGAACCCGTGTACCCTGCGTTGGCAGACAGATTCTCAACCACTGCGCCACCAGGGAAGCCCCTGTTCTGCTTTATTTTAAAGGAAGTACCTTTTTCAGGACTCCTAGCCCCCTTGGGTGTGCATCATTTTCCCTCCAAGATCAGTGAGTACCTCCAGACCCCTGTGGACCTGCTGAGCAACATCGAGGCCCAAAGGTCGGGCCTTCGGAGGCCCTCTGTGTATGCCGAGTGATGGGCAACACACTGCTCGTTCCTTAAGGAGAGCTACATTTCCAGAGCACTGGAACAGCCTCAGGACCACATTTCTAACCAGTGCGACGTGCCATGGAACTGTTCGTCATGGCCCCCGTCTGAGCTGCCATGAGAAAACACTCTGCTTAGGATTCTTCGAGAACCTCGTACCTGAAGTCTCTCTGCTCGAGGAGAAAGTCAGCATCCTACCATGCTGTGTCGCTAACGGGACACTCAGCGTGAGCAGTTGTCTCGAGGTAAGGCCCTGAATTGCCATGCAGAAGCGGAGGCGTGCAGCATTTTCCAGGAGGCCGTAGCCGCTGCTCTGCATTGTTTTAACCTCAGTACGCTCTGCAGGACATCTAGGAACCCCGCGTGGGCACCCTATTCCCTGCAAGAACACTGAGTACCCTCAGGCCCCCATGGGCCTGCTAAGCCACATCCAGGCCCGTAGCCCTTTGGAACCACTCTGTGTATGCCGAGTGTAGGGCAACAGTCTGCATTCTTTCTTGGGACAGCTTGAATACCTCAACACTCCCACAGGTCGTCAAACACCTTTCTAGCAGGTCCAACATACCGTGCAAGTGTGACTCATTGCCCTAGTCTGAGCTGCACTGAGAATAACCCTCGGCTTCGCATTCGATCTGGGACCCCCTGCCTGAAGTCACCCTGCCTCCAGGAGAATGTCAGCTTGCGTTCCGACTGCAACTAAAGCCCAGTTCCTCGTGTAACACTGCAGGCTTTTGAAGAGCCACGGGCCCGGAGGCTTAGCTGGGGCGTTCCTTGGTTGAGGCAGTTTGCTGTTTGCAGAACACCCTGCTTCGACGAGTTGATTCAAGGAAGGAACCACTGGGTAACCTGTGTCTCTTTGGACTTGTTAGAAAGCACAGGGATGCATGCTGCGTGTGCCCGTGGAAATGGGGGCCTGATGGAACTAGCCTTGCTTTCCCATTTGGAAAGCTCCATTCATGCTGCCTTGAAGCTACTTGAAATTGACTGCTGTTGACAGGCCACTAGCCACTGTAGGCATGGCTCTGGGAAGAAAATGAGTTTTCTCCAGGTTAGCCGGGGGTTCGATGGCCGGGGTGGAGCTCATCCTGCCACGCTCTAGAGCTAAAGGGAAAGTCAACGTGAGTACTGGCCTCGAGGTAAGTCCCTGAGTAGCCGCGCAGAAAGGGAGGCATGCAGCTCTTTCCATGAGGTCTTAGTTGCTGTTCTGCTTTATTATTATTATTTTTTTATTTTTTATTGTTTTTTTAAGACTTATTGATTGATTGATTGATTGCTATGTTGGGTCTTCGTTTCTGTGCTAGGGCTCTCTCCAATTGCGGTAAGTAGGGGCCACTCTTCATCGCGGTGCATAGGCCTCTCATTATCGCGGCCTCTCTTGTTGCGGAGCACAGGCTCCAGCGGCGGAGGCTCAGTAGTTGTGGCTCACGGGCCCAGTTGCTCCACGGCCTCTGAGATCCTCCCAGACCAGGCCTTGAACCCGTGTACCCTGCGTTGGCAGACAGATTCTCAACCACTGCGCCACCAGGGAAGCCCCTGTTCTGCTTTATTTTAAAGGAAGTACCCTTTTCAGGACTCCTAGCCCCCTTGGGTGTGCATCATTTTCCCTCCAAGATCAGTGAGTACCTCCAGACCCCTGTGGGCCTGCTGAGCAACATCGAGGCCCAAAGGTCGGGCCTTCGGAGGCCCTCTGTGTATGCCGAGTGATGGGCAACACACTGCTCGTTCCTTAAGGAGAGCTACATTTCCAGAGCACTGGAACAGCCTCAGGACCACATTTCTAACCAGTGCGACGTGCCATGGAACTGTTCGTCATGGCCCCCGTCTGAGCTGCCATGAGAAAACACTCTGCTTAGGATTCTTCGAGAACCTCGTACCTGAAGTCTCTCTGCTCGAGGAGAAAGTCAGCATCCTACCATGCTGTGTCGCTAACGGGACACTCAGCGTGAGCAGTTGTCTCGAGGTAAGGCCCTGAATTGCCATGCAGAAGCGGAGGCGTGCAGCATTTTCCAGGAGGCCGTAGCCGCTGCTCTGCATTGTTTTAACCTCAGTACGCTCTGCAGGACATCTAGGAACCCCGCGTGGGCACCCTATTCCCTGCAAGAACACTGAGTACCCTCAGGCCCCCATGGGCCTGCTAAGCCACATCCAGGCCCGTAGCCCTTTGAAACCACTCTGTGTATGCTGAGTGTAGGGCAACAGTCTGCATTCTTTCTTGGGACAGCTTGAATACCTCAACACTCCCACAGGTCGTCAAACACCTTTCTAGCAGGTCCAACATACCGTGCAAGTGTGACTCATTGCCCTAGTCTGAGCTGCACTGAGAATAACCCTCGGCTTCGCATTCGATCTGGGACCCCCTGCCTGAAGTCACCCTGCCTCCAGGAGAATGTCAGCTTGCGTTCCGACTGCAACTAAAGCCCAGTTCCTCGTGTAACACTGCAGGCTTTTGAAGAGCCATGGGCCCGGAGGCTTAGCTGGGGCGTTCCTTGGTTGAGGCAGTTTGCTGTTTGCAGAACACCCTGCTTCGACGAGTTGATTCAAGGAAGGAACCACTGGGTAACCTGTGTCTCTTTGGACTTGTTAGAAAGCACAGGGATGCATGCTGCGTGTGCCCGTGGAAATGGGGGCCTGATGGAACTAGCCTTGCTTTCCCATTTGGAAAGCTCCATTCATGCTGCCTTGAAGCTACTTGAAATTGACTGCTGTTGACAGGCCACTAGCCACTGTAGGCATGGCTCTGGGAAGAAAATGAGTTTTCTCCAGGTTAGCCGGGGGTTCGATGGCCGGGGTGGAGCTCATCCTGCCACGCTCTAGAGCTAAAGGGAAAGTCAACGTGAGTACTGGCCTCGAGGTAAGTCCCTGAGTAGCCGCGCAGAAAGGGAGGCATGCAGCTCTTTCCATGAGGTCTTAGTTGCTGTTCTGCTTTATTATTATTATTTTTTTATTTTTTATTGTTTTTTTAAGACTTATTGATTGATTGATTGATTGCTATGTTGGGTCTTCGTTTCTGTGCTAGGGCTCTCTCCAATTGCGGTAAGTAGGGGCCACTCTTCATCGCGGTGCATAGGCCTCTCATTATCGCGGCCTCTCTTGTTGCGGAGCACAGGCTCCAGCGGCGGAGGCTCAGTAGTTGTGGCTCACGGGCCCAGTTGCTCCACGGCCTGTGGGATCCTCCCAGACCAGGGCTCGAACCCGTGTACCCTGCGTTGGCAGACAGATTCTCAACCACTGCGCCACCAGGGAAGCCCCTGTTCTGCTTTATTTTAAAGGAAGTACCTTTTTCAGGACTCCTAGCCCCCTTGGGTGTGCATCATTTTCCCTCCAAGATCAGTGAGTACCTCGAGACCCCTGTGGGCCTGCTGAGCAACATCGAGGCCCAAAGGTCGGGCCTTCGGAGGCCCTCTGTGTATGCCGAGTGATGGGCAACACACTGCTCGTTCCTTAAGGAGAGCTACATTTCCAGAGCACTGGAACAGCCTCAGGACCACATTTCTAACCAGTGCGACGTGCCATGGAACTGTTCGTCATGGCCCCCGTCTGAGCTGCCATGAGAAAACACTCTGCTTAGGATTCTTCGAGAACCTCGTACCTGAAGTCTCTCTGCTCGAGGAGAAAGTCAGCATCCTACCATGCTGTGTCGCTAACGGGACACTCAGCGTGAGCAGTTGTCTCGAGGTAAGGCCCTGAATTGCCATGCAGAAGCGGAGGCGTGCAGCATTTTCCAGGAGGCCGTAGCCGCTGCTCTGCATTGTTTTAACCTCAGTACGCTCTGCAGGACATCTAGGAACCCCGCGTGGGCACCCTATTCCCTGCAAGAACACTGAGTACCCTCAGGCCCCCATGGGCCTGCTAAGCCACATCCAGGCCCGTAGCCCTTTGGAACCACTCTGTGTATGCCGAGTGTAGGGCAACAGTCTGCATTCTTTCTTGGGACAGCTTGAATACCTCAACACTCCCACAGGTCGTCAAACACCTTTCTAGCAGGTCCAACATACCGTGCAAGTGTGACTCATTGCCCTAGTCTGAGCTGCACTGAGAATAACCCTCGGCTTCGCATTCGATCTGGGACCCCCTGCCTGAAGTCACCCTGCCTCCAGGAGAATGTCAGCTTGCGTTCCGACTGCAACTAAAGCCCAGTTCCTCGTGTAACACTGCAGGCTTTTGAAGAGCCACGGGCCCGGAGGCTTAGCTGGGGCGTTCCTTGGTTGAGGCAGTTTGCTGTTTGCAGAACACCCTGCTTCGACGAGTTGATTCAAGGAAGGAACCACTGGGTAACCTGTGTCTCTTTGGACTTGTTAGAAAGCACAGGGATGCATGCTGCGTGTGCCCGTGGAAATGGGGGCCTGATGGAACTAGCCTTGCTTTCCCATTTGGAAAGCTCCATTCATGCTGCCTTGAAGCTACTTGAAATTGACTGCTGTTGACAGGCCACTAGCCACTGTAGGCATGGCTCTGGGAAGAAAATGAGTTTTCTCCAGGTTAGCCGGGGGTTCGATGGCCGGGGTGGAGCTCATCCTGCCACGCTCTAGAGCTAAAGGGAAAGTCAACGTGAGTACTGGCCTCGAGGTAAGTCCCTGAGTAGCCGCGCAGAAAGGGAGGCATGCAGCTCTTTCCATGAGGTCTTAGTTGCTGTTCTGCTTTATTATTATTATTTTTTTATTTTTTATTGTTTTTTTAAGACTTATTGATTGATTGATTGATTGCTATGTTGGGTCTTCGTTTCTGTGCTAGGGCTCTCTCCAATTGCGGTAAGTAGGGGCCACTCTTCATCGCGGTGCATAGGCCTCTCATTATCGCGGCCTCTCTTGTTGCGGAGCACAGGCTCCAGCGGCGGAGGCTCAGTAGTTGTGGCTCACGGGCCCAGTTGCTCCACGGCCTGTGGGATCCTCCCAGACCAGGGCTCGAACCCGTGTACCCTGCGTTGGCAGACAGATTCTCAACCACTGCGCCACCAGGGAAGCCCCTGTTCTGCTTTATTTTAAAGGAAGTACCTTTTTCAGGACTCCTAGCCCCCTTGGGTGTGCATCATTTTCCCTCCAAGATCAGTGAGTACCTCCAGACCCCTGTGGACCTGCTGAGCAACATCGAGGCCCAAAGGTCGGGCCTTCGGAGGCCCTCTGTGTATGCCGAGTGATGGGCAACACACTGCTCGTTCCTTAAGGAGAGCTACATTTCCAGAGCACTGGAACAGCCTCAGGACCACATTTCTAACCAGTGCGACGTGCCATGGAACTGTTCGTCATGGCCCCCGTCTGAGCTGCCATGAGAAAACACTCTGCTTAGGATTCTTCAAGAACCTCGTACCTGAAGTCTCTCTGCTCGAGGAGAAAGTCAGCATCCTACCATGCTGTGTCGCTAACGGGACACTCAGCGTGAGCAGTTGTCTCGAGGTAAGGCCCTGAATTGCCATGCAGAAGCGGAGGCGTGCAGCATTTTCCAGGAGGCCGTAGCCGCTGCTCTGCATTGTTTTAACCTCAGTACGCTCTGCAGGACATCTAGGAACCCCGCGTGGGCACCCTATTCCCTGCAAGAACACTGAGTACCCTCAGGCCCCCATGGGCCTGCTAAGCCACATCCAGGCCCGTAGCCCTTTGGAACCACTCTGTGTATGCCGAGTGTAGGGCAACAGTCTGCATTCTTTCTTGGGACAGCTTGAATACCTCAACACTCCCACAGGTCGTCAAACACCTTTCTAGCAGGTCCAACATACCGTGCAAGTGTGACTCATTGCCCTAGTCTGAGCTGCACTGAGAATAACCCTCGGCTTCGCATTCGATCTGGGACCCCCTGCCTGAAGTCACCCTGCCTCCAGGAGAATGTCAGCTTGCGTTCCGACTGCAACTAAAGCCCAGTTCCTCGTGTAACACTGCAGGCTTTTGAAGAGCCACGGGCCCGGAGGCTTAGCTGGGGCGTTCCTTGGTTGAGGCAGTTTGCTGTTTGCAGAACAGCCTGCTTCGACGAGTTGATTCAAGGAAGGAACCACTGGGTAACCTGTGTCTCTTTGGACTTGTTAGAAAGCACAGGGATGCATGCTGCGTGTGCCCGTGGAAATGGGGGCCTGATGGAACTAGCCTTGCTTTCCCATTTGGAAAGCTCCATTCATGCTGCCTTGAAGCTACTTGAAATTGACTGCTGTTGACAGGCCACTAGCCACTGTAGGCATGGCTCTGGGAAGAAAATGAGTTTTCTCCAGGTTAGCCGGGGGTTCGATGGCCGGGGTGGAGCTCATCCTGCCACGCTCTAGAGCTAAAGGGAAAGTCAACGTGAGTACTGGCCTCGAGGTAAGTCCCTGAGTAGCCGCGCAGAAAGGGAGGCATGCAGCTCTTTCCATGAGGTCTTAGTTGCTGTTCTGCTTTATTATTATTATTTTTTTATTTTTTATTGTTTTTTTAAGACTTATTGATTGATTGATTGATTGCTATGTTGGGTCTTCGTTTCTGTGCTAGGGCTCTCTCCAATTGCGGTAAGTAGGGGCCACTCTTCATCGCGGTGCATAGGCCTCTCATTATCGCGGCCTCTCTTGTTGCGGAGCACAGGCTCCAGCGGCGGAGGCTCAGTAGTTGTGGCTCACGGGCCCAGTTGCTCCACGGCCTCTGAGATCCTCCCAGACCAGGCCTTGAACCCGTGTACCCTGCGTTGGCAGACAGATTCTCAACCACTGCGCCACCAGGGAAGCCCCTGTTCTGCTTTATTTTAAAGGAAGTACCCTTTTCAGGACTCCTAGCCCCCTTGGGTGTGCATCATTTTCCCTCCAAGATCAGTGAGTACCTCCAGACCCCTGTGGGCCTGCTGAGCAACATCGAGGCCCAAAGGTCGGGCCTTCGGAGGCCCTCTGTGTATGCCGAGTGATGGGCAACACACTGCTCGTTCCTTAAGGAGAGCTACATTTCCAGAGCACTGGAACAGCCTCAGGACCACATTTCTAACCAGTGCGACGTGCCATGGAACTGTTCGTCATGGCCCCCGTCTGAGCTGCCATGAGAAAACACTCTGCTTAGGATTCTTCGAGAACCTCGTACCTGAAGTCTCTCTGCTCGAGGAGAAAGTCAGCATCCTACCATGCTGTGTCGCTAACGGGACACTCAGCGTGAGCAGTTGTCTCGAGGTAAGGCCCTGAATTGCCATGCAGAAGCGGAGGCGTACAGCATTTTCCATGAGGCCGTAGCCGCTGCTCTGCATTGTTTTAACCTCAGTACGCTCTGCAGGACATCTAGGAACCCCACGTGGGCACCCTATTCCCTGCAAGAACACTGAGTACCCTCAGGCCCCCATGGGCCTGCTAAGCCACATCCAGTTCCGTAGCCCTTTGGAACCACTCTGTGTATGCCGAGTGTAGGGCAACAGTCTGCATTCTTTCTTGGGACAGCTTGAATACCTCAACACTCCCACAGGTCGTCAAACACCTTTCTAGCAGGTCCAACATACCGTTCAAGTGTGACTCATTGCCCTAGTCTGAGCTGCACTGAGAATAACCCTCGGCTTCGCATTCGATCTGGGACCCCCTGCCTGAAGTCACCCTGCCTCCAGGAGAATGTCAGCTTGCGTTCCGACTGCAACTAAAGCCCAGTTCCTCGTGTAACACTGCAGGCTTTTGAAGAGCCACGGGCCCGGAGGCTTAGCTGGGGCGTTCCTTGGTTGAGGCAGTTTGCTGTTTGCAGAACACCCTGCTTCGACGAGTTGATTCAAGGAAGGAACCACTGGGTAACCTGTGTCTCTTTGGACTTGTTAGAAAGCACAGGGATGCATGCTGCGTGTGCCCGTGGAAATGGGGGCCTGATGGAACTAGCCTTGCTTTCCCATTTGGAAAGCTCCATTCATGCTGCCTTGAAGCTACTTGAAATTGACTGCTGTTGACAGGCCACTAGCCACTGTAGGCATGGCTCTGGGAAGAAAATGAGTTTTCTCCAGGTTAGCCGGGGGTTCGATGGCCGGGGTGGAGCTCATCCTGCCACGCTCTAGAGCTAAAGGGAAAGTCAACGTGAGTACTGGCCTCGAGGTAAGTCCCTGAGTAGCCGCGCAGAAAGGGAGGCATGCAGCTCTTTCCATGAGGTCTTAGTCGCTGTTCTGCTTTCTTATTATTATTTTTTTATTTTTTATTGTTTTTTTAAGACTTATTGATTGATTGATTGATTGATTGCTATGTTGGGTCTTCGTTTCTGTGCTAGGGCTCTCTCCAATTGCGGTAAGTAGGGGCCACTCTTCATCGCGGTGCATAGGCCTCTCATTATCGCGGCCTCTCTTGTTGCGGAGCACAGGCTCCAGCGGCGCAGGCTCAGTAGTTGTGGCTCACAGGCCCAGTTGCTCCACGGCCTGTGGGATCCTCCCAGACCAGGGCTCGAACCCGTGTACCCTGCGTTGGCAGACAGATTCTCAACCACTGCGCCACCAGGGAAGCCCCTGTTCTGCTTTATTTTAAAGGAAGTACCCTTTTCAGGACTCCTAGGCCCCTTGGGTGTGCATCATTTTCCCTCCAAGATCAGTGAGTACCTCCAGACCCCTGTGGGCCTGCTGAGCAACATCGAGGCCCAAAGGTCGGGCCTTCGGAGGCCCTCTGTGTATGCCGAGTGATGGGCAACACACTGCTCGTTCCTTAAGGAGAGCTACATTTCCAGAGCACTGGAACAGCCTCAGGACCACATTTCTAACCAGTGCGACGTGCCATGGAACTGTTCGTCATGGCCCCCGTCTGAGCTGCCCTGAGAAAACACTCTGCTTAGGATTCTTCGAGAACCTCGTACCTGAAGTCTCTCTGCTCGAGGAGAAAGTCAGCAT